>NC_091457.1:169931781-170274281 GCF_027789765.1 Dendropsophus ebraccatus
TTTATTGTTATGGCCGATGAGTATATAAATATATATATATATATATATATATTATAGACATTTGTACCTCCAGTAATAAATTGTTCTATATGTAGAATGAATGTGCGTCTAAAACAAGTAATTATATTGTCATGAAGATGGGACTTTCATGTGTTTCTATGGTAACGCTGCGTTCCCGTTCGGAGGATTTCTTGTCACTGTGCTGGACATCTTACAAACCAGTCATCAATAGCGATGTCAGGAGCCATTGTGTGCAGCATGTGTAGCTGGATCAGATCTGTATGAAAACCCCTCGTGTCTGCTTGGTGGAATGGCGACCATCTTGTGCCAACCAGGGACCTGACTGTAATGGCCGTGTATTAGTGTCCGGTCACACAGATCAGTCACAGATCAGTGAAGGAGTCGATCTACGGCAGCACCCTGTGTGTAGGAGCCCATTGTCAGGTGTGTGTCCTTCCCTCTATGGCCCTGGCCTAGAACATGGCCGTCCAACCTGCAGCCCTCCAGCTATTAGAAAACCACAATTCCCATCATGCCTTGGCAGCTGGAGGACTGCAGGTTGGACACATATGGTCTAGATAAAGTGTTTGAAGGATTTACTATGAGAACTCACACTACTGTATCTTACATCAATGGAGTAAAGAGCCACAAGGTCTCCAGCTCTGCGCCAGTAGTGATAGAAAATGATGGGCCAATCTGCCCTTATGATAGTCCAGTCAGTCCGCTCCCTGTGAGAAGATTATACTGGGGACAGCTGGGATCTTGAACCACCAACAATTATGAGGGGGCCAGGGGCCAAAGGAAGGATGAGGAGGCCAGAAACCAAAGAAAGAGTGAAGGGGAAGCCAGACGATAGAGGAAGGATTAGAAGGAGGCCAGAGGTAGCCAGAAGCCAGAGTAATAGTGAGGAGGAGGCCAGAAGCTAGAGGAAGGGTAAAGAGGAGGCCAGAAGCTAGAGGAAGGGTGAAGAGGAGGCCAGAAGCTAGAGGAAGGGTTAGAGGAGGCCAGAAGCCAGAGGAAGGGTGAGGAGGCCAGAAGCCAGAGGAAGGGTGAGGAGGCCAGATGTCAAAGAAAGAGTGGGGAGGAGGCCAGAAGCTAGAGGAAGGGTAAAGAGGAGGCCACAGTAGACCAGAAGCCAGAGAAAGAGTGAGGAGGAGGCCAGAAGCTAGAGGAAGGGTGAAGAGGAGGCCACAGTAGACCAGAAGCCAGAGAAAGAGTGAGGAGGAGGCCAGAAGCTAGAGGAAGGGTGAAGAGGAGGCCAGAGGAGACCAGAAATCAGAGGTAGGTTGAGGACGCTACAAGACAGAGAAAGGGTGAGGAGACCAGACCAGGTGAGAAGCCAGAGGAAGGGTGAGGAGGCCAGAAACCAGAGAAAGAGTGAGGAGGAGGCCAGAATCTAGAGGAAGGGTGAGGAGGCCACAAGCCAGAGAAAAAGTAAGGGGGGCCAGAAGCCAGAGGAAGGGTGAAGAGGAAGCTAGAGGAAGGGAAAAGAGGAGGCCAGAGGAAACCAGAAGCCAGAGGAAGGGTGAGGAGGCCAGATGCCAAAGAAAGAGTGGGAAGGAGGTCAGAAGCTAGAGGAAGGGAAAAGAGGAGGCCAGAGGAGGCCAGAAGCCAGAGGAAGGGTCAGGAGGAGAGTGGTAATCCAATAATATTCTGTAAATCAAGTGATTGTATGTCCACTAGAGGGAGTGAAAGGTAAAGTCAAATATACTTTCCTTCTGGAGAGATGCCGGGCTTGGCTTTTATCCCCATTCCTAAGACTTCCTATTGGAATCCAAAAAGTTGGCGCCACACCTCTGCTTAGCGCATTCTTCTTCCTAAAAATAAATAAACTTTCTCATATGAAAAAAATAAGCGTATTCGGTATCACTGCATCCATGAGAGTCATTAAATAACCATGTTATTAATCTTGGCCGGTGAACACCAGTAACCACAAACCTAGCGCCATATCTGCCCTTGTCTATGTCACCTCCCTCCATAAATCACATGGATTGAAGGGATAAGAACGTGAATTGTAACTTCATATAGGATCAGTAAGCCATCCCCGCAGTGACCCCTCTACAAGTATGGAGGATCGGGGATCAGAATAGATCCATGCTAATCTATTACCCACTATAACCTAGCGTTACCGTATGTCAGGGACGGCAGAATATGAACCAATATACGAGAAGCTTTCATCCATGTAATCTAGATCCATAGGTGCCCCGATACATCTTCGCATCCTCTCCTCTACATGTGAGAAGCTACCGGAACTTTCTCCTCTTCTCTTTCTGTGGGATCTGACAGACTTTCGTGGTCTTTCCTACAAGTGATTACTTAATGGCAGCCAGCACCTCCGGCTCTCCTATCAGCGGGGCATTGTGGAATGGAGTCCAGCGGTGAGCAGGACCACATGACGGCTGGCGCACACCACCAAAACACAGGGGGGAAGGGAGAATGTGAAAATGGCTTTTCTATCATTGCTTCATCCCTGGCGCTATCCTCAAAATGAAAAATTATTTATCACCTAGAAAAGACGGCAAAATTCCAGCTGCACAATTACATCTCCCGACATCCGGCACGGCTCTACGTATGAGGTCTAATGAGGGTGAGACATTGTGAAGACCTCAACCCAGCAGGCTGACTACGGTTCTTATTGATTAGTGATGAGATTTAGTAGGTAAGTGCAGGGCCGGGACAAGGAGTTTTAGTGCCCTAGGCAGAGAAGGCAAATGGCGGCGCCCCCCCCCCCCCCCCCCGCCGAAAAAAGACAAAAAAAAAAAAACGTATATACTGTATCTGCATAAAAAAGACATGTATACACACTTTTAAACACACTTAGTATGGCATGCTCATAAATTAATGTAAATAGTTTTTTCCCCTGTAGCTAGTGCAAACAATAAGAGGTATCTTCGACATCAATAAAGTGCTTCATAACTTTTGATACTCAATACCATTTCGATACTTAATACAGCGCCCTACAACTCCCAACATACCTTCTTGTGCACTACAACCTCCAGCATACCTATTTGTGCACAAGAAGGTATGCTGGGAGTTGTAGTTGTGCAGCAGCAACCTCCCGACACAACAAATCCCAGCATACCTCTTTGTGCATTACAACTCTCAGCATACCTTCTGCTGCTAGGGTCCTAAAACATCCGGGGCACAGGCCCTCTGAGTTGCTATAAGTGGAGGATGGGAGAGATCTCTGCACTGACGCTATTTATATAGTGTACATATGTATGCTTATGTGTATACAGGTTTTGTTGTTCATTCCCGTTAGTGTTTGGAATAGTGACTCACAGTTGACGTCTTCTCTGATCACAGTTGTTCATTATTCTTTTTTTTTTCCACTCACCCTGAGCCACGATTCCTCTTTGCAGAATCTGCCAGAGAGACACTTTAGGATCCTTGCTCCAACACATATATATTAATATAGTCCCCTCTGTACTCCTATGTAGTATAGACCTCTTCTCTACCCCCGCATAGTATTAAACCCCCTCTGTGCCTGTATAAAATATGGACCCCTTCTGTGCACCTGTATAGTATAGGCCCCCTGTGCAGCAGTCTCCATAGTATGTGGGCCCGCCATGCAGCTTCCACATATAGAATAACCCTTCCTGCTGTGCAGCATCCCCATATAATATATGCCCCCCCCCCCCCCCCCGTGAAGCATCACCATATAGAATACACCTCCCTGATGTGTAGCATCCCCATGTAGAATAGTCCCACTTGATGTGCAGCATTCCTATATAGAAATATAGAATACACACACACATATTGCAGCATTCCCATTTAGAATAAACCCACTTCACACACACACACACACACACACACACACCACTGCCTCCCCCTCATGTACTGTACCACTGCCTCCTCCAACGTTTTTGTGTGGTACTAAATTTGTTGGGTTTCTGCGCTTGCTCTGTTTACCGTGCGTGATCAGGAAGGTGATCATTTTGTAGTATGGACAATAACACTTCAGATATCAGGGGGACGATGGGGATTGTAGTCATGTAACACTTCAGCTATCAATGGGATGATGACGACTGTAGTCATGTAACACACACTGCTATCAGGGGGATGATGGGGATTGTAGTCATGAAACACACACATACTATTAGGGACATGATGGGGGTTGTAGTCATGGAACACCAGCTATAAGCGGATGATGGGGATTGTAGTAATGTAACACACACTTCAGCTATCAGGGGGATGATGTGGATTGTAGTCATGTAACACACTTCAGCTATCAGGGGGATGATGGAGATTGTAGTCACGTAACACACTTCAGCTACCAGGGAGATGATGGTGGTTGTAGTAGTCATATTTACATCCACAATTCTCATACACAGACTGACAGGCACACACACACACAGCTCACACACACAGCTCACACACACACACAGCTCACACACAGTTCACACACACACACAGCTCACACACACAGCTCAAACACACACTTCACTCACATACACACACACAGCTCAAACACACACACACACACACACACACACACACACACACACACACACTTATCATAAGGAACTTTACTTTCAGCAGCTCCTTGCCTCCTCCTGCTTCCATCTCCTTCCTGGAGCCGGCCCCGGGTTCTTCCGCCCCTCCCCCCACCTCCTCTGTGTGCCTGTCTGTCTGTGTATGAGAGCAGAGCAGGAAACATGTGATGTGGAGGGAGCAGGACCCCAGATGGCAGGTGAGGCAGCCTGTCAGTGCAGCCAGGCAGTAAGTGGTGAGGAGACCCAGCAGCATATTCACCTTCCTCCCCAGCGTCTTCCTTCTCCTGGAGTCTGAAGGATCCGGAGTAGTAGTCAGGAGGAGGAGCAGCTATGACTGCCGCCGCGGGACTAGAGCCTGCTCCCCCCACACATGTGAGGTGTGTGTGGGGGTTAGATCTTGTGTCCTGCAGAGGGCGCTGCTGGCGGCCGGATCCCGGCCTGCCCGTTGGCATGTGAGCCCCAAAGCAGCTTCATAGCTGATGCTGCTGCAGGTGAGGGGAATATGAGGGCGCTGGTGGAATGTGAGCGCGCAGGGGCAGCGCTCGGCAGCCACCAGGAGGCAGAATACAGTAGCCAGTAGTTAAAAAAAAATTTCAGAGACCACAATTGCGCCCCCTGTATATTACCACTAGATGGCGCCCTAGGCCATCGCCTACCGTGGCCTACCCTTTGTCCCGGCCCTGGGTAAGTGTCTGGATCCGGGCCCATCTGCCCCGATGGCCGGCCTGGTGGAGAGAACCTGGAGAAAGGGGACACCAAAGCCTCGGCCTCCTCGCTGATCTAACAGCTCATGTATGGGGAGAACCAAACAAAGTAGCCGTCACAGGAGAGCCGCTCCATTCATCCTGTCAACACCAGCATGAGACCCCCCCATATTAGCTGCATCTGTTATTACGGAATAGGAAGCACAGCATTGCTGCCTGTAACATGCATCAAAATCTACAGATTGGGGTCAAAGATCACTTTAAGGCTTTAATGTTCACACATCGTAAAATAAAAGGAAAAATACAGCCGTTATTTCAAATACAGGTGTTAAATAATGAGGCTGTTATCCTATACGCTCTGTGCACTGCCTATCTCCCATTGACTTCAATGGAGAGAATTATTATATTGAGAATATGGCCGTATTTTACAGTGTGTAAACAGAGCCTGAATCCATGGAGCTTTGGGGAACATTAATATACATATATCTATAGACTAATCAGCCATAACATTGACCCCATGCCCAGTATCATCCCCCCAGTGCTTTGACCCCAACTCCATAGACCTGTGATGTGTCCTGTGCTGATCCCCAGACTCCATAGACCTGTGACTTGTTCGGTGCTGACCCCCAGACTCCATAGACCTGTGATGTGTCCTGTGTTAACCCCAGACTCCATAGACCTGTGATGTGTCCTGTGCTGACCCCCAGACTCCATAGACTTGTGATGTGTCCTGTGCTGACCCCCAGACTCCATAGACATGTGATGTGTCCTGTGCTGACCCTCAGACTCCATAGATCTGTGATGTGTCCTGTGCTGACCCCCAGACTCCATAGACATGTGATGTGTCCTGTGCTGACCCCCAGACTCCATAGACATGTGATGTGTCCTGTGCTGACCCTCAGACTCCATAGACATGTGATGTGTCCTGTGCTGACCCTCTAACTCCATAGACCTGTGATGTGTCCTGTGCTGACCCTCTGACTCCATAGACTTGTGATGTGTCCTGTGCTGACCCTCTGACTCCATAGATCTGTGATGTGTCCTGTGCTGACCCCCAGACTCCATGTACCTGTGATGTGTCCTGTGCTGACCCCCAGACTCCATGTACCTGTGATGTGTCCTGTGCTGACCCCCAGACTCCATGTACCTGTGATGTGTCCTGTGCTGACCCTCTGACTCCATAGACTTGTGATGTGTCCTGTGCTGACCCTCTGACTCCATAGACTTGTGATGTGTCCTGTGCTGACCCCCAGACTCCATGTACCTGTGATGTGTCCTGTGCTGACCCTCTAACTCCATAGACCTGTGATGTGTCCTGTGCTGACCCTCTAACTCCATGTACCTGTGATGTGTCCTGTGCTGACCCTCTGACTCCATAGACTTGTGATGTGTCCTGTGCTGACCCCCAGACTCCATAGACCTGTGATGTGTCCTGTGCTGACCCCCAGACTCCATGTACCTGTGATGTGTCCTGTGCTGACCCTCTGACTCCATAGACTTGTGATGTGTCCAGTGCTGACCCCCAGACTCCATGTACCTGTGATGTGTCCTGTGCTGACCCTCTAACTCCATAGACCTGTGATGTGTCCTGTGCTGACCCCCAGACTCCATGTACCTGTGATGTGTCCTGTGCTGACCCTCTAACTCCATAGACCTGTGATGTGTCCTGTGCTGACCCCCAGACTCCATGTACCTGTGATGTGTCCTGTGCTGACCCTCTAACTCCATGTACCTGTGATGTGTCCTGTGCTGACCCTCTGACTCCATAGACTTGTGATGTGTCCTGTGCTGACCCCCAGACTCCATAGACCTGTGATGTGTCCTGTGCTGACCCCCAGACTCCATGTACCTGTGATGTGTCCTGTGCTGACCCCCAGACTCCATAGACCTGTGATGTGTCCTGTGCTGACCCTCTGACTCCACAGACTTGTGATGTGTCCTGTGCTGACCCTCTGACTCCATAGACCTGTGATGTCTCCTGTGCTTTCAGCATCAGATGTGGAAAGTCTTGGGCCCTCGATGGATTGGGACTGTTCTCTAGCACATCCCACTGATGATCACACCAAGTTTGTGTCACTAGACGTCCCTATGCCGTGGCCCTGGGTGCTGGAGCGGGTGTTGGGCCTGCTGGTGGGTTATGGTGTTTTGGAGGCTACTTGTCACAGTGGCCAGGAGCGGTAACACCTACCCCCAGACACACGGCAACCAGACCAGAGGCTATCAGAAGCTCAAGGGTGAGATCCTTGCCAGACTTGGGGTCAATATGCATGTGCAAGCAGGCCGGGTGCACAACAGGACTTTTTCTTAAAGCTCGCCACCACGGTCACAGATGCATGACCTGATCCATCTTGGCTACAGCCTGAGTAAACTACCCCTGGCCAAACTGTGGAGAGAGTGGTCCTGGACAAGTTCATCCGTTCCCTTTCGCCAAGGATCCAGCGCTGGGTTGGACAAGCTGGGCCTACAGATGCCGACTAGCAGAGGTACAGCGCCACCGAGGAGCTACTACAGGTGTTTCCAAGACGTGCCAGCTCCAGGGACAAGCCATTGAAGCCAACTAGTAAGACTGTTCCAGTTACTAAGGGGGTGCAAAATGTTTTAAGGGGAGGTGGCTCAGAGGGGGAACTAGCAGTTGGGCCCAGAAACAGTGGAACATTTGGTCAACGACCATGGTGTCAAGACCAGGGCCGTATACAGTGTTGGCGGTGCCATGAACTGCGGCATATAGCTGCTAATTCTCCCCTGATGACTGAGCCCATGGAATGTTCTTGCTGCAGAGACTTTGTCAGAGAATGAACCTCAAATGTGTACTGTGTCCATTGGAGGTTATGCTGTACTTGCTCTGCTGGACTCGGGGAGCTTGGTGACTTTAGTTGCATGGCTCTCTAATAGACCCTGGAACCCACAGTGGACATACTGTCGGGGCCTTGTGCATACATGGGGAAACCAGAGAGTATCCTACCGCTGTGGTCCCAATAACAACTACTTGTGGAATAACGAAGGGAACGAAGTGGGGGTGGTTAAGTCTCTAATGTATAATGTGATACTGGGAAGAGACTTTCCCCTATTTTGGGACTTGTGGCGGGGAAAACAGGTAACTTGCACTGAAAATGTTACTGTTGATGATGTATGCCATGAGGTAACCCCGGTTCCATTTGACCCAGATGCTGAGGTACCAGCCATAGGGGTGACCACAGAAAGTGACAATGTTCCCTTAGCTGTACTGGCTGGTGAGGGTGAAGTCCAGGAGGAAGTTCCTGATATGCCTGACTTGGAAGTGTCACGTGATAACTTTGGCACTGCTCAGCTCAGGGATCCCACCTTGATAAAGGCCAGAGAGAATGTTACCGTGATAAATGGGGTGTCACAACTTCCAGGGGCCAACAAGCTTTTCCACATGGTATTCCGAAAGAGATCCTTACCGATCAGGGGACACCCTTCATGTCAAAGGTCACAAAAGAAATGTGTAAGCTATTGAAAATTAAACACCTGCGTACACCTGTGTATCACCCACAAACGGACGGTTTGGTTGAAAGGTTCAATAAGACATTAAAAAGCATGTTGAAAAGGGGGGTTAGTAAGGATGGGAAGGATTGGGATTGTCTTTTGCCTTATTTAATGTTTTCCATCCGTGAGGTTCCCCAATCCTCCACAGGTTTTTCCCCATTCGAGTTGGTGTATGGCAGACACCCACGTGGACTCCTTGACATTGCAAAGGAAACGCAGGAGCGCACTCCTTATAGAAGTGTAATAGAGCAGATTTCCCTTATGCAAGATAGGATTGCTGCTGTCATGCCCATAGTCAAGGACCACTTACAGCAATCGATAGAGGCACAAAGCCGTGTCTACAATAGGTCCGCGAAAATTAGAACCTTTAGCCCAGGTGATCGAGTGTTGGTGTTAGTACCAACTGTGGAGAGTAATGGTGCGTTTACACAGGCAGATTTATCTGACAGATTTTTGAAGCCAAAGTCATGAACAGACCATAAACAGGGAATAGGCCATAAAGGAAAGACTGAGATTTCTTCTCTTTTCAAATCCATTCCTGGCTTTGGTTTCCAAAATCTGTCAGATAAATCTGCCTGTGTAAACGCACCATAAGTTTCTAGCATACGGCAAGGGCCGTATGAGGTGACTGAGAGAGTAAGAGCGGTAAATTATAAGGTGCACCAGCCAGGTAGACGAAATCAAGAACAGCTGTACCATGTAAATTTACTCAAACCATGCAAGGAAAGAGAGTCTTTGTTGGCAGGAGCCAGGGGCGTAGCTAATGTCTCCTGGGCCCTGGTGCGAGAGGTCAACTTGGGCCCCCCCCCCCCTTTCACGACCAAGTGATGCTACTGGTAGGTGTATGTGTGTGTATTTATTTATATATATATATATATATATATATATATATATATATATATATATATATATATATACACATACTCCAAGGGAGATATTACCAATAACACCAGCATATAGGAAGAGAAAATATTATCACCATATATATTACCGCTAGGGATGGTCCGAACCTGCCGAGGTTTGGGTTCGTATGAACCCGAACGCTCGGCAGCAGATTCCCGCTGTCTGGCCGCTCCGTGGAGCGGGCAGATCCAGTGGGAGTAACGCCTGGAAAGCTGAGATACAGCCTATGGCTATGGCTGTATCCCAGTTTTCCAGGCGGTCCTCCCGCTGGATCCGCCTGCTCCACGGAGCAGCCAGACAGCGGGAATCATTACCGAGGGTTTAGGTTCGTACGAACCCAAACCGAACTCGGTTCGGACCATCCCTAATTACCGCCATACTGTTACTCTATACTGAGACCAATATCGCCAATAATACAAGTATACAAGGGGCAAATATTAACGCCACACCACAACCACTACCATCACCACCATATTGTTACTGACCAAATCCAGTATACTAAATCCAATAAAACACAGTACCAGATAACACGTAACAAATATTACCACATACCGACTAACACCGCCACACAACATTTCGTAATCTCGTCTCCCTTTGCTATCCTCTCTCTATAACTTCTTTGGTGCAAGTTACACTGTCCTTGTGATCTGAGCTTAGAAAATGGCTTGTGATTGGCTCGCCCAGTCACCTATAGGCACTAAGACTCCATGTACAATGACTGGAACATTGACAAATAAAGCCCTTGTCGCCTGTCGTGTTACTCCCAGTCATCCTAGTCTGTACGCTCTTGAGAGCAGGTCACTAATTTGGTATTTTAATTTATTCATTGTATAATTTAATATATAACCTGTAATGTATTTATATATTTAAATAAGCGCTGCGGAATCTGTTGGCGCTATACAAATAAATATTATTATTATTATACTGACTAACACCACCGCTGCTACTGAATCCACTGTACACAGATAATTATCTCCTCATCTAGTCATATAGAGGTGGACACAGCTCCACACAGGTTGTATACACCATTACACTGCAGTTATATCAGGTGACTCACAGGGGACGTCTTCTCTGATCTGAGTTCTTCCCTTTTCATTTTCTTCTTCTCCATCTGTCCTGGGCCGTTATGAGAGCCACGAATCCACAGATTCTGCCAGACAGACATATTAGGCTCCTCACACTGGCACCATCCTCATCTTTATACAAGCTGCACATCTGTATTGGCCCCTTTACACCCTCATTTAGTGGGTAGACTGACACTATGTGATCCCCCTTATAGTATATATAGATGGCCCCCACTGCATGTTGCACCCCCCTTATAGATGGCCCCCTCTCTCCCCCACCCCTTATAGATGCCCCCCTCCTCCCCCCATTATAGATGCCCCCCTCTCCCCCCCTTGAAGATGCCCCCCTCTTCTCCCTCCCCCTCATAGATGCCCCTCTCTCCCCCCATTATCGATGCCCGCTCTCCCCCCCCCCTCATAGATGCCGCCCTCTTCTCCCCCCCATCATAGATGCCCCTCTCTCCCCCCCTTGAAGATGGCCCCCTCTTCCCCCATTATCAATGCCCCCTCTTCTCCCCCCTATAGATGCCCCCTCCCCCCATTATAGATGGCGCCCCCTCTTCTCCCCCCCCCCATACAGATGCCCCCTCTCCCCCCTTTCCTCTATGCGAAGCAGAATTTATCTGATGCACGGCTGCCGGGGGTGTCCTATCCTATCCCCGGTAGCGTGGCGCATAAGTGAACTCGCTGTACGCCAGGGCTGGGACTTCCGGCACAGGAAGCTTCTCTGTGCACTTCCTGTGACGGAAGTCAGGGCCCCAGGCAGCACAGGGAGCTCACTGATGCGCCGCGCTGCCGGGGATAGGATGGGACACCCCCGGCAGCCGCGCATCAGCGGGGGACCCGGACGAGCCGTTCTTGTGACAGCAAGCAAAACAATGCTTGCGGTCACAAGAGTAATTTAAGGGGGGAGCAGTGCAGTGGCCTCGTGGGCTCCCCCCTCGTAGCGGGCCGGGTCGCAGCGGCGACCGCTGCTACCCTGGTAGCTACGCCACTGTCAGGAGCCCCCCTCTAGTAAGGATGCTCCAGTAGAGCTGGTGTCAGTGGTAAGCACCCCATGTAAAAAGGTCCCAGAGGTGCGGATATCAGAGACTTTGTCCAGAGCCCAAAAACAGGAGACAAAAGAGTTTGTCCTTAGAAACACAGATGTGTTCTCAGAATTGCCTGGGCGCACCTCTGTGATAAAACATGACATTGTCGCCGAACCACAGGTACGGGTTCATGTGAAGCCATACAGGGTACCAGAAGCTCGTAGGCAGGCCATATCGGAAGAGGTCAGAAGCATGTTGGATCTCGGGGTTATTAAGGAGTCAAAAAGTGAGTGGTCACGTCCCATCGTCCTCATTCCAAAACCAGATGGGACACTCCGGTTTTGTAACCACTTCCATAAACTGGATGAGGTGTCAAAATTTGACGCATACCCAATGCCAAGGGTTGAGGAATTAATTGAGCGGCTTGGCCATGCTAGGTTTTTCTCTACCCTGGACCTTACTAAGGCTGGGTTCACACACAGTATATTTCAGTCAGTATTGCAACCAAAATCAAGAGTGGATTAAAAACACAGAAAGGCTCTGTTCACACAATGTTGAAATTGAGTGGATGGCCGCCATATAATGGCAAATATTTGCTGTTATTTTAGAACAACGGCTGTTATATTGAAATAATGGCCGTTATTTACTGTTATATGGCGGCCACCCACTCAATTTCACCATTGTGTGAACAGATCCTTTCTGTGTTTTTAATCCACTCCTGGTTTTGGTTGCAATACTGACTGAAATATACTGACTGAAATATACGTAGTGTGAACGCAGCCTAAGGCTATGTTCACACTGCGTATATGTCCGGCCGCATATTTTCGCGGCCGGACATATACGCGGTAAACTCCGGCCGGGGATTTACGCTACTTGCGGCCGGCTACGTACGGAGCGCAAACTTACGCCCGTAGTCTACTTACGCTTCCCGAGCGCCCTACGTAGCGATCTGACAGCGGTCTTTTACTTGGAAATCTTCGCCTAGCTCCGGACACCCCACAGAACCTTTTGGATCATCACAAAAAGCTGCAAAATGAAGAAATCACCACTACGTATGGGACCGCATGTAACGCTACGGGCGTAAGTTAAGGCATTTTCGTCCGCAAACAATGGTCTGGTTCATTTTTTACACCGCCGCGTACGATCCGGGCGTAAGTTCATACGTAGTGTGAACTGTGCAGCCGTACTTCGTATACTTTCCATTATACGTAAACTACGTAAGTCTCCGGGCTGCTTATTCACGGAACGCGCTACGTCCGGAGACTTACGTAGTGTGAACATAGCCTAAAGGATATTGGCAGGTACCCCTTACTGACACTGCTAAAGAGAAACCCGCATTTGTCACCCCAGATGGTCTCTTTCAGTATGTCTGTTTACCCTTTGGGTTACATGAAGCCCCCGCAACGTTCCAAAGGTTAATGGACATAATCCTCAAACCCCATGGCAGGTATGTCTCCGCATATCTGGATGATTTCATTGTTTTCAGTGATGACTGGGAAAGTGCAAGCAGTGATAGATTCCCTCAGGGCGGCAGGGTTAACGGCCAACGAAGAAGTGTGCTTTAACGGCCTAAGAAGTGTGCTTTAGGTCTGGAAGAAGCCCATTACCTGGGGTATGTAATAGGAAGAGGTGTGATTAAACCCCAAGTAAACAAGGTGGAAGCTATCCAAAATTGGCCCAAACCCTTAACCAAGAAACAAGTGAGAGCCTTTTTGGGTATAGTGGGGTATTATCGCAGGTTCATACCGAACTTTGCTACCATAGCAGCTCCCCTGACCGATCTCACTAAGGGTCCATTTACACACAAAGATTATCTGACAGATTATCTGCCAAAGATTTATAGTCAAAGCCAGAAACAGACTATAAACAGAGATCAGGTCATAAAGGAAAGACTGAGATTTCTCCTCTTTTCATATCTATTCCTGGCTTTGGCTTCAAATCTTTGGCAGATAATCTGTCAGCTAATATTTCTGTGTAAATGGACCCTAATGCTGCATTTACACAGGCATTAGAGTCCTGGAATTCTGGAAGCCAAAGCCAGGAATGGATTTGAAAAGAGGAGAAATCTCAGTCTTTACTTTATGATCAGTTCCCTGTTTATAGTCTGTTCCTGGCTTTGGCTTAAAAAAATCTGTCAGATACATCTGCCTGTGTAAACACTCCATAAGAGCAACAAGTCTGCTATGGTCAAGTGGAGTGCAGAGGCCGAGGGGCATTTCAAAAGTTAAAGTCAGTTCTGTGTAGTGAACCAGTGTTGATTTTGCAAAGACCTTTGTACTTCAGACAGATGCATCTGATGTGGGCTTAGGGGCCGTTCTTTTACAGGAGGTAGAAGGTGAAGAACACCCTGTAACGTCCCTGAGCAGGAAACTTACACCACCTGAGAAAAATTATAGCATTGTGGAATGTGAATTCTTGGCAATAAAATGGGCCTTAGAATCGCTCAGGTATTACTTGTTAGGCCGACATTTTACGTTAGTTACAGATCACGTTCCTCTTACCTGGATGAGTCCGGCCAAGGAACGAAAAGCACGAGTTACAAAGTGGTTCCTGACAGAATTTTAAGTTCTCAGTAGAGCACAGGTCAGGAACACTTCAAGGTAACGCAGATGCGCTGTCCCGAACACACTGCTTGATGGCCAAAAGTGTTCGCCCCCACAGCTTCGAACAGAGGGGGAGGGTATGTGAGACAGTGACAGGGATTGTGGTTGGGAATCGCTATATCTCCCCGAGGTACCTGTCATATGTGAATACTAGGTTCCAGAAAGTCCGTACCTCATCCAGAAAATACTGGCTGAGATATGGAGGAATCCAGGAAAGTTAAAACCCATCGCAAACTACTTGCTTTGGGACTGTTTGTATTGGCTGTAAAAGGGCCTGGATTTTATGGAATGACAGGCAGGTTGGTAGTGGGGCCGGTCATTCCCTTTCTGGCCAGTCCGGGTTTTCTATCTGGCCAAGTCACCCAGGTGCTGGAGGCCACTGATCACAGGTCTCTTAAGGGGAGGCACAGAGTGTATAGAGTGCGGCTGTACATGGAGGTCTCTCCTGGCTGTGCATGTCTCTCCTGTGCATGGAGGTCTCTCCTGGCAGTGAACGTCTCTCCTGGCTATGCATGTCTCTCCTGTGCATGGAGGTCTCTCCTGGCAGTTAATGTCTCTCTTGTGCATGGAGGTCTCTCCTGTGCATGGAGGTCTCTCCTGTGCATGGAGGTCTCTCCTGGCAGTTAATGTCTCTCCTGTGCATGGAGGTCTCTCCTGGCAGTGGAAGTGTGATGCCCAAGCCCCTAGGGGCCACTCCGCTGATAGGTGTAGTTACTGGCAGGAGCAGCTGCTGAGCAGAGGATTGTCACGGTTTTGGCACGAGGGTGATACAGCTGGAAGCCGCGCTCCTGACCATGCGGGAATACTGGGCATGCGATTCTTCGTTGTCCTTAGTCAGGGCACCAATAATTACACCAATGCCAAGGTTCAGAAACAACGGTAGTTGTATATTTATTGTAACGGTGGTAACTAGTAGTAACAGTCTCTCCGGATGCAACAGGGTATAAGGCAGAGTAATGGGTGATGCTGCAATAGGCTGTGAGAGTAGCATGCTGAATGATGGGAGTAGTAGTGATACTGAGGATAAGATACTGGGCGGAATGAGACTGAGATGAATACTTGCTGTTGATGATCAGAAAAGATGATGAGAGGAATGACTGAAGAACGGCACCCAGATCTGGAGAATAGATGAGAATCTTGAGGACTTGAGAATAGAACACAGCCAGAAACACTTCTTGTGGAACTGGAGCAGCCGAGCACACGTATCTCTCTCCTGACAGGGGAGAGAGAACACACACAGAAGCTGTCCCCCTGATGGTGGAGGACAAGACTGAGCTAGAACAGGAAGTCACATGGTATCCCCAGCCAAAGCTCGATGGCCATTGGAGTTACCATGGAAGCAGGGGCAGTCACGTGACATCCAGCCATTGCATCATCACACCATTAGGCATATACAGTGAAATATACATGAGAAGTACTATACTTGAACACTGGGGGGCGACATAATACCTTAAGGCACTGATAACTGAATATGCATACAAGAAATGAATGGAATAGCAGACCTGAACACTGAGAGGGGTGACACAATACACACAGTTTGCAGTAAACCATAGCTTTCCAG
Source organism: Dendropsophus ebraccatus (assembly GCF_027789765.1). Taxonomy (NCBI): domain Eukaryota; kingdom Metazoa; phylum Chordata; class Amphibia; order Anura; family Hylidae; genus Dendropsophus; species Dendropsophus ebraccatus. The sequence goes on from NC_091457.1 coordinate 169,947,651, forward strand.
AACAGAACCGGTCATAATAAAAGTGTGAGGATAAGAGGACCTGTTCTGGGACACTGCATATGTCTCTCCTGGTAGTGGAGAGGGTCAGGGCTGCTTAAAGTGACTGTACCACCAGGCCCAGGCTGAAGCACTGGAGGCGGCCGACTCACGCTTAGTTTGAGGAAACCCCAGCCCCTCTATGACGTGACTCCATTAGAATCAATGGAAACCTATCATAAAGTGGCTGGAGTTTCCTCCCACTAAGGGTGGGTCATCCCACCTCCAGTACTTCAGCCTGGGCCTGGTGGTACAGTCACTTTAAGCTGCTGCTGGGACTTTGAGCCACACCAGTATTGTACCAACTGATGTTGTGTTATGTTGGGTGACAGGTAGCCGGTCCCCTGTATAGTCTGTCCCCTGTATAGCCTGTCCCATGTATAGCCGGGTCCCATGTATAGCCGGTCCCCTGTATAGCCGGTCACCTGTATAGTCGGGTCCCCTGTAAAGCCGGTCCCCTGTATAGTCGGGTCCCCTGTATAGCCGGTCACCTGCATAGTCGGGTCCCCTGTATAGCCAGTCACCTGTATAGTCGGGTCCCCTGTATAGCCAGTCACCTGTATAGTCGGGTCCCCTGTATAGCCAGTCACCTGTATAGTCGGGTCCCCTGTATAGCCGGTCACCTGTATAGTCGGGTCCCCTGTATAGCCAGTCACCTGTATAGTCGGGTCCCCTGTATAGCCGGTCACCTGTATAGTCGGGTCCCCTGTGTAGCCAGGATTTGCTGTGTTAGAGCTCAGACGAGCAGGATTTATGTTACTTTGTGCCTGTATGTAAGGGCTGAATTTCTTTTGGTTTCAATAAACTAACTGGGACATCTCTGTTTTATACACATTTGTGTCACTGTCTCTAACTGCCAATCCTTCTGTCTGCCCAACTCTACAAAGCTCCCACAGCATATAATAACTACATCACTATTGTAAGCATATAATAACTATATATCACTATTGTATGCATATAATAACTGTCACTATATGTCACTATTGTAGGCATATAATAAATATATATCACTATTGTAGGCATATAATAAATATATATCACTATTGTAGGCATATAATAACTACATCACTATTGTAAGCATATAATAACTATATATCACTATTGTATGCATATAATAACTACATCACTATTGTAAGCATATAATAACTATATATCACTATTGTATGCATATAATAACTATATATCACTATTGTATGCATATAATAACTATATATCACTATTGTAAGCATATAATAACTATATATCACTATTGTATGCATATAATAACTACATCACTATTGTAAGCATATAATAACTATATATCACTATTGTATGCATATAATAACTATATATCACTATTGTATGCATATAATAACTACATCACTATTGTAAGCATATAATAACTATATATCACTATTGTAAGCATATAATAACTATATATCACTATTGTATGCATATAATAACTATATATCACTATTGTATGCATATAATAACTATATATCACTATTGTATGCATATAATAACTACATCACTATTGTATGCATATAATAACTATATATCACTATTGTAAGCATATAATAACTATATATCACTATTGTATGCATATAATAACTATATATCACTATTGTAAGCATATAATAACTATATATCACTATTGTAAGCATATAATAACTATATATCACTATTGTATGCATATAATAACTATATATCACTATTGTAAGTATATAATAACTACATCACTATTGTAAGCATATAATAACTATATATCACTATTGTAAGCATATAATAACTATATATCACTATTGTATGCATATAATAACTATATATCACTATTGTAAGCATATAATAACTACATCACTATTGTAAGCATATAATAACTACATCACTATTGTAAGCATATAATAACTATATATCACTATTGTAAGCATATAATAACTATATATCACTATTGTAGGCATATAATAACTATATATCACTATTGTATGCATATAATAACTATATATCACTATTGTAAGCATATAATAACTATATATCACTATTGTATGCATATAATAACTGTCACTATATGTCACTATTGTAGGCATATAATAAATATATATCACTATTGTAGGCATAAATTAACCGTATGTCACTATTGAGAGATGTTACAGCACATAACTCTAAGCCGTATGGCAGAAGTTACACTAAGAAATTTTCCTCTCTCTCATATCCCATGTATAATGATTCCATACAGCACTATGGCAGCTACTATATGGCGGTATGTGCGTTGCACGGACGCTGGAGCTAGTTAGTGTTCTTGAATAGGAAAATCTATCGTTGTGTCTCCAGCAATACTTTACTGTAATAAATTACATCTCAAAACTCTACATTCAGTGATGAGCGAGCGTGCTGGTCCGAGCTTGGTACTCGATCAAGTATTAGGGTACTCGATGGTACTCGTTACTCGGACGATTATCTCGCGATACTCGAGAAAATCTCATCATCCGTTTCCTGTAAGTTTGGGCGCTATTTCTCAGCCAATAAACGAACAGGAGACTCTTTGGTACATCCTGCGATGACGTGGGACCCATCCATGTCGATAGCAGCGATTGGTCGGCCAGATCAGATGACCCTGCCATATAAAACTGGGCGCCGGCAGAGCTGGGTTCAGACGCATGCTGTGAGAGATCAGGGAGAGAGCTGCTGCTGGTCAGGGAGAGTGTCAGTGTAGGATATAGCCTTCCAGTAGGCCGGGTATATACTAGTAATACAAACACACAGACCTTTTCAGGGCTTAAAGCTTTTATTAATACTATTACTACAGACTGCTGGCTGGGAGTTGTAGTGCTGCTATTGCGATGTAACCAGCACACTGTGGTGACCGGCTGCTGGCAGAAAGGGGGCATTAGGTGTTGTATACACCCCCCTAAGAAGTGCTCAGTACTATTATATTAGGACCTCTACTATATTTCCTGATTGCTGTATTTCTTACGCAAGCCTATCTAAAATCACAGCAAAAGAATAATGGTCGGGTCCAAAACATTAACTGCAAAAAATTCATGGTGTGTATCAATCTAAAACATAACTTTTACTACTTATTTTAAAATTCATGGACATAACAACATAGATTTAAGAAACTCTGCCACATTACATACAATGACCACAGACTTTTGATAATGCAGAGTAGGGATAGGGACAGTATAACTTACGGTTATGAAGTTTTTAAGGTCAGCTGACCCCAAACTTACTGATGGTCTGGGAAAAAAAAAATCCCACAGTGAGTCACATTGATTACTGTATCTCAAAAATTAAAAGAACCTTGATAGATGGGAAGATACCCTAGTCAACCCTCAATATAGACCAGGCTCTCCCTAGTCTGTCCCTGTCCCAAAACACAAGGCCATTGAAAAAACAATCCTAATAGGGCTACAATGGATGGGGATCACATCACTGTATGTAGATAAACTGTGACCTCATCCAGAGCCCGTCTTATACCTCTACGCGTTTCCAGGGGCGTAGCTAGGATTCATGGGGCCCCATAGCAAAAAACTGTACGTGGCCCCATGAATCCTGTACGCTCCCCCCCCCCCCCCCCCCCCGCCAAACACAGACAATAAAGCACATATATACACACAGAGGCACCATTAACGTATATACAGATACGCCACTGACATACACACACATATATACGCTGTAATGTGATTACACTAGTGCTGATGTATACACCATGAATAGACTGTATACAGGGAAATCATCTCAGTGTAATAAGAAATACTCAACCAGAAATAATAGAAAATGCTGCAGATATTAGTGGTGGGTTCTTTTATTAGAGCCCAGCATTAATAGAAGCTGCTGCAGAACATCTTTGGGAGCAAACCTGTCAATCACTTGAGACACAACTGACATACACAAACACACATATACACCAGTGCTACAGACATTGCTGACATACACAAACACACACACACACATATACACCAGTGCTACAGACATTGCTGACATACACACACACACACACACACATATACACCAGTGCTACAGACATTGCTGACATACACACACACACACACATATACACCAGTGCTACAGACATTGCTGACATACACACACACACACACACACATATACACCACTGCTACAGACATTGCTGACATACACACACACACACACATATACACCAGTGCTACAGACATTGCTGACATACACACACACATACATACATATAGCCCCAGATACATACACATACTGACATATAAATATATACACAGATACATATATACACACACTGACATATACATATACCCACAGATACATATATACACTCACTGACACACATACACAGCACTTACAGCTCCCAGGCTTCCCCCTCCTGTAGTCCGGGCCAGTGGCGTAGCCACCGTGGTCGCGGGGGTCGCCGCCGCGACCGGGCCCGCCACAAGGGGGGCCCGCGGGGCCCCCCGATCAATCACTCTTGTGACCGCAAGCATTGTTTTGCTTGCGGTCACAAGAGACTGGCTCCGTCTTTCCCACGGCTGCTGCGCGGCTGCCGGGGGTGTCGCGTCTTACCCCCGGCAGCGCGCGCATCCCAGAACTCCCTGCGCGCCTTGGGCCCTGACTTCCGGTTTCCGGCGCGCAGGGAGTTCTGGGATGCGCGCGCTGCCGGGGATAAGACGCGACACCCCCGGCAGCCGCGCAGCAGCCGGGGACAGACCGAAGGCGAAGGAGTGAGGATCAACGTGGGAGCGCGATGTCAGGTGAGTTAAGTTTTGTTTTTTTATCAGCCTGTACGGGTGGGGGGAAAGAGGGGGACATTTATGAGGGTGGGGGGGAAGGAGGGGGGCATTTATGAGGGTGGGGGGGAAGGAGGGGGCCATCTATGAGGGTGGGGGGGAAGGAGGGGGCCATCTATGAGGGTGGGGGGGAAGGAGGGGGCCATCTATGAGGTTGGGGGGGAAGGAGGGGGCCATCTATGAGGGTGGGGGGGAAGGAGGGGGCCATCTATGAGGGTGGGGGGGAAGGAGGGGGCCATCTATGAGGGTGGGGGGAAAGGAGGGGGCCATCTATGAGGGTGGGGGGAAAGGAGGGGGCCATCTATGAGGGTGGGGGGGAAAGGGGACCATCTATAAGGGTGGGGGGGAAAGGGGACCATCTATAAGGGAGGGTGGGGGGAGAGGGGGCCATTCATAAGGGAGGGTGGGGGGAGAGGGGGCCATTCATAAGGGAGGGTGGGGGGAGAGGGGACCATCCATAAGGGAGGGTGAGGAGAGAGGGGGCCATCTATAAGGGAGGGGGTAGAGGGGACCATCTATAAGGGAGGGGGTAGAGGGGGCCATCTATAAGGGAGGGGGTAGAGGGGGCCATCTATTTGGGGGGGCAACATAGGGGGAGAGGGAATACACAGAGGGGGGCATATATTAGGAGGTCACATAGAGTCAGGGCTACCCACTAAATGAGGGTGTAAAGGGGACAGTACAGATGTGCAGTGTGTAGAGAGATGGAGATGGTGTCAGAGTGAGGAGACTAACATGTCTGTCTGGCAGATTCTGTGGATTCGTGGCTCGGAGAAGTTCTCATAACGGCCCAGGACAGATGGAGAAGATGATGAAAAGGAAAGAACTCCGATCAGAAAAGACGTCTCCTGTGAGTCACCTGATATAACTGCACTGTAATGTATATGGTGTATAGAGCCTGTGTAGAGCTGGGGCCACCTCTATATGACTGGATGAGGTGATTTAGTATACTGGATTTGGTCAGTAACAATATGGTGGTGATGGTAGTGGTTGTGGTGTGGCGGTAATGTTTCCTCCCTATATACTGGTATTACTGGTAATATTGGTCTCAGTATACAGGATTTGGTCGGTAACAGTATGGCAGTAATAGGTAATATCTGTCTTGGTGTGTGTGTGTGTGTGTATATATATATATATATATATATATATATATATACAGTGGTACCTTGGTTTAAGAGTAACTTCGTTTAAGAGCGTTTTGGTTGAAGAGCTCACAGTTTTTCAAAATTGTGACTTGGTTTAAGAGCATTGCTTTGGTTTAAGAACTTCCTGTATTGGGTGGGAGCGCGAGTGGAGAAGGGGCATGGCCTGCATAGCGGGGTCTACAGCACTGTACTCTAAACACCTTCCAAATCATAGCAGATCCCCTTCAGGCTGGGGCTTACATCAGGGGACAGGACTGTGGGGGGGGGGGGGGTAATCTCTCCATAGCTGTAACCCCTCTCTCCCCGGACAGAGAGTGCTGCATGTATGTGCCCACATCTGCCCTGCTCATTCCTTCATGCTCCCTGCAGTCTCTGTCCACCCTTGTGTTTCCCATCCTCTTCATTACTGTACAGTACAGAATAATAAATATATTTGGGGTGTGGAACCAATTGTCTGCATTTACATGATTTCTTATAGGAAAATTTGCTTTGGTTTAAGAGTGGATTTGGATTACAAGCACGGTCCTGGAACGAATTATGCTCATAATCCAAGGCACCACTGTGTATATATATAATATATATATATATATATATATATATACACATACACATACACACACACACACACACACACACAACAATAGCATCACTTGGTCGTGAAAGGAGGGGGGGGGGGGGCCCAAGTTGGCCTCTCGCACCAGGGCCCAGGAGACATTAGCTACGCCCCTGGTCCGGGCTGATCTTCACATAGAAGTATTGAGGACCTTTGGGTCATGTGACCCAAAGGTCCTTCATCCCTCTCCTGTGCCGTCTGGCAGATCCTGCTCCTCTGTTCAGCCCGCTCACCCGGCACTACAGTGAGGGGGCTGAACAGTGCAGTGGGGGTCCCTCTTCCTCTCTGGACCCCTGGGGCAGCAGGGTACCTACCATGAAGGCAGGGCAGGCTTCCTCGGGCCCCCTTCCGGCAGGGGCCCCATAGCAGTCGCCTTCCCTGCCTTCATTGTAGCTACGCCACTGCGCGTTTCCCTCCCCTGCAATTATATTTCAGGGAGTTCATCAGGAGGCTAATCAAAAATATAGGATACACGTCCCCGGGTAAGGATACGGATAGCAATCCACACCGGGACCTGGCACCATGGATGTCCCTATCCCTACTCTGCATTATCAAAAGTCTGTGGTCATTGTATGTAATGTGGCAGAGTTTCTTAAATCTATGTTGTTATGTATGTCCATGAATTTTAAAATAAGTAGTAAAAGTTATGTTTTAGATTGATACACACCAAGAATTTTTATCTAAGTTCACTACTGCTTGTTCAGTGTACAGGTGGTGTCACAGAGTGTATATAGGTGCAGCCACCAACAGATTGTATCCCACAGCCCCCAAAAACTAGTGGGAGCACCACTACACAAGGCATAGCTAAGTTCCATACTGTGCAGTGTCCATAAAATGGTGAACCCCAGGGGTAAGGGTCGGTAAGGGTCGGTAAGGGTCGGTAAGTTGCCGGAGGCCGTGTTTCAGGGCAGGGTGACACAGCAGCGCCTGTTGAGGAGGTAGCAGTGGCACACCACAGACGGCCACTCCCTAGCTGCTTCTTAGCCCAACTTACGGGGTCTCATGGTAGACCAATAATGAAACCGCAGCAGTGTGAACAGGTGATCACGTGGATAGCGGATAATGTGTCCAGTAACTTATCCACCACCCAGTCTTCCACGCAGTCCATCCACGCTACCCAAGCGAGTGGAACCCTTGCTCCATTAGCTCAGCCTCCTTCCCCACAGCCTGGCCCCTCCATCCACCACCACCACCAGGCTCCCAGGAACTGTTTTCTGGACCCTTCCCTGAGTCAGAGCAACCGGAGCAGTCGATCCGTCCTGATGCCCAAACTATGCAGCTCACGCAGTCAGTGGGTGATGAGAGTGGGGACTTGGGGTTGGAAGAGGTGTCTGATGATGATGATGATGATGAGACCCGGTTGTCAGACTGTGAGCTTGTTGTCATGGATGTAACTCAAAGTGAGGAGGAGAGTGAGGAGCTGGTGGATGAGGACGAGGTGACTGACCCGAGCTGGGTGGATAAGCCTAGTGAAGACCGTGCTTCTGAGGGGGAGGCAAGTTCACCCGCAGGACCGGTTGGAAGAGGAAGAGGGGTGGGCAGAGGGAGAAGCAGGGGCAGAGCGGGTAGATCAGCAACTGTTTCATGGAGTCAAACTCCCATGGCCAGGGCTAGATGTTCCCAAGTCTGGAGGTTTTTTTCAAAGAAAGTGCGGATGACCGAAGGACTGTAGTGTGCAACGTGTGCCATGCCAGGATCAGCAGGGGAGCCACCACTACCAGCCTAACCACTACCAGCATGTGCAGGCATATGAGTGCTAAACACCCCACTCAGTGGAAACAAGTCCGTTCAGTGACTGCAAGTCGCACCCCTGCTCCTTCCCCTGTGTCAGGTGCTGGCTCTGTCTGTCCCCCCGCCCAGGCCCCACCCTACAAGCATCCCTTCACCTCCACTATGCTCCACACCCTCCAGCAAGGTGTCCAAGCGCAGCGTTCAACTGTCCCTGCAGCAGACCTTTGAACGGAAGCGCAAATACACTGCCACTCACCCGCATGCACAAGCCCTAAATGTGCACATAGGCAAACTGCTGAGCTTGGAGATGCTGCCCTATCGGCTGGTAGAGACAGAGGCTTTTAGGAACCTCATGGCGGTGGCTGGCCCTCGGTATTCTGTCCCCAGCCGCCACTACTTTTCACGATGTGCCGTCCCAGCCCTACACCTGCACGCGTCGGATTACATCATCCGTGCCCTGACCAACGCGGTCAGCGACATGTTCCACCTAACCACGGACACAAGTGCTGGCGGGCAGGGACACTATATCTCCCTGATGCCACATTGGGTCAACTTGGTGGAGGCTGGGACAGAGTCTGACCCTGGTTCTGCTCATGTGCTGCCCACCCCGAGAATTGTGGGGCCTACCTCCGTCGCGGTCTCTCATGATTTGTATACCACTTTCTCCTCCTCTCTATTACCCTCCACGAGCACGTTGCCTCCATTTCGTAGCGCTAGCTGCATCAGCACTGCGGTGGGTGGGTGAAACTGCTGAGGTTAGGTGACAAGAGGCACACGGCCCAGGAGCTGTTGCAGGGCATCATAGCGCAGACAAATCTTTGGCTCGCTCCACGGAGCCTCAAACCAGGCATGGTTGTGTGTGACAACGGGCGAAACCTGGTGGAGGCTCTGCAACCTCACACATGTACCATGCCTGGCCCACGTGTTCAACCTAGTGGTGCAGCGGTTCCTTAATACCTACCCCAATTTGGCTGACTTGCTCACCAAGGTGCGGCGCATCTGTGCGCATTTCCGCAAGTCAACCACGGATGCTGCCACCCTTAGGGCAGTGCAAAGGCGCTTGCAACTGCCGTCTTACAGACTGCTGTGCGTCGTGGAATTCCACCTTCCAGATGGTAGCCAGGGTTTACCAGCAACGCAGCGCCATTGTGGAATGCCAGATGTCAACCTCAGTAAGAAGTGGTAGTCAGGTCAGTAAGCTACCTCAAATCTACAATGAGGAGTGGATGTGGATGTCTGCTATCTGTCAGGTACTGGGCCCCTTTGAGGAGTCAACACAGATGGTCAGCGGCGATGCCGCCATCATCAGCCTCACCATCCCACTGCTGTGTCTGCTTCAAACCTCCCTGCTCAGCCTGAAGTCTGACACTTTGCCTTCGTCTCAGGAGACGGGTGAAGAACAGCTGCCGCTAGATAGCCAGATCACCGTGACGTCTTTTTCTTACCACAGAGTAGAGGATGAGGAGGATGAAGAAGAGGAGGAAGAGGAGCAGACTGCTGCTGCCACTGAAGAGGGTACCCATGCTCAATCCTTAGTTGTTGAGCATGTATGGTCTGAAGAGGATGATTTGGTGGAGGAGGAGGAAGAGGAAACTGAGGCTAGTGAGGAGAGGGAGTTTTTGCATGTTGGGAGCCTGGCACACATGGCTGACTTTATGTTAGGCTGTCTTTCCCGTGACCCTCGGATTAAAAATTTTTTTGCCAACACTAATTACTGGGTGTTCCCCCCCCCCCCCCCCCCCCTGGACCCTCGGTACAAACAGAACTTTTCCACTTTTTCCTGCCGAGGAACGCAGTATGAGAGTGAATCAATATCAACAGGCCCTGGTGCGAAAGCTGAAAATGTACTTCCCATCTGACACCACTAGCGCCAGAGGACGTAGTTCTGTGGTTCAAAGAGCGGGGGAGAGGAGCGGTGGAGCAGGCAGCTTTTCAAGGGGCAGGGGAACACTCTCCAAGGCCTTTGACAGTTTCATGGCACCTCAGCAAGACTATGTCAACCGTCCCCAGTCTAGACAAAGTAAGGGGGAGGCCTTTAGGAAGATGGTGAGGGAATACCTTGCTGACCATACCAATGTCCTTCCCGATCACTCTGCTACACACAACTACTGGGTTGCAAAACTGGATACATGGCCCGAACTGGCGCTTTACGCCTTGGAGGTACTGGGCTGCCCTGCCGCTAGCGTGTTGTCAGAGCGGGTCTTCAGTGCAGCTGGTTCCATCATCACTGATAAGCGCACCCGCCTGTCCACTGACAGCGCTGACAGGCTGAGGTTTATAAAAATGAACAAAGCCTTGATTTCACCTGAATTCAACTGTCCACCCGGGGAAAGCAGCTCAACATGAAGATTGTTGGTATCTCCTCTCCGCCTCCTTCAGTTCTCAGCCAACAGCCAAGTCTTCTTCCGCCATGCTGTGTCTGGCCTAATTTTTGGGAGGCTCACTTGCTACCTCATTCACTTTTAACGGTTGTCTCTGTCCTCACTGCGATGCTCTGACGTCACTACGTCTGCGGAGGAGCGGGACTGGTTGCCGGGGGCCCGCCGATCGAGTCCCCGGCAACCAGCCAGCTGTGTTATCTTTTTTTTTGTGTAGCCGTGGCCAGGGCCTCACCACCCCCGGTCGATCGGCATCAGGTGTACCCTTGATGGTGACTGACAGCTGGCCTAGCCAGATATCTGTCAGCACCTAGGTTCGTGTCCACTATAAATCCCAGCCCCTGGACTCACTCCAATTTTTTGGGAGGCTCACTTGCTTCCTCACTCACTTTTAATGTTTTTCTGTGTGTTCACTGCCATGCTGTGTCTGGCCTAATTTTTGGGAGGCTCACTGGCTATCTCTTCTACCTTGGTCACTCTGTCCTGACCGCCATGCTGTGTCAGGCTAAATTTTGGGGTGGTTCATATGCTACCTCTGTTTTTAATGGTTCTCTTTGTCCTCACCCCCATGCTGTGTCAGGCTAAATTTTGGGGTGGTTCATATGCTACCTCTGTTTTTAATGGTTCTCTGTGTCCTCACCCGCATGCTGTGTCAGGCTAAATTTTCGGGTGGTTCATATGCTACCTCTGTTTTTAATGGTTCTCGTGCTACCTCTGTTTTTAATGGTTCTCGGTGTCCTCACCGCCATGCTGTGTCAGGCAAAGTTTTTGGGTGGTTCATCATATGCTACCTCTGTTTTAATGGTTCCCTGTGTTCTCATTGCCATGCTGTGTCAGGATGAGTTTTTGGGTGGTTCATATGCCTACCTCTGTTTTAACCAGGCTGTTGCCCAGAATTTGGCATAATGGTGCAATTAGGCAGCCTCAAAGGCATCCATACATGCTGTCTCTGCTGTTTTCTGTCCATTTCCATGGTGTTTCCATCATTTTCTGAGGTTGACAGATTTTCACACGACCTTCCCTCTACCGAACTTGGGTCCCCTGCAAAAATGCTCGAGTTTCCCATTGACTTCAATGGGGTTTGTTACTCGAAATGAGCACTCGAGTATCGGGATTTATACGTCTTGAGTAACTAGCACCCGAGCATTTTAGTACTTGCTCATCACTACCCGCCAGACAATACCTTTAAGGAGAATGAGGTTTGGAGTTGCAGAACAGTGGCTGTGGTCAGAGGTTTCCAGCTATTAATCCCAGGTAATTCTTTCAGATGGAGGGGCCGCCACTAGAATCAACCTGTTAGTTTCACTTTCTTGAACAAACACTATAATTCTCATTTTTGGGACCTTCTCGGGTTATTTTGTTTGGAACACAAAAGATTAGAGACAGAAGACAGAGCGGCCATCTCTGCGGGAACCGCTGACAATTCTGATGAACAGGAAAACCAATTGTGCACTTTGCTGGCAACTTGCAAAAAGAAGGTGAAGCCCAGAGACCTGACCCCCCCCGGGACGAAATCTGAATAACAAGGGAGAATAGACTTCCCAGGACTCGGCTCCCACTCAATTAATTCTTCCTCATTCAATTCCAGGTTCAGCAGGTGTCACAGATACTTTGCTCATGTTCAACTCCATGAAACCAAATTAAGATGGAATAAAGAAAACTGCAAGCGTGCAAGGAAGCCTATTGTGGCCGCTAACAGGGTGACATGTCGTCCTATTGAGATGACAGACCTGGAATTAGACGTACACCGAGCGCCGACAATGACAATCATCCTGGTGAAAGAGACAGAGATTTCAGAATGGTTTCTTTCAGGCTTTTACAAATGACGCCTAATGGAATTCTAATAGCAGCTATCAGCCTGGAGGGAGCGGCGAGACGGACAGAGAATGGCGAGATGGACAGAGAATGGCAAGACGGAGAGAGAATGGCGAGACGGAGAGAGAATGGCGAGACGGACAGAGAATGGCGAGACGGACAGAGAATGGCGAGACGGACAGAGAATGGCGAGACGGAGAGAGAATGGCGAGACGGACAGAGAATGGCGAGACGGACAGAGAATGGCGAGACGGACAGAGAATGGCGAGACGGACAGAGAATGGCGAGACGGACAGAGAATTGCGAGACGGACAGAGAATGGCGAGACGGAGAGAGAATGGCGAGACGGACAGAGAATTGCGAGACGGACAGAGAATGGCGAGACGGACAGAGAATTGCGAGACGGACAGAGAATGGCGAGACGGACAGAGAATTGCGAGACGGACAGAGAATTGCGAGACGGACAGAGAATTGCGAGACAGACAGAGAATGGCGGCATCACTTATCAGGTTGTTTCCTCTTTGTTTTCTAGGAATACAATGGCTGCACGTACGGGGAATTATCGATACACAAGGGGAAGAGATGTAAGGAACTGGTAAAGGATCGAGACATCTATAGGAATTATGGGGGAATATGTATATACTGGTGTATAATGGGGAATATGTATATACTGGTGTATAATAGGTGTATATGTATATACTGGTGTATAATGGGGGATATGTATATACTGGTGTATAATAGGGGGATATGTATATACCGATGTATAATGGGGAATATGTATATACCGGTGTATAATGAGGGATATGTATATACCGGTGTATAATGAGGGATATGTATATACCGGTGTATAATGAGGGAATATGTATATACTGGTGTATAGTGAGGACTGGGAAATATTTTGTTCCAATATCTTGTACCAGATTTATTAAAATACCGCACTGCCATAGTGATTGCATCTAAGATTAAAAAAAATTGCAAAGAAAGTCTCAAAATTGTTGAAAAAAGTAAAAAATTTACCTGGTAGGCCCGCATCAGTACTGACTAGATTTAGGCCCGCACCAGTACTGACTAGATTTAGGCCCGTACCAGTACTGACCAAACATCGGCCTGTACTAGTTTGTGCAACTTTTTAAAAAGTCACAAATGATTAATTAGGCGCTAATCCTGGATTATGTGAATTTTTGGGTGAATACTCAGGAAAAACAGTAAGGTTAAAAAAAAAAAAAAAGATTGTCGAATACTGGTTCATAAACAGAACTTAGTCCAAAAATGGGTGAAAAAAAATCAGTTATTCACCTAAAAATAGGCGCGAAACCCTTGATAAATGTCCCCCGTGTGTTAGTTAGTAATAATGTGGCTGCTGTGTATTAGAAACATGACATTGTGCTCATATACTTGCAACCTCCTATATACACCTAGTAGGGTGACTTCATGCAATTACATACACCAGTACACTATAACCTGCACGTCTAGATTCTAGAAGAACATCGGCCGTGGCCTGATACAGGAGGCTGATGTCTGACATAACAGCATTAATGGATAGTGTACTATCCGTGTGTGACCTATGCCCCACCGGATGCTGGCGCAGTGATTGTGTCCTATTAGAATGTTTGGGTAGTGAAGTGGCTGTTGTACAGTATATATCACAACTGGCACTGGAGATACAACCCAGGAATCTGTTATGTATAATGTGTCTATATACAATCATATAATAATTTACTGGGATGGAAGCAAGAATGGAGAAATAATAGACGGATGGGTATTAGACAGAGAGATGAATATTGGGTGTATCTGTTTCTAAAGTTGGCCATACACCATTTTTTTCAGAACAAGTATGGTGCCTCCTGACTCTTGTCCGACAAGGGAAGAGAAGGGTCGGTCCTGTTGGATTTGAAGATGCCAACCTTACTATGGGGGGTCGGAAGAGATGGGCCACGAGCCCCCTAAGCCTGGTTAGCGGCTTCGTGAAATGTTTGTCTGATTTGAGACCTCAGACATTTCCACAATCTACAGAAAAGGGCAGAAACCTTCATGTGTTCAGGATCCAAAGAGGAGCTGAATACCAGCCTGTGAGGATTTTGCCACATCTCCAACCCAATTAGATCCCGGTCACCCCTCTAATTCTATATACCATCTTGGCATTGGTCGATGCTACAGTATATAACTCAGTCCTCTAGGAAGAGCAACAAAGAAAAGTGGTAAAACGGGGTGAGAGTTCACCATCAGGGTAACAGGGTCCTCCATAGGGTGAAGGAATTTCCAGCCGACCCCATTACAAGATCCCTTACATGGGGTGGGACACAAAGTAATCCACTGGCTTGTCATTGTGCTTCTCTATGTTATAATGTACAGTTTGATCCACAAATATTTGGACAGATACAGCATTCTTTTGGTCTTTCTTCTGTACGTTACACAACGATCAGATGCACCAACGTCCAGACTTTCAGCTGTAATTCAGGGGGAACAAAATGATTGCAGAAAAACGTGAGGATGTAAAGGGTTTCCTACCCATAATCCCTTCATCTCAGGGGCTTAGAGGTATTAGACAAGGGAAATTATTGAATATAAAATGTTACTGTAAGGTAGGGTACTAGAAAGACACGTAGACCCGTGCAGCCCTAGACTGGCACCCGCCCCAGCTGTCCCTACCTACTTGCCACAAACAGTACTAAGATTTACTGCGGACAACTGGTCGACAAACCTTACACTGAGATAAGTGCAACATAGAACCAGACAATACAAACAAACACAATATGGAATGGTCAGGACACTAAGTCAGCAACAGCCGGGCAGCGAAGGTACAGATTCAGAATCCAGAAAGCAAAGTCAGGGAATGAAATCCAAAGGGTCTGAGCAAAAACAACAAATGGTCAGGAGAATGCTAGGTCAAGGCACAAGGCACTATCACAGGCACTGGATTGAGACCAGAGGCTGGAATATATAGGAAAGAGGAACCTAGGTGCTGACAGCTAACTGGCTAGGTCAGCTGTCAGTCACCATCAAGGGTAATTACTTTTGGTCCCTTTAAAAACAGGGTGGTACATGTTACAGAGCTAAAACTCCTAAATCCTTCATCCAATGTTCACATGGATCCCCTGAAGCAAAGGCAGAAAGTCTGGACTTTATCTCTATTATATAACTATAACGTGAATATGTTAAATTTGGACCTAACTGTATACACTGTGTATATTATATAACTACAGTATATACAAAAGAGGTTGTATGGGATTGGAATCAATGCGTCTCTGACGAGTCATACAGCTGTGGTGTCCCACCACGGGTGTTACTATTGGTTACACTTTTCGCAAAAGCCTGTACTTTTATGTGTAAGTGGTAATGTAGCAGTACCAAAGTTTTACCACAAGATGTCATTGTGATAACTATGTATATTCAGATATTGCACAGCTGTAGTACCGAAGGCGTTATTGTTCTTGTTCATGTGTCACATGGATCTGTACACCAATGAGAGTTCTTCTCTTCAGCTATCATCTCTCTCTTTACTTCTACACATGCACTCCTCACCCAATCACAGCACCGTTTACACATGCTGTAGGTAGGAAGTCACATGGGTAGAGGAAGTGTAGAGTCTATTTCACCTCCGCAGTTCCGGCAGAGTACAGTACAGGACTCTCTCTTCATCCTCCTCTCTACTCTTCTGATCCTCTTTTCTACCTTTAATCACACAACTCAGTCAGCACGGCTGTATTATTTCTTCTACTCTCAGTGCAGATCTGAACTCTGAAGAGTTAAGTAACTTATCAAGTGTAAAGTATTGTATCAAGGCAAAGCTGTATTATCTGCTGCCTACCTCAAGTATCTTCACAGTAAACAAGATTGTATTTATGCTAAAGAGACTCTGTGGTTCTCCACAAAGGACCGACACAGCAGATATACTTTCCTTGGATCATCTACCCTTTCTGTGGGTGGCAGTGCCAATAGTCCGTGTGGGTCACTACTCCACTCTGGACCACTGTGATAATTGCCCAAGGGACCCCGCAACAGCCCGGCAGGTTACTGACCACAGGGGAAAAAAGTATAGTCTACCCATCTAAATAAAAGCAGGTGTGCCCGCATACCTGTGTGTCCAATCCGCACTGGCGTCACAATACAACACCATCAGGCAAGACTATATCTCGGCCAACCACCACAGGAGTGGCGTCACACTCAACCACCTGTCAAGTGACCGGCCGTACCTCTACCCCGGTGGGCACCACAGAATTGGCGTCACAAACAGGATTCAAAAATCAATATCAAAATTCAATAATCTCTTTCTTAAAGAACTGTGTACAGTGCATGACATACTGCCTAAAGATCGTTGGGAACTGTGTGCTTCTCATTGCCAAAGGGGATTACAAAGTGTTAACTACCAAAACCACCATTGCCCAGAAGATAAGTGCCCCAAAGAGTTGTCCTATCTTTATTGTTTCGGGACTGTATCCTGCCTTTCCTAACTACGCCACCACTTTTAAAAAGTATGCTAAAGCGAATACGGGAAAATTCCACCAAAAGCCCGCCAACGTTGCAGTGCGACCTAGCGAAGGACTGGAAAAGACAGGACCATCCACTGGAAGTTCAGATGGTGCCCTCTTGCTTCTCTTATCTGTGACCTCAGCTCCAGCCAGCAGTGCACTACAAGTCTCGTCCAGCCTAAAAACCGCAGAAGTGACTACCGGAACCCTTCTACAGCAGCCTTCACATCGTTACCGCACCCACCATGTCTAGTCTGGACAGAATCGACCACAGCTACAGCAGCCACCATGAAAGGGGACTGTCTTTGTTGCAAAAGGATTGGACCCCAGAGGCTTCATCCAGCACAACCCAAGAAGAGATAAACAGGAGCGTCTCTCACCTACCACCAGCGCTCCCAGAGGCGCTAAACAAGAGTGTCCCATGACACAGAACAGGACGCTCTGCTGTCCCTGAAGGAGGTCGGCCGAGCTGTTTGTTGAGCCATGTTGGCCCCAAGTTGTTTTGTGTGTCCCCCATTTTTGCAACGCACTTGTTCAAGTTCCTGTACCCGGTCTAGCCGTGATTCCCTTGCCGTGGCGTCACACTCCCCAGAGGGCACCACTTAAATATGTAAGGGATTCACACAGAAAGGCTCCTAAATCCACCCAGGATGGTCAATGGTCAATTCCATATAAGCAATCCCCAGCGCCAGTGAGTAGAGAATTGAATAGAGACAAATTTAGAGAAAAAATCTAATTGCTTTCTTATCTCAGTAATCTGCTCATCAGCTTCTCAATGCCTCTATGTGCTGTTCCTCCGCGGGTGTCTGGAAAAGCTGGATCAGAACCCCCCCTCCCGGCAGCTCCCTGCGGCCTCCCCTGTACTCACTTGCTCGCTGCCGCTGTGCATGATAGCGGCGACAGCAAGCGGGGAATGAGGAGCAAACGAGCGCTGCCACCGTTCGTTTGCTCCTCAAGTCGCCACGTGTAATAGGGGCTTAACTCTTCCTGACTTGGCTGTCACATGATCACTAGAGGCTGCAGCGCAGAGGAGGATGCAATGCAGACTGGAGCGAGTCCCGCCATTGACAGGCTGAGCGAGCATACCACATCATGTCTCAGAACCCCTTTGCCAAATAAAAGTGGTCCTGGTCAGACAACCCTTATAAGTAGGGATGCACAGCATCCCCACGTAGCCTCTTCCTATGTAGTGTTCAGGGCCTGGTGCCCATACAGAACCCCATTCCTACATGTGTGGGCACCAGGCCCTGAACAGTACATGTATCATACATGATCACCTCCCTAAATATTGTTCACTAGGCCCGAAATGGTATATGGAGAGGGGAAAATACAGCATAATAAACATTTCCCACCCAGATACCATTCAGGGCCCAGCAGATTGGAGTCGTGGATCGTCTGTACTGTCACCAGCGATGACATAAACCGCAACAGGGAGCGGAGTCTAAGGGGCCGCTGGTTTTCACCAGACCCGCCGCAAGGAGGGATGGGCTTGCTGCGGCAGGCGACCCCCAGGTCGCTACCCCTGGCTTGGTTTGCTAGTGACGGCGGGCAAGGTGAAGCAGGAGCAGTAGGCAGGAGACGGTGCAGATAGTGGTCTTAGGCCTAACCACAGGCGGCAGAGGCAATGGACAGAAACTACGGACAAGGGCAGTGGACAGGAACAACAGACAAGGGCAGCTGACAGGAACAACGGGGAGCTGGGCCAAAACGCTATGGGAAGCATATAGAGGCTCCAACAAGAGGGACAGGGCATGCTGGGATTTATAGGGAGTGATTATGTGCAACCACCAATTAGGAGCGGACTGGCCCTTTAAATCTGTGACAGCAGGCGGGGACGCGCGCACCAGACGGAGACAGGAGCGGGGCGAGGTAAGACGCCCCCGGGGGCCGAACTAGTCGCAGCGCCGGGTCCCTGCACCGGGACACTAGGAGGGGGTGCGGTGGCAGGCCGGAGCACTGGACGCCGCTGCAGCCCTGACACAGATGAACCCCAAAGACACTTAATGCTGTAGTATCCCACTATGTGTTTTCTTTTCTCTCCTTACACCTTGGTAAACTGTATCACTCTAGTGTCACAAGTTAGGACAGGAGGCCGCTGTTCCTTACTCCAACCACTAGATGTCACTCTTATACAGCACAGCTGCAGATAACTTTTTGTCTAGTAACTTCTTCCTTTAGTCAGTTAGTTAGTGTCTGGCTGCAGGCCGTGTATTCACTTGTTCCTAACACTATTTATCCAACCCCTATGGATTGCTAGAAAAGACAACCTAGGGAAACTGGAGTCAAGGGAGACTGCTCCTTTGCCTATGCCAAGGACAAACTAACTGAATAGGACAGCAGACCACCTTAGAGAAAAGGGACGGACATTCTCAAGACTGATCCTACAGTAGAGCACAGTGCAAGTTCAAGCGCTCTCTGCTGTCAAACACTCAGCTTTGTAGGAAGGACACTTCCCCGCCCCCCAAAGCAGAGACCTGGGACTCGTACTACCCCAGAGGACGGGTCACTGGACACTGTGGGGCAGAAGGCGGTTAGGTGGGATGACTGGGACTCAATCATGAGTATGAGGATTTTCTTCAAACACTTCACCAGATCTGGGCAGAGTGCCAAGTACACTAGGCAGGGGCCCTCCTATCTGGTCCCTATCTCCTGTTGTTGTTTCTTCTATCACCTCACCTATCTACCTGTTGAAGTATTGTATTGTGTTTGTAACAGTCTACAAGAAGATGCTGTGTGCCTGGGGGTGGGTGTTACCGCTCCTGGTTACCGTGACAAAAAGTTCACAAAACACCAGAACCCACCAGCAGGCCCAGCAGTAGTCCCAGCACCCCGGCCACGGCACTTCTCTCTTTCGGGCGGTGGCTGGACAGTTTCATTGGTGGAGCAGGGAAGCTGCTTGCATTCCGCTGCCTGCAATTGGCAGAGGGCCTCTGAGTAACCGTGCTGACTCACGTGATTCTTACAGACACTTTAAATACAACAATTTTAATTCTCAAAAAAATAGATTTTATATTTATAAGGAGTTAGAAAGCCATATATATATATATCTTTAAGCCAAAAGTTTGTTTGCAGTGTAACAGTATGAAGAATAGAAGACAATAGGGCGTCTGTTACCGCTATGCTACATCAATGAGTAGCGATGCTGAGCTGGACAGATGAGCAGGCCCCTCAGGCAGCCGGCCCCTGGGTGGTCTTTGGCCGGACATCAATACTCTGTGTTCTTTTGGCTCTTTGCTGCAGTCAGAGCTCTGCCAGCTCTCCAGCTTCATCCTCCCAGTAACACTGCCGATCTGCAAGATTTTCCCAACTATTTCTTTACTTATCGATAAATAATCAAAACTGCAACATTTACTTCCTATGGCCGAACATCAGGATCCTGTAAGATTATAAGTGTCTGTAAGTTTATAATGAGATGATAAGCAGCGTGCGGCCTGTGTGCAGGGGCAGGAGCTTCTCCTCTGTACTAAGCAGACAGAGAGGCGTCCCTGTAGGTGAGAACCTAGGAGGAGAGGACACGGCCCGAGGCGGCATCGCACACACATCCTCTATACATACAAACAAGCACATGTATGTATCATCTCACCACTCATATACAGCACATGTATGTATCATCTCACCACTCATATACAGCACATGCATCATCTCACCACTCATATACAGCACATGTATGCATCATCTCACCACTCATATACAGCACATGCATCATCTCACCACTCATATACAGCACATGTATGCATCATCTCACCACTCATATACAGCACATGCATCATCCCACCACTCATATACAGCACATGTATCATCTCACCACTCATATACAGCACATGTATCATCTCACCACTCATATACAGCACATGTATCATCTCACCATTCATATACAGCACATGTATCATCTCACCACTCATATACAGCACATGCATCATCTCACCACTCATATACAGCACATGTATGTATCATCTCACCACTCATATACAGCACATGCATCATCTCACCACTCATATACAGCACATGCATCATCTCACCATTCATATACAGCACATGCATCATCTCACCACTCATATACAGCACATGCATCATCTCACCACTCATATACAGCACATGTATCATCTCACCACTCATATACAGCACATGTATCATCTCACCACTCATATACAGCACATGTATCATCTCACCACTCATATACAGCACATGCATCATCTCACCACTCATATACAGCACATGTATGTATCATCTCACCACTCATATACAGCACATGCATCATCTCACCACTCATATACAGCACATGCATCATCTCACCATTCATATACAGCACATGCATCATCTCACCACTCATATACAGCACATGCATCATCTCACCACTCATATACAGCACATGCATCATCTCACCACTCATATACAGCACATGCATCATCTCACCACTCATATACAGCACATGTATGTATCATCTCACCACTCATATACAGCACATGCATCATCTCACCACTCATATACAGCACATGCATCATCTCACCATTCATATACAGCACATGTATCATCTCACCACTCATATACAGCACATGCATCATCTCACCACTCATATACAGCACATGCATCATCTCACCACTCATATACAGCACATGCATCATCTCACCACTCATATACAGCACATGCATCATCTCACCACTCATATACAGCACATGCATCATCTCACCATTCATATACAGCACATGTATCATCTCACCACTCATATACAGCACATGCATCATCTCACCACTCATATACAGCACATGCATCATCTCACCACTCATATACAGCACATGCATCATATCACTACTCATATACAGCCCATGCATCATATCACCACTCATATACAGCACATGTATCATCTCACCACTCATATACAGCACATGCATCATCTCACCACTCATATACAGCACATGCATCATCTCACCACTCATATACAGCACATGCATCATCTCACCACTAATATACAGCACATGCATCATCTCACCACTCATATACAGCACATGCATCATCTCACCACTCATATACAGCCCATGTATCATATCACCACTCATATACAGCACATGTATCATCTCACCACTCATATACAGCACATGTATCATCTCACCACTCATATACAGCACATGTATCATCTCACCACTCATATACAGCACATGTATCATCTCACCACTCATATACAGCACATGTATCATCTCACCACTCATATACAGCACATGCATCATCTCACCACTCATATACAGCACATGTATCATCTCACCACTCATATACAGCACATGTATCATCTCACCACTCATATACAGCACATGTATCATCTCACCACTCATATACAGTACATGCATCATCTCACCACTCATATACAGCACATGTATCATCTCACCATTCATATACAGCATATGTATCATCTCACCACTCATATACAGCACATGTATCATCTCACCACTCATATACAGCACATGCATCATCTCACCACTCATATACAGCACATGTATGCATCATCTCACCACTCATATACAGCACATGTATGCATCATCTCACTACTCATATACAGCATATGTATGCATCATCTCACTACTCATATACAGCATATGTATGCATCATCTCACCACTCATATACAGCACATGCATCATCTCACCACTCATATACAGCGCATCATCTCACCACTCATATACAGCACATGCATCATCTCACCACTCATATACAGCACATGCATCATCTCACCACTCATATACAGCACATGCATCATCTCACCACTCATATACAGCACATGCATCATCTCACCACTCATATACAGTACATGTATGCATCATCTCACCACTCATATACAGCACATGCATCATCTCACCACTCATATACAGTACATGCATCATCTCACCACTCATATACAGCACATGTATCATCTCACCACTCATATACAGCACATGTATGTATCATCTCACTACTCATATACAGCACATGTATCATCTCACCACTCATATACAGCACATGTATCATCTCACTACTCATATACAGCACATGCATCATCTCACCACTCATATACAGCACATGTATGCATCATCTCACCACTCATATACAGCACATGCATCATCTCACTACTCATATACAGCACATGTATCATCTCACCACTCATATACAGCACATGTATGTATCATCTCACCACTCATACAGGGCCGGACTGGGACTTAAAGTCAGCCCTGGCAATCAAACCCCAGCAGCCCACATACCATATCCTTCCCTATATATCATGGATAGCCGTGTAAAATACGAGCTGTAGCAAATTCTGCTTCATTTAGCTGTGTCCCCACTACTCCCTTAAGCATGTGAACCCCACCATCAGCACCTAAAAATAATGCTATAACATAATCTGCTGTGGATTTGATGTGGCATATTTATGCATTTATTTCAACTGATTAAATCAGAAGCATCAAATCCTCATTTGATTAGGTATGAACGTGCCCTTAAAGGGAACCTGTGGTATCTATACCAGGTAACACAGCTGTAGAACCCAGCGTACAGGTCAGGGACTGGATCTTTAGTCTAGTGTAAACCTCTGTAACCATTCTTTTCATTACCCCTGAAGTGTCACAGAGGTGGAGCCACAGCAGCACCTTCTGCCCCGCCCCTGCCTGCTCTGACTGATGGACTTTAGTTGGAAATGAAAAGGACAATTATATAAGTTTACACTGGACTAAAGGTCCTGTCAGTGATATCTCCCTCACACCTGTCTGCTGAGATCTACAGCCCTAGACCTGGTACGGACCTCACAGTTTTCCTTTAAAGGGGAAAAACATGGCCACCTTCTTCCAGAAACAGCGCCACACTCTTCTTCAGTTTGTGTGAGGTATTGCAGCTCAGTTCCATTGAAGTGAATGGAGCCAAGTTGTAATAACCATACACAGTCTGAGGACAGGGTGGTGCTGATTTTGGACAAAAGTTACTATATTTTTTAAATCCCTTTTATCCTGACTATATCTGCACTCCATATAATGGCGGTATAAGTAGTAAGCTTTTAATTATTAAAATGTGTCTGCTAGTTGTGATCTCATGTGTAATCAAAGATACGTAATGAGGTGCTAGATAGATATTTCCTACTGGATATCTATCTTTCTATTTCCTACTGGATATCTATCTATCTCCTATCTATCTATCTCCTATCTATCTATCTCCTATCTATCTATCTCCTATCTATCTATCTATCTATCTATCTATCTATCTATCTATCTATCTATCTATCTCCTATCTATCTATCTATCTATCTATCTATCTATCTATCTATCTCCTATATATCTCCTATCTATCATCTATCTATCTATCTATCTATCTATCTATCTATCTCCTATCTATCTATCTATCTATCTATCTATCTATCTATCTCCTATCTATCTATCTATCTATCTATCTATCTATCTATCTATCTATCTCCTATCTATCTATCTCCTATCTATCTATCTCCTATCTATCTATCTATCTATCTATCTATCTATCTATCTATCTATCTATCTCCTATCTATCTATCTATCTATCTATCTATCTCCTATATATCTCCTATCTATCATCTATCTATCTATCTATCTATCTATCTCCTATCTATCTATCTATCTATCTATCTATCTATCTATCTCCTATCTATCTATCTCCTATCTATCTATCTATCTATCTCCTATCTATCTATCTATCTATCTATCTATCTATCTCCTATCTATCTATCTCCTATCTATCTATCTATCTATCTATCTATCTATCTATCTCCTATCTATCTATCTATCTATCTATCTATCTATCTATCTATCATCTATCTATCTCCTATCTATCTATCTATCTATCTATCTATCTATCTATCTATCTATCTCCTATCTATCTATCTATCTATCTATCTATCTATCTATCTATCTCCTATCTATCTATCTATCTATCTATCTCCTATCTATCTATCTCCTATCTATCTATCTATCTATCTATCTATCTATCTATCTCCTATCTATCTATCTATCTATCTATCTCCTATCTATCTCCTATCTATCTATCTATCTATCTATCTATCTATCTATCTATCTATCTATCTCCTATCTATCTATCTCCTATCTATCTATCTCCTATCTATCTATCTCCTATCTATCTATCTATCTATCTATCTATCTCCTATCTATCTATCTATCTATCTATCTATCTCCTATCTATCTATCTATCTATCTATCTCCTATCTATCTCCTATCTATCTATCTATCTATCTATCTATCTATCTATCTATCTATCTATCATCTATCTATCTCCTATCTATCTCCTATCTATCTATCTATCTATCTCCTATCTATCTCCTATCTATCTTCTATCTATCTATCTATCTATCTATCTATCTATCTATCTATCTCCTATCTATCTCCTATCTATCTATCTATCTATCTATCTATCTATCTATCTATCTCCTATCTATCTATCTATCTATCTATCTATCTATCTATCTATCTATCTCCTATCTATCTATCTATCTATCTATCTATCTATCTATCTATCTATCTCCTATCTATCTCCTATCTATCTATCTCCTATCTATCTATCTCCTATCTATCTATCTCCTATCTATCTCCTATCTATCTCCTATCTATCTATCTATCTATCTATCTATCTATCTCCTATCTATCTATCTATCTCCTATCTATCTCCTATCTATCTATCTATCTATCTATCTATCTCCTATCTATCTATCTATCTATCTATCTATCTATCTATCTATCTATCTATCTATCTCCTATCTATCTATCTATCTCCTATCTATCTCCTATCTATCTCCTATCTATCTATCTATCTATCTATCTATCTATCTATCTATCTATCTCCTATCTATCTATCTATCTATCTATCTATCTATCTATCTATCTATCTATCTCCTATCTATCTATCTATCTATCTATCTATCTATCTATCTATCTATATATCTCCTATCTATCTATCTATCTATATATCTATCTATCTCCTATCTATCTATCTATCTATCTATCTATCTCATATCTATCTATCTATCTATCTATCTCTCTATGTCCTATCTATCTATCTATCTATAAGTAGGGTCCCAGGACAAATTTTAGGATATATAAGGGTAACATAGGTAAGAATTTTCTGTGCATGATAATACTGTCATAGGTATTAACATAAGTAAGCAAATATTATCCCCATACTGTACACATTACTGCCATACTGTCACTAAGCAAACCCACCAATATTTCCTATACTACCAGTATATAAGTAACAAATAATATCACCACACCATGAGCACGGCCATTATCACCACATAATGACTAATACCGCTACACTGTGACTGAATACAATCCACTATATACAACACTAATATTACCAATAATACCAGAATACACAGGACGAGTAATACCATCAAACCATGCCCACAGTGACTGGATAATACCACTATACCATCACAACATGCCCACTACTCTCACCATACAGTGACTGGATAATACCACTATACCATCACACCATGCCCACTACCCTCAGCATATGGTGACTGGATAATACCACTATACTGTCACCAAATAACAGCCATCATATAAACACCAATATTCTCCCAAAGCAGTGACCATAGAACACAGGTGTCACACTCCGTCCCTCCAGCTGTTACAAAACTACAATCCCCATCATGCCTGGACAGCTAAAGCATGACGGGAATTGTAGTTTTGCAACACCTGGAGGGCCGAAGTGTGACACCCCTGATACTGAGGTAGATCCCAGCTGTGTAAAGGTTCTGCAGACATTATAAGTGATTATAGTGCAGTTACATCCTGTCACTCACAGTAGGCGTCTTCTCTGCATGACCAGACGTCCACTTTTCCTTTTCTTCTCCATCTGGCTCCGGCCATCATGAAGGCTTCTCTGGCCATGACTCCTCTCCACGGGATCTGTCAGACAGACATTTTAGGCTTCATGCTCCAGCAACATCCTCATCTATACACAGGGCCGCTTTAACCAGAGGGCACATGGTGCACGTGCACCGGGCCCCCTGGTTAAAGGGGCCCCCCCGAGCAGGCCGGCCGTTGCTATGTGCGACCAGTGCGGTCGCACAGGGCTCCGGCCACCAGCCTGTCAGGGGGGAGCGCCATGGATGGGTAATCTACTTACCCCTCCATGGCGCCCCCTGCAGGCCCCCCCCGTCCGCCGCTGCCCCCGTCCGCTGCTGCTGCGGCGCTTCAGCGCTGCAGCAGCAGCGACACTGACAGAGAGAGAGCCATTGGCTCCCTCCCTGTCAGTCACTCTTGTGGCCGCACTTCCTGCGGTCACAAGAGGCCGCGCTCTCCCTCTAGCGCCCGACGTCACTGGAGCGTCGGCGCGAGGGTGAGGGGAGTGCAGCCTCTTGTGACCGGAGGAAGTGCGGCAACAGGAGGGAAGAGAAGAGGAACGCGAGGACCTAGGTGAGTAACAGTGTTTGTTTTTTTCAATGTTATATGGGAGGGGGAGCTATATACTACGGGGGGGGGGGGGGCACAGGGGGCTATATACTATTGGGGAGCACAGGGGGCTATATACTATGGGGGAGAACAGGGGGCTATATACTATTGGGGAGCACAGGGGGCTATATACTATTGGGGAGCACAGGGGAGCTATATACTATGGGGGAGCACAGGGGGCTATATACTATTGGGGAGCACAGGGGAGCTATATACTATGGGGGAGAACAGGGGGCTATATACTATGGGGGAGAACGGGGGCTATATACTATGGGGGAGAACGGGGGCTATATACTATTGGGGAGCACAGGGGGGCTATATACTATGGGGGAGAACGGGGGCTATATACTATTGGGGAGCACAGGGGAGCTATATACTATGGGGGAGCACAGGGGGCTATATACTATTGGGGAGCACAGGGGAGCTATATACTATGGGGGAGAACAGGGGGCTATATACTATGGGGGAGAACGGGGGCTATATACTATGGGGGAGAACGGGGGCTATATACTATTGGGGAGCACAGGGGGGCTATATACTATGGGGGAGAACGGGGGCTATATACTATTGGGGAGCACAGGGGAGCTATATACTATGGGGGAGCACAGGGGGCTATATACTATTGGGGAGCACAGGGGAGCTATATACTATGGGGGAGAACAGGGGGCTATATACTATGGGGGAGAACGGGGGCTATATACTATGGGGGAGAACGGGGGCTATATACTATTGGGGAGCACAGGGGGGCTATATACTATGGGGAGAACGGGGGCTATATACTATTGGGGAGCACAGGGGGCTATATACTATGGGGGAGCACAGGGGAGCTATATACTATGGGGGAGCACAGGGGAGCTATATACTATGGGGAGCACAGGGGGCTATATACTATGGGGGAGAACAGGGGGCTATATACTATGGGGGAGCACAGGGGCTATATACTATTGGGGAGCACAGGGGGGCTATATACTATGGGGGAGAACGGGGGCTATATACTATTGGGGAGCACAGGGGGGCTATATACTATGGGGGAGAACGGGGGCTATATACTATTGGGGAGCACAGGGGGCTATATACTATGGGGGAGAACGGGGGCTATATACTATTGTGGAGCACAGGGGGCTATATACTATGGGGGAGCACAGGGGGCTATATACTATGGGGGAGCACAGGGGGCTATATACTATGGGGGAGCACAGGGGAGCTATATACTATGGGGGAGCACAGGGGGCTATACACTATGGGGGAGCACAGGGGAGCTATATACTATTGGGGAGCACAGGGGAGCTATATACTATTGGGAAGCACAGGGGGCTATATACTATGGGGAGCACAGGGGGCTATATACTACTGGGGAGCACAGGGGGCTATATACTATGGGGGAGCACAGGGGGTTATATACTATTGGGGAGCACAGGTTAGCTATATACTATTGGGGAGCACAGGGGCTATATACTATTGGGGAGCACAGGGGAGCTATATACTATTGGGGAGCACAGGGGTCTATATACTATGGGGGAGAACACAGGGGGCTATATATTATGGAGAGCACAGGGGGGCTATATACTATTGAGGGGGAGCACAGGGGGGCTATATACTATTGGGGGAGAGCACAGGGGGGCTATATACTATTGTGGGAGAGCACAAGGGGGCTATATACTATTGGGGGAGAGCACAGGGGGCTATATACTATTGTGGGAGAGCACAGGGGGGCTATATACTATTGTGGGAGAGCACAGGGGGGCTATATACTATTGTGGGAGAGCATAGGGGGGCTATATACTATTGGGGGAGAGCACAGGGGGTCTATATACTATTGTGGGTGAGCACAGGGGGCTATATACTACTGGGGAGAGTGCACAGGGGGGCTATATACTAATGGGGGAGCGCACAGGAGGGCTGTATATAACTGGAGGAGCACATGAGGGTCTATATACTACAGGGACACCTTAAAACTATGGAGGCACAGAGGGGTGTAACTATGTAGGAGTACAGAGGGGTGTAACTACTGTATAGGGGTACAAGGGACCTAACTACTGTATGTGTTGGAGCCTAAAATATTTGTCTGGCAGATTCTGGAGAGAAGATTCACAGCCAGGAGAAGACTTCAAGGTGGCCCAGGCTGGATGGAGAGAAAAAGAAAAGGTGACAGACTCTGATCGGAGAAGACGCCCCCGGTGAGTCACTGGATGTAACTGCACTCTGTTATAGGGTTGTAGTGTTAGGGGTCATGATGTGGCGGTATTATGTAATGGTATCAATGGTGATATCTTTCTGTTTTGTTTAGTGCAGTTTTTATGTAATATGTAATCACTGAATGGTGGAAATAGTGTTATAAGGTAACTACTGTATGTATTGGGGCTCTTGATACAGTGTGGGGGCAAATTCAGTACATTATACAATGTGCCGAAAGGGAAGGGGGGGCCCACTCTTGAGGGCTGTGCACTGGGCCCACCAATGTATTAAAACGGCCCTGTCTATACATCTCCCCATATAGAATAGCTCCCCCTGCATAACCCCATATAGAATAGCCCCCCCCCCCCGCTGTACATCCCCCCATATAGAATAGCCCCCCCCCGCTGTACATCCCTCCATATAGAATAGCCCCCCCCCCGCTGTACATCCCCCCATATAGAAAAGCCCCCCCCCGCTGTACATCCCTCCATATAGAATAGCCCCCCCCCCGCTGTACATCCCTCCATATAGAATAGCCCCCCCCCCCGCTGTACATCCCTCCATATAGAATAGCCCCCCCCCCCCCGCTGTACATCCCTCCATATAGAATAGCCCCCCCCCCCCCGCTGTACATCCCCCCCATATAGAATAGCCCCCCCCCCGCTGTACATCCCCCCATATAGAATAGCCCCCCCCCGCTGTACATCCCCCCATATAGAATAGCCCCCCCCCCGCTGTACATCCCCCCATATAGAATAGCCCCCCCCGCTGTACATCCCCCCATATAGAATAGCCCCCCCCGCTGTACATCCCCCCATATAGAATAGCCCCCCACATCCCCCCCATATAGAATAGCCCCCCTGCACCCCCTAAATAGAATAGCCCCCCTGCACCCCCCCTCAATAGAATAGCCCCCCTGCACACACACCCCTCAATAGAATAGCCCCCCTGCACATCCCCCTCAATAGAATAGCCCCCTGCACACACACCCCTCAATAGAATAGCCCCCCTGCACCCCCCTAAATAGAATAGCCCCCCTGCACACGCACCCCTCAATAGAATAGCCCCCAAGCACCCCCCTCAATAGAATAGCCCCCTGCACACGCACCCCTCAATAGAATAGCCCCCAAGCACCCCCCTAAATAGAATAGACCCCCTGCACACCCCCTAAATAGAATAGCCCCCCTCCCCCCCTAAATAGAATAGCCCCCCTGCACCCCCCTAAATAGAATAGCCCCCTCCCCCCCTCAATAGAATAGCCCCCCTGCACACACCCCCCCATAGAATAGCCCCCTCTGCGTGCCTCCCCCCTCCCGCTGTGTGGCCACATGTGAAGGGGTTAAAGAAAAAAAAAAACATTCTCACCTCACCTCGCTCCCCAGCAGCTTCTTCCTCAGCTTGGATCTTCGGTCCACGTCCACTGCTGCTGTTTCATCTTGCGGTGGCGGCGGCAGCGACCCCTCTCCTCTCTGTCCTCCAGGTCCTCAGCGGCGCGTCAGGGAAGTGACGTCAGCCGCTGGGGGCCTGGTGATGTAGGTGCCTGCAGACGTGCCTGTGCGCGCGGCACGTCTGCGGCCTAGGCATCGGGGGGGATCAGGAGGGGCGGAGACACACCACCGCAGCCCCCTCCCGCCATCACAGCCCTCTCACCTCGGCCCGGCTTGCCCGCCCCTGCCCGCTCCTGACGTGCTCCTTCAACTAACGAGGGGCCGCTGCGGCCGGCCGCATCGGCCCCACGTTGATTAGATTGGAGGAGCACGTCAGTAGCGGGCAGGGGCGGGCAAGCCGGGCCGAGGTGAGCGGGCCGCAGCGGTGATCTTTTTTTTTTTTTTTTTTTTTCATTATCCAGCCCGGGCGGCCCACGGACTGGTAATCTGGCCAGCCCAGCGGGCATTTGCCCGCCCTGCCAGATTACCAGTCCGGGCCTGCACTCATATACAGCACATGTATCATCTCACCACTCATATACAGCACATGTATGTATCATCTCACCACTCATATACAGCACATGTATGCATCATCTCACTACTCATATACAGCACATGTATCATCTCACCACTCATATACAGCACATGCATCATCTCACCACTCATATACAGCACATGCATCATCTCACCACTCATATACAGCACATGTATCATCTCACCACTCATATACAGCACATGTATGTATCATCTCACCACTCATATACAGCACATGTATGTATCATCTCACCACTCATATACAGCACATGCATCATCTCACTACTCATATACAGCACATGTATCATCTCACCACTCATATACAGCACATGTATGTATCATCTCACCACTCATATACAGCACATGCATCATCTCACTACTCATATACAGCACATGTATGCATCATCTCACCACTCATATACAGCACATGTATCATCTCACCACTCATATACAGCACATGTATGCATCATCTCACCACTCATATACAGCATATGTATCATCTCACCACTCATATACAGCACATGCATCATCTCACCACTCATATACAGCACATGTATCATCTCACCACTCATATACAGTACATGCATCATCTCACCACTCATATACAGCACATGTATCATCTCACCACTCATATACAGTACATGCATCATCTCACCACTCATATACAGCACATGTATCATCTCACCACTCATATACAGCACATGTATGTATCATCTCACCACTCATATACAGCACATGCATCATCTCACCACTCATATACAGCACATGTATCATCTCACTACTCATATACAGCACATGTATCATCTCACCACTCATATACAGTGCATGTATCATATCACCACTCATATACAGCACATGTATCATATCACCACTCATATACAGTACATGTATCATCTCACCACTCATATACAGTACATGCATCATCTCACCACTCATATACAGCACATGTATGCATCATCTCACCACTCATATACAGCACATGTATCATCTCACTACTCATATACAGTACATGCATCATCTCACCACTCATATACAGCACATGTATCATCTCACCACTCATATACAGCACATGCATCATCTCACCACTCATATACAGCATATGTATCATCTCACTACTCATATACAGTACATGCATCATCTCACCACTCATATACAGTACATGTATGCATCATCTCACCACTCATATACAGCACATGTATGCATCATCTCACCACTCATATACAGCATATGTATCATCTCACCACTCATATACAGCACATGTATCATCTCACCACTCATATACAGCACATGTATCATCTCACCACTCATATACAGCACATGCATCATCTCACCACTCATATACAGCATATGTATCATCTCACTACTCATATACAGTACATGTATCATCTCACCACTCATATACAGCACATGTATCATCTCACCACTCATATACAGCACATGCATCATCTCACCACTCATATACAGCATATGTATCATCTCACTACTCATATACAGTACATGCATCATCTCACCACTCATATACAGCACATGTATCATCTCACCACTCATATACAGTATATGTATGCATCATCTCACCACTCATATACAGTACATGCATCATCTCACTACTCATATACAGTACATGCATCATCTCACCACTCATATACAGCACATGTATGCATCATCTCACCACTCATATACAGCACATGCATCATCTCACCACTCATATACAGCACATGTATCATCTCACCACTCATATACAGCACATGTATCATCTCACCACTCATATACAGCACATGTATCATCTCACCACTCATATACAGTGTGTGTATCATCTCACCACTCATATACAGCACATGTATCATCTCACCACTCATATACAGTACATGTATGCATCATCTCACCACTCATATACAGTACATGTATCATCTCACCACTCATATACAGTACATGCATCATCTCACCACTCATATACAGCACATGCATCATCTCACCACTCATATACAGCATATGCATCATCTCACCACTCATATACAGCACATGCATCATCTCACCACTCATATACAGCCCATGTATCATCTCACCACTCATATACAGCACATGTATCATCTCACCACTCATATACAGTACATGTATCATCTAACCACTCATATACAGCACATGTATCATCCCACCACTCATATACAGCACATGTATGCATCATCTCACCACTCATATACAGCCCATGTATCATCTCACCACTCATATACAGTACATGCATCATCTCACCACTCATATACAGTACATGCATCATCTCACCACTCACATACAGCCCATGTATCATCTCACTACTCATATACAGCACATGTATGTATCATCTCACCACTCATATACAGCACATGCATCATCTCACTACTCATATACAGTACATGCATCATCTCACCACTCATATACAGCACATGTATGCATCATCTCACCACTCATATACAGCATATGTATCATCTCACCACTCATATACAGCACATGTATGTATCATCTCACCACTCATATACAGCACATGTATCATCTCACCACTCATATACAGCACATGTATGTATCATCTCACCACTCATATACAGCACATGCATCATCTCACCACTCATATACAGCACATGTATCATCCCACCACTCATATACAGCACATGTATGCATCATCTCACAACTCATATACAGCACATGTATCATCTCACCACTCATATACAGCATATGCATCATCTCACCACTCATATACAGCACATGTATCATCTCACCACTCATATACAGCACATGTATGTATCATCTCACTACTCATATACAGCACATGTATCATCTCACCACTCATATACAGCATATGCATCATCTCACCACTCATATACAGCACATGTATGCATCATCTCACCACTCATATACAGCACATGTATGCATCATCCCACCACTCATATACAGCACATGTATGCATCATCTCACCACTCATATACAGCCCATGTATCATCTCACCACTCATATACAGCACATTTATCATCTCACCACTCATATACAGCACATGTATCATCCCACCACTCATATACAGCACATGTATCATCCCACCACTCATATACAGCACATGTATCATCTCACCACTCATATACAGCACATGTATCATCTCACCACTCATATACAGCATATGTATCATCTCACCACTCATATACAGCACATGTATGCATCATCTCACCACTCAAATACAGCATATGCATCATCTCACCACTCATATACAGTACATGCATCATCTCACCACTCATATACAGTACATGCATCATCTCACCACTCATATACAGTACATGTATCATCTCACCACTCATATACAGCACATGCATCATCTCACCACTCATATACAGCACATGCATCATCTCACCACTCATATACAGCACATGCATCATCTCACCACTCATATACAGCACATGCATCATCTCACCACTCATATACAGCACATGCATCATCTCACCACTCATATACAGTACATGTATCATCTCACCACTCATATACAGCACATGCATCATCTCACCACTCATATACAGCACATGCATCATCTCACCACTCATATACAGCACATGCATCATCTCACCACTCATATACAGCACATGCATCATCTCACCACTCATATACAGCACATGCATCATCTCACCACTCATATACAGCACATGCATCATCTCACTACTCATATACAGCACATGTATGCATCATCTCACCACTCATATACAGCACATGAATCATCTCTCCACTCATATACAGTACATGTATGCATCATCTCACCACTCATATACAGCACATGCATCATCTCACCACTCATATACAGCACATGCATCATCTCACTACTCATGTACAGCACATGTATCATCTCACCACTCATATACAGCACATGTTATCATCTCACCACTCATATACAGCACATGTATCATCTCACCACTCATATACAGCACATGCATCATCTCACCACTCATATACAGCACATGCATCATCTCACTACTCATGTACAGCACATGCATCATCTCAACACTCATATACAGTACATGTATGCATCATCTCACCATTCATATACAGTACATGCATCATCTCACCACTCGTATACAGCACATGTATCATCTCACCACTCATATACAGCACATGTATGTATCATCTCACCACTCATATACAGCACATGTATCATCTCACCACTCATATACAGCACATGTATGCATCATCTCACCACTCATATACAGCACATGCATCATCTCACCACTCATATACAGCACATGCATCATCTCACCACTCATATACAGCACATGTATGTATCATCTCACCACTCATATACAGCACATGTATGCATCATCTCACTACTCATGTACAGCACATGCATCATCTCAACACTCATATACAGTACATGTATGCATCATCTCACCATTCATATACAGCACATGTATCATCTCACCACTCATATACAGCACATGCATCATCTCACCACTCGTATACAGCACATGTATCATCTCACCACTCATATACAGCACATGTATGCATCATCTCACCACTCATATACAGCACATGCATCATCTCACCACTCATATACAGCACATGCATCATCTCACCACTCATATACAGCACATGTATCATCTCACCACTCATATACAGCACATGCATCATCTCACCACTCATATACAGCACATGCATCATCTCACCACTCATATACAGCACATGTATGTATCATCTCACCACTCATATACAGTACATGCATCATCTCACCACTCATATACAGCACATGCATCATCTCACCACTCATATACAGCACATGTATCATCTCACCACTCATATACAGTACATGCATCATCTCACCACTCATATACAGCACATGCATCATCTCACCACTCATATACAGCACATGTATCATCTCACCACTCATATACAGCCCATGTATCATCTCACCACTCATATACAGTACATGCATCATCTCACCACTCATATACAGTACATGCATCATCTCACCACTCATATACAGTACATGCATCATCTCACCACTCATATACAGCACATGCATCATCTCACCACTCATAAACAGTACATGCATCATCTCACCACTCATATACAGCACATGCATCATCTCACCACTCATATACAGTGTGTGTATCATCTCACCACTCATATACAGCACATGTATCATCTCACCACTCATATACAGTACATGCATCATCTCACCACTCATATACAGTGTGTGTATCATCTCACCACTCATATACAGCACATGTATCATCTCACCACTCATATACAGCACATGTATGCATCTCACCACTCATATACAGCACATGCATCATCTCACCACTCATATACAGCACATGCATCATCTCACCACTCATATACAGCACATGTATGTATCATCTCACCACTCATATACAGCACATGTATGCATCATCTCACTACTCATATACAGCACATGTATCATCTCACCACTCATATACAGCACATGCATCATCTCACCACTCATATACAGCACATGCATCATCTCACCACTCATATACAGCACATGTATCATCTCACCACTCATATACAGTACATGCATCATCTCACCACTCATATACAGCACATGCATCATCTCACCACTCATATACAGCACATGCATCATCTCAACACTCATATACAGTACATGTATGCATCATCTCACCACTCATATACAGCCCATGTATCATCTCACCACTCATATACAGTACATGCATCATCTCACCACTCATATACAGTACATGCATCATCTCACCACTCATATACAGTACATGCATCATCTCACCACTCATATACAGCACATGCATCATCTCACCACTCATAAACAGTACATGTATCATCTCACCACTCATATACAGCACATGCATCATCTCACCACTCATATACAGTACATGCATCATCTCACCACTCATATACAGTGTGTGTATCATCTCACCACTCATATACAGCACATGTATCATCTCACCACTCATATACAGCACATGTATGCATCATCTCACCACTCATATACAGCACATGCATCATATCACTACTCATATACAGCCCATGTATCATATCACCACTCATATACAGTACATGTATGTATCTCACCACTCATATACAGCACATGCATCATCTTACCACTCATATACAGCACATGCATCATCTCACCACTCATATACAGCACATGCATCATCTCACCACTCATATACAGCACATGCATCATCTCACCACTCATATACAGCACATGTATTATCTCACCATTCATATACAGCATATGTATCATCTCACTACTCATATACAGCACATGCATCATCTCACCACTCATATACAGCACATGTATGCATCATCTCACCACTCATATACAGCACATGCATCATATCACCACTCATATACAGCACATGTATCATCTCACTACTCATATACAGTACATGCATCATCTCACCACTCATATACAGCACATGTATCATCTCACCACTCATATACAGCACATGCATCATCTCACCACTCATATACAGCACATGTATCATCTCACCACTCATATACAGCACATGCATCATATCACCACTCATATACAGCACATGTATCATATCACCACTCATATACAGTACATGTATCATATCACCACTCATATACAGTACATGTATGCATCATCTCACCACTCATATACAGCACATGTATCATCTCACCACTCATATACAGCACATGTATCATCTCACCATTCATATACAGTACATGTATCATATCACCACTCATATACAGCACATGCATCATCTCACCACTCATATACAGTACATGCATCATCTCACCACTCATATACAGTACATGCATCATCTCACCACTCATATACAGCACATGCATCATCTCACCACTCATATACAGCACATGTATCATCTCACCACTCATATACAGCACATGCATCATCTCACCAGTCATATACAGCACATGTATCATCTCACCACTCATATACAGCACATGTATTATCTCACCACTCATATACAGCACTTTCATCATCTCCCCAATTATATACAGTACATGTATCATCTCACCATTCATATACAGCACATGCATCATCTCACCACTCATATACAGCACATGCATCATCTCACCACTCATATACAGCACATGTATCATCTCACCACTCATATACAGCACATGCATCATCTCACCACTCATATACAGCACATGTATCATCTCACCACTCATATACAGCACATGTATTATCTCACCACTCATATACAGCACTTGCATCATCTCCCCAATTATATACAGTACATGTATCATCTCACCATTCATATACAGCACATGTATCATCTCACCATTCATATACAGCACATGTATCATCTCACCATTCATATACAGCACATGTATGCATCATCTCACCACTCATATACAGCACATGTATCATCTCACTACTCATATACAGTACATTTATCATCTCACTACTCATATACAGCACTTGCATCATCTCACCAATTATATACAGTAGATCTATGCATCATCTCAATGTTCCTTAACACAAAAAAATGCTCCTATGTGTTGATATTGCTATTACTGTCCATGCTTGTTCCTTCCTCTCAGTAGGTCCCTTACTAGTGACATTGCCCCCCCTAAGAGTCACCCCCCCCCCCCCATCACCAGGAAGTTAGAGCCCTGAGCAGATATCATCTTTCCTCCCCTATGTGGTGTCCCTCCACAGGTGTTGCTATTGATTAAACACTCTTATAAGCAAGTGGTGATGTAGTAGTGATAAAGTTTCGCCACAAGATGTCGCTATTGTGAGTATATGTACTTAGTTGCTGCATAGCTGAAGGATGGAAAGGGTTATTGTTTGTATATATGTCACATGGATCTGTGGACCAATGAGCGTGTTTTCTTCTTCTATCCTATCATTTCTGTCATTACTTCTTCTGTATGCACTCTTCACCCATTCACAGCACACCTTACAGGGGCTGTAGATAGGAAGTCACATGGGTAGAGAAAGTGGTTGGTCTCTGTAGAGACAAGACGCAGCTTACAGTTTCTCCTCAAGTAACTCCACTCAGCACTATGCAGTGTTAAACTCTTTTCTAGAGAGTACAAGTCAGAGATAATCTCAACCCACGCCGTGGACTAGGAGAGTCACAGTGCAGGACAGTATTCACAAAGGCAGAAAGCTAGGAACTGATCTGGATAGAGCAAAGTTGCTAGAAGCCTATAAACTCTATCTCGCAGCGCGGTTGTCGGCAGGGAACCCTCATCCCAGGTAACAAGGTCTGGGGCTTGTGTCACCCACTATGATGGGTCCCCCAACACTAGTAGGGCGATAGGTGGTTAATTTCGACAAGAGTGAATGCACAGGCACAAGTATTTTCTCTCAAGTATTCTTATACATCTACCTCATCCTCCAACATCCTGGCAGAGCACAATACTACTTGGGTTTGGACTCCTCTCTCTGCTCCTCTGATTCTTCTTTGTACCTCTCAACACACAACCCAGTCGGCACGACTGTACTCCTTTCTCTCTACTCTCATCCCAGATCTGGATCCTGAACTACTGAGTGTCTTATCAAGTGTAAAATATCCTGTCAATGCAAAACTGTATGTTTTGCTGCACACAAGTAAAAGAGTAAAAAAGATTTTATTTATGATAAAGAGACTCTGTGATTCCTAGTCTCACACCAACACAGCACACGAACACTCCTTGGGACATTTCCCCTTTCTGTGGGTAGCAGTACCAATAGTCCGGGTGGGTCACTACTCCACTTCGGACCACCGTGACAACAGCCCATGGGACCCCGAAACAACCCGGCAGGTCACTGTCAACAGGGGGACAAGATGTAACCGGCCCTTTAAAATAGCACTGGCACTGGCGCCACGACATAACATCCTAGGGTCCGGCTAAGCACCAAAACCCCTATTGCCCTGAAGATAAGTGCCCCAACGAGAAGAGTCGCCCTAACTGTACATGTTAAAGTGGGGGAGCCATCTTTATTGTTTCGGGACTGTATCCTGTATTTGCTTAGTGTGCCACAACTTTCAAGCAGAAAGAGCCCGCCAACAAATCCGCGGGAAAACTGTGCCAAAAGCCCACCAACGCACACCAGCGCCACCTTGCAGCAGAACCAGAAGTCCTCCAGCGCCATCTTACTACCCTCACTCGCAGCCTCCAGTTCATCCAGTGGCACACTATGAGTCCCATACAACCTAAAAACAGCATTAGAGTCTACTAGAACCATCCTACAGCAGCCTCCACCACACCGAGATACACTATGTCTGCCATACACTATGTCTGCCATAGATAGTGATGACCCGCCAGTTGTTGGTGCCTCCACGCCCCCACCCAAATCATCAGCTTCACCTGCATCTCCAGCCACTCCCTGCTGCTGTCTCATCAGTCCCCGCTATGGCAGCTCACCCTGCTTCTATCTTCCTCCCCCCAATTAATCTGCCATTTTACCCGAGTACCCCAAGAACACTGGCCCATTTTAGTGAGAAGCTTTGCAGGTCTTAAAAATTTCTCCCCTTGTCTCCTGAACAGTGGAGATCCTCTTGGACCAGTTAGAAGGACCAGCACCTGAGGAGGTCCGCACCTGGGCACCCGCTCACAAGACCAGCGTTGATGCCATTCTCCGCAAGCTTAAGGAAGAGTTTGAGATCCAGTTACCATCAGAAGTAAGACTCAGGTTCTATGACAGGCGTCAGAAGCCAGGTGAGACTCTAAGAGTCTATGCACTCGCACTACACGCTGCCTTCAGAGCTGTGTGCCAGCTAGACACCTTCACACCTGCAGATGCAGAGCACATCATAATGGACAGATTTATAGAGGGTGTAGATTCCAGGCCCACACAAGATAGACTATGGGAGTTAGCCAAACAAAACCCAGGCATGCCGTGGCACTCAAGTCACTTAGCCCTCCAGGCACCGGTGATCCCCCTGCAGAAGCAGTCTACGCTACTCCTTCCCCCTAAGGTCTGGCTGTTGCATCTGTTTTACCAGCACCTTCTGCTATTCCACCTAGTCAGGCTCTACAAGCTGCAACTGCCCGTTAACCCTCTGCAAGAACAGGTGGAAGCAATGACAGAGACTCTCAAAAGTGTATATCATGCCTTAAAAGACTTACAAGCGCCCCTTACTTCCAGTTCTAGGGAGTCCTCTTGCAGCTGACCACGTTCACCTGCACCCCATATTCGGCTTGCCAGCCCTGAACTTCCTCCACCTAGGAGAGGACCCCCTCCTAAGAGACCTTACTGTTCTTTCTGTAGGAGATCTGGCCATTACAGGCGTGATTGCTACCAGTTAAACGAGCTGCCCCAAGGAAAGGAAACCCCCAAGGTCCAAGAAGGCGTCCAAATGGGAATCAAGGTTCTTATCGTCTTGCCCCTATGTCCTGGTTAACGGTATCCCCTTAAAAG
Organism: Dendropsophus ebraccatus; assembly: GCF_027789765.1. Classification (NCBI taxonomy): domain Eukaryota; kingdom Metazoa; phylum Chordata; class Amphibia; order Anura; family Hylidae; genus Dendropsophus; species Dendropsophus ebraccatus. The sequence continues at coordinate 169,989,519 of NC_091457.1, forward strand.
CACTCAGACACTGGCTCCCAAGTTACCACTCTTGATCAAGTGTTCAAAAAGCATTTGGATTGTACTGAACTGTCTGGTGAATTTCCAGGAGGTCTGTCACTCGTTGCAAGTAATGGTACACCCCTACCCCAGGTTGGTTACTGGGAAGCTACAATTCAGTTAGGTAGAGACAGGATACCAGGTCAAGGTATAATTGTGACTGAAAATTATGGTAGCACGAGTTCTGATATGGTACTAGGTATGAATGTAATCAGGCACTGTTTCAGTGATGTCCTTGAAGCCTTGCATGCCTCTCTTTCTTTTGTTCCCCTTTCTGACAGGTCCTCCGTCCAGAAAGCTAACAGCCAACTTAGTGCTTAACCGAAATTCGCGAATTCCAAGGGAGAGATATACGGAGTCAGAATTGCAGACGATGTCCAGTAGTCCTTCCGGCCAATAGTAAAGTGGTGATCTGGTGCAGAGCACGACCCGGCATAGAGAATGAAGACTACCAAGCCGCCCGAGAACCATTTAAAGTGGTAGTGCGGCGCTAAACAATTATTCACAAAAAAACACACATTACAAAGTTAGACAACTTTGTAATGTGTGTTATGTATGTGAATGGCCCCCATCCCCGTGTTTCCCCCCACCCACGCTAGACCCGGAAGTGTGGTGCCTTATACTCACCGCATCTTGTGTCGACCCCCGTCTGCCATCTTGGGACAATGACGTAGTCTTCGGGAGGCCTGCTGAACCGCTCCATCCGTCCCTTATGCCGGCCCCCTCTGCTGCGTGATAACTGTGCTCAGCCGCAATTGGCTGAGCAGTTATGCTCAGCCAATTGCAGCTGAGCAGCTGGTGATGCGGAAGAGGGGGGCCGGCATGAGGGACGGATGGAGCGGAACGAGATGCGGTGAGTATAAGGCACCACACTTCCGGGTCTAGTGTGGGTGGGGGGAAACACGGGGAAGGTGGCCATTCACATACATAACATACATTACAAAGTTGTATAACTTTGTAATGTGTGTTATTTTGTGAATAATTGTTTAGCGCCGCACTAACCCTTTAATGTCGAAGGACATCCTCTCATCAGAGTAGCCAGAAGCCTTGTCACTGTCTCCGTCTGGTGAACCTCAGTAGTGTCCTGGCCCAACTTCCTAAGTACCATGCAGTGGCCAAGCTGTACTAACTGCATTCAGAAGATGTCCTGAAGGAGAACCCTAAGGTTAACCAGAGGTCAGTCAACCTTAGTTCTGCTTCCACACCTAATACCCCTTGGTGGTCTGATATCCACATAGGAGATGCCAATACTCCTTCAGAACACATTAATGGAGTCCTCAAGGTGGTAAAGAGACATCATCTGGCCTTCAGCAAGAATCCTCTTGACTATGGGAGAACCACCTTACTACAGCATCACATAAATACAGGTGAGAACCCGGAAATCAAGGAGCCTCATCATCCCATAGCACCAGCAATGTACCAACCAGTTGAACTTATTCGAGGAATGAAAGACACTGATGTAATCCAAGACTGCTAAAGTCCTTGGGCTGCCTCCATTGTCCTGGTCAAGAAGAAAGATTGTGCCAGTCACTTCTGTGTAGACTACAGGAAGCTCAACAATGTCACTCACAAGGATGCCTATTCTCTCCCTAGGATAGAGGAATCACTTGCTGCACTGGGATCAGCCTCCTACTTCTCCACCTTGGACTTAACCAGCGGATACTGACAGGAACCGGTAGCCCTAGAAGATTGGGAGAAAACTGCTTTCACTACTCCCATGGAACTATATGAATTCACTTAAATGCGTTTTGGCCTGTGCAATGCACCTGCAACCTTTCGGCGTTTAATGGTCTTGGCCATGTTAACTTCCAAAGTGTCCTGCTGTACCTCAATGATGTCATCATGTATTGTGGCTCCTAACAGAACCATCTACAGCACCTGATGGAAGTCTTCTAAGTCTTTATTCGTCACGGCTAAAAATCAAGCCATCCAAGTGTCATCTGCTGAAGCCCCGTGTCAATTACCTAGGCCATGTTGTGAGTTCTACAGGCGTTCAGCCTGACCCAGAAAAGATAGCTGCTGTCACCAATTGGGCTACACCCAAGACTGTCAAAAACATCAGAAGTTTCCTGGGATTCACTGGGTACTACAGGCGCTTTATCCCACACTTGGCCCAAATTGCTGCTCCTCTGACAGAGTTGTTGTGCGGCTGCCCAAAAGATGTTCCTAGGAAGAGACTGTCCATTAACTGGCAACAGGAACAAGAAGAAGCTTTTCAAGCCTTGAAAGCCCCCCTTACTCAACTTCCAATCCTGGCCTACCCGATTACACCCAGCCATTCCGTCTGTACACTGATGCCAGCTATCAAGGCCTAGGAGCTGTTCTTTCGCAGGTCCAAGATAATAAAGAGAGTAATCGTGTATGCCAGCAGAAGCCTCAGAGAAAGCGAGAAAAAAGGATTAAAATTATAGCTCATTCAAACTGGAACTCCTGGCCTTAGGGCCCTATTCCACCGGACATTATCGTTCAGATTATCGTTTAATCGTTTAAATCTAAACGATAATCGTTCGGTTGAAATGCAGTTAATGATTAACGACCGAACGAGAAATTGTTGATCGCTTTATAAGACCTGGACCTATTTTTATGGTTGCTCATTTGCAAAACATTCGCAAATCATTCGCATTGAATAAGACGTAATTTGGTCGTTCGCAGTAGATATGAACGCAATAGCGAAGAAATAGCGAAGAAAAAACGAACGCAAATACGATCATAAGAACCGTTTTCAGTTCTTTCACAATAGCGGTTGTTTGAGATCGTTAATCATTAACGATTATGCGAACGATAATCGACCGGTGGAATAGGGCCCTTAGTCTGTGCTTTCACAGAGAAATTCAAAGATTATCTGGCAGTCTCCAGTTTCACCATGTACATGGATAACAACCCTCTGGCGCACCTTAATACTGCCAAACTGGGTGCCCTAGAGCAGAGATGGGCCTCGCGTCTAGCGAACTTCAGCTTCACCATCATGTACCGCAGTGGCAAGGCCAACGTGAATGCTGATGAATTATTCCGCTTGCAAACCAGTGAAGAGCCATCATCTGAAGATCAGTGGAAAGATGTCGAGATGTCATCCTTCTATGACTGCTTTCCTTGTCAAGAGGTGGCAACCCTGGTCAAACAAGAGCAGGAAGGTCCTAAAATCGACCCTCGGCATGACCTGCACAAATGGAAGCTACTACACGCAGAGAGCCGTGTGCTTGGGGAACTCCAAGATTACCTGCTTACAGGCAAGGTACCTGTCAGACTGCGTTAAACTCACCCAGACATTGAGCTACAGAGACTCTGGCGGCAAAGAAAACATCTCTTTCTGCAGAGAGGCCTACTTCTCAGAAACTCAGATCTTAGACCCTGTCACAGGAGAAAGGGTTCAATAGATCCGCATTCCCAGGCAAGATGCCAAGATGATCTTAGATGCCTACCATGATCTGTCCGGCAACTTCGGAGTACACAAAACAGAAACTACCATACCGAGAAGATTCTATTGGGTCGGTATAAAAAATGACATTGAAGGTTGGTGTCAAAATTGCCATGATTGCAGTCTTGACAAACGAGGTAAGACAGATGCCAGAGCCCCTCTACATCCCATCAGCACCTTGAGACTGGGAGAAATTGTGGCCATAGACCATGTGAAATTGGCCCCTACTAGATCCGGCTACAGCTACACCCTGACCATGATTGACCACTACAGTAAGGGTTCTTTTCCACTGGCCGAGCAGGGCCCGATTAACAATGTAAACGAGCGCCAATCTGCTAGATCGGTGCTCGTTTACTGGGCCTATTCCACGGCCCGATGATCATTGAGCGAGGGCTGCAGGGACATAGTTACCGATGTCTTTGCAGCCCTTGCAGCATACATTACCTGCCAGGGCTTCTCCTTCTCTCAGTTTTCCTCCCCGGGTCCCGCAGCGCAGCATTAACTCCGGTGCAGCCTGTCTGAGCTGTCAGATCGCTCAACCAATCACTGGCCGCAGTGGTCCTGGCCTGTGATTGGCTGAGCGGTCTGACAGCTCAGTTAGGCTGCTCCGGAGCTGCTGATGCTGTGCCGTGGGACCCAGGGAGGAAGACGGAGCGAAGGAGAAGTCCTGCCAGGTAATGTATGGTGCTTCTCAAATTGTCGGTCGCCCGCCGCGCACCGCTATTCCACCGTAGCGATGCGCGGTGGGGGACTGATTATTTTAGGTCTGGCCCTAAATAAACGATCAGCCAATGACACGATCATCGGCTGATCGTTTTCTCTATTCCACCGAGCGATAATCGGCCGAACTGGGCCAATTAGTGGGCAGTAGTCGTCCCAGTGAAGGACCTGACAGCAAGAACTACAGCTACTATGCTAGATCACCATTACATCAAGGACTATGGTTGCCTTGAAGCCATTTTCTCAGACCAAGGTCCGGTGTTTGAATCTCAGCTCCTCCAAGAACTCTGTCAATATCACAAGTGCAAGAGACTCAGAACCATGGCGTATCACCCCCCAGGGAAATGGACTGTGTAAACGCATGAATCAGGTGGTCATCAACATGCTGAGACCTGCTGCAGTATCTAAGCCGGGTGAATGGCCTGACCTTCTGGGAGAACTAGTTGAAATCTACATTAACACGGCTCATTGTTCTACTGGCTATACTCCTTTCTACTTGATGTTCGCGCGACAAGGTCAACTACCTAAGGACCGGGCCTTAGGCATCCAAGTTACAGATTCAGCTAACCTTCTACCACAGACAGACTTGGTTCAAGAACACCAGCAGAGAATCCAAGAAGCCCAAGAGATAGTCAACAATAGAATGAAAGAAGCTTGTCACCGTCAAGAGGAAGATTATAACCGGCGTGCCAAAGTCTGGCTGAAAGATGGTCATCGTTCTGGGAAACTTGATCCACTATGGGATCCACCATAGGAAGATTCCTATACCATCATCTCTATTCCCCATGAAGCTACTGGCGTGTACCAGATTAAAAAAAATTGGAAGATTGCCTATGATTGTCCATCGCAACAGACAGACTCTGCAGCAACAGAGACTTACCCTATCAAATCTTGGCTGCTGAAAGTGTAAAAAAATATACTGTTCCGGCTCGCCTGCCTTTAATAGGAGAAGTGCTCCTGAACACAGAACCTCTCTATTTACCCTGCAGCCTGACTACTGGTCCGCTTCCAGCAGAGGTTCCCTATGGTCAGCCAAGAAACCCAGATCATCTCCCTTCCTATGATCCGTCGGACAACTACCAACTTGACTACGTTATCTTCCCAGAAGGGAGTCTGTAATTGAGGAGGTCTGCAAGATCAACCAAAGGTCACCCACCTGCTCGCTACCATGACCTGGTTTTTGTTTAGTTTTGCCCCTCGATTTATTCTTTCCCTCATAGTTGTAATACATCCAAAATGGATATACAAATGTATGTATAGGTAATCGCTCAATGTTGAGCTTCTGTAATATGAGTCACAAACACACTCTTCTGCACATTGATGCGTTTTTTTGCACATTGATGCGCTTTTTTGCACTAGGTCAGCACGCTATGCACTTTACATTTGCACATAGTTATTCACACTATATGGAGTTATTAGTCATAATTTTTGGTTTTATTGTTTGTTTGCTTTTGGTTGCTTCAATTAAATTTGTTACCATGATTTTGTCGTTTTTTGCACTTTTTCACCTATGATGTATGATCTACATATACATATACTTGATTATGTGACACGTAGTTTCCGATACTTTATGTATTTGCTTAATGTGTTATATTATATTTTCTTGCTCTCCATCACATAATATTGTATTATCTTATTTTATTTATTTCATTATTGTATCCTCCCTCTGCCATTATGTTATACCCTTCTCAGTATTATGTGCCATTATTAATGCCTCTGATCCGGCAGGTAGTAGAGCGCATGCAGTGTGTAGAGAGGGGCTGTCCTTGCCTGGTGGGGGTCTCTACTGGGGGCGCTGCTGCGGGGAGGACGGGTCACGGTGACGTAGTTTGCCGTAGCCGGCCTTCCCCCCGGCGCGCGCGTCTGGTGACGTCACATCCGGCGGGACGGACCTAGACCGCATGCTGCATGCCGCCGATTATGGACTACAGGTGCGTTTTCCATTACAATTGTAATGGGGATCAGGTATATAAGACCAATCCTGCTGTGATGACGTCACCCCCTGATGAAGGAGACGAAACGTACGTCGGGGTTTGGCGGCATCCAGGACGGGCAGTGAACTGTGAATGGGTATGTTCTGCACTTTGCTTTATGTATTACAGCACTTAGTCACCTTACCATAGATGGTTTATTTAGGACACTATCTGGGCTTTAGAGCCATATACCTTGTTACATATGCCATTAGTGCATGGTTTTGACTATCTCTTAGTAGTTTACAGCGTGGTGCAGCCTGTATCATTAGGTTACCCTGACCTGCCCGTACCTGAGGTGCTGTTTTCCATGTGTGGTTTTCTGAACTTTTTACTGCTACTCTGTTGTTAGATTTTTAATCAATAAAGTTTTGGATTCTAATATTTAGTTTTTGTCGACTCCAGTAAATTATTACACGTAAGGTCTTTCATCCCTCATAGTTGTAAGTAGTGTAGTTAACTTTAGCTTAGTTAGAGACTTATAATAAAAGAAAAGCCATGGACTAAATGGACTTATTCTATTATATATAGGTTGCTCTCAAGGACTCTTTATTTTATTTTATTTTATTTATCTTTAGTTATGTGCACTATGGACAATAGGATTATTGCCTTGATGGTGTGAAACTGTTATTTTATATGTTTGCATTTTATAACCCATGCTGTGCCTTAACCAAATGTCCAGTCTTTTTCTCAAGGTGTTACGCTGTGGACGGCTTTTCTCAAGTGGGGGTGTATGTGGTGTCCCACCATGGGTGTTGCTATTGGTTACACCCTTCGCAAAAGCCTGTACTTTCTTATAAGCAAGTAGTGATGTAGTAGATAGTTTCGCCACAAGATGTTTCTATTGTGAGTACATGTACAGCTGAAGGATGGAAAGAGTTATTGTTTGTTTATATGTCACATGGATCTGTGGACCAATGAGAGTACTTTCTTATTCTATCCTATCATCTCTTTCTTTACTTCTTCTGTATGCACTCTTCACCCATTCAAAGCACTCCTTACAGGGGCTGTAGATAGGAAGTCACGTGGGTAGAGGAAGTGTAAGGGTCTTCGCAGTTGGTCTCTGTAGAGACAAGACACAGCTAACAGTTAAACTCTTTTCTAGAGAGGACAAGTCAGAGATCATCTTAACCCACGCCGTGGACTAGGAGAGTTACAGAGCAGGACAGTATCCACAAAGGCAGAAAGCTAGGAACTGATCCGAATAGAGCAAATTTGCTAGAAGCCTATGAACTCTATCTCGCAGCGTGGTTGTCAGCAGGGAACCTTCTCCATTCTGCTCATCCCAGGTAACAGGGTCTGGGGCTTGTGTCACCCACTAGGACAGGTCCCTCGACACTGGTAGGGCAATAGGTGGTTCACTCAGACAAGAGTCGATGCACGAGCACAAGTATTCTCTCTCAAGTTTTCTTTTATTTCTACCTCCAACATCCTGGCAGAGCACAGTACTACTTGGGTTGGGACTCTCACGACATCCTCCTCTCTGCTCCTTTGATTCTTCTTTGTATCTCTCAATGCGCAACCCAGTCGGCACGACTGTACCACTCTCTCTCTACTCTCATCGCAGATCTGGATCCTGAGCTACTAAGTGTCTTATCAAGTGTAAACTATCCGCAGAGTAAACAAAATTTTATTTATCATAAAGAGACTCTGTGATTCCTCGTCTCACACCAACACAGCACACGAACACTCCTTGGGACATTTCCCCTTTCTGTGGGTGGCAGTACCAATAGTCCGAGTGGGTCACTACTCCACTCTGAATCACCGTTACAACAGCCCAAGGGACCCTGCAATAACCCGTCAGTTCATTGTCCACATGGGAACAAGGTGTAACCGGCCCTAAAATAAAAGCAGGTGTGCCACCATACCTGTGTGCCCACCGGCACTGGCATCACAACACAACACCCTAGGGTCCAACCACCATAGAACTGGTGTAACACTTCACCACCTAGCAAGTGACCGGCCATTCCTCCACCATACCTCCGCGGGGGCACACCATACCCTACACAACACAATGACTGGGGGTTAGTGATCAGGATGGTGTCGTACTGTCCTGCACTCACACTCATAGCCCCAGTGGTCAAGTACTCTCTGAGGTAAAATACATATGTATCATTTTTCCATATATAGTTCTATATAGTTAAGTTCTCAAACTTAATTGGTTCCGGAAGGCAGTTTGAGAACCGAGCAGTGTTTTCTCATAGGAAATAATGTAAATGTGTTTAATTGGTTCCAGCACCCACCAATAATTACCTACAGTACCCATATATTACATTGATAAGTGTCCAGTGTAATATCTACAGGACATTACAGAACAACATCATACTGTACAGGAAATTATACACAAGAATCTTTCAACAAAACCAGCAATTATATTACAGTAGTCACTAACTCACTCATCCTTTACTGTATAGAGTCCCCCCCCCCCCCCCCCCCCCCCCGCGCCATCCCAGTACATCCCAGCATGGGAGATGGTGGTGCACTGACTGTACTACTACTGTACTGTATATGCACTCCAGCAGTCTTATACAGTACTGTACTGTATGTGAAGCCTCACCAGTGCTGAACTCATCAGTTACAACCCACCATCCACGCACAGAAAAACGTTTAGGATACCGAGTACTTCAAGACTGGGAGCCCGAAAAGTGTTTGAGAACCAAAGCAAACTTTTCTTGAAAATACAGTTTGAGTTCCAAGCAGTTTGAGAACCGAGCAGTTCAAGAACCAAGGTACCACTGTATGTATATATATATATATATATATATATATATATATATATATATATATATAAATAAATCTATTTCCCCTACATGGCTTATGTCATAGAAGAAAAAGAAGAACCCAATCGCACAATGTTTCCTTCTGATTGTCCAGCCTAATAAGAAACATTGAAAAAAATGTTCTCATTAAAAACCCAAAGGCCGTTGCCAGACGTGACTATGGTGGGAAGGGTTAAGTAACGGAACTTGGGTTTCAGAATAATAAAAGTTTTCAGCAAATAGACAATGTATTAGCAGTAACAACTAGATTTGCATTTCCAGGGAAATACATAGTGCTTGAAAAGAGCGCCCCTTTACCAGTGACTTCCAGAGCTCCCCTTTACCAGTGACTTCCAGAGCGCCCCTTTACCAGTGACTTCCAGAGCTCCCCTTTACCAGTGACTTCCAGAGCGCCCCTTTACCAGTGACTTCCTTTTAACTTTAATGCTGGGTGTCGTCCCTTGAAGAGTAACTTATGTCCCATCACTTTAAGAGCAACTTGGTTCCCGTCCCTTTAAGAGTGACATGGGTCCCTTTATGAGTGACCTGGGTCGCTTAAGAGCGACATGGGTCCCTTCGCTCTTAAAGGGAACCAGGTCGCTCTTGAAGGGACCCATTTCGCTCTTAAAGGGATCCAGGTGACACTTAAAAGGGACCCATTTTGCTCTTAAAGGGACCCATTTTGCTCTTAAAGGGACCCATTTTGCTCTTAAAGGGATATATTTCGCTCTTAAAGGGACCCATTTTGCTCTTAAAGGGACATATTTTGCTCTTAAAAGGGACCCAGGTCGCTCTTAGAGGGACCCAGGTCGCCCTTAAGGGGACCCAGGTAGCTCTTAAAGGGACCCAGGTCGCTCTTAAATGGACCCAGTTTGCTCTTAAAGGGACCAATTTCACTCTTAAAGGGACCAATTTCACGCTTAAAGGGACACATTTCGCTCTTAAAGGGACCCAGGTTGCTCTTAACGGGACCCATTTTGCTCTTAAAGGGACATATTTTGCTCTTTAAGGGCCCAGGTCGCTTTTAAAGCGACCCATTTTGCTCTTAAAGGGATATATTTCGCTCTTAAAGGGACCCAGGTCGCTATTAAAGGGACCCAGGTCGCTATTAAAGGGACCCAGGTTGCTATTAAAGGGACCCATTTTGCTCTTAAAGGGACCCAGGTTGCTCTTAAAGGGACCAAGATCGCTCTTAAAGGGACCAAGATCGCTCTTAAAGGGACCAAGATCGCTCTTAAAGGGACCCAGGTTGCTCTTAAAGGGACCCATTTTGCTCTTAAAGAGACCCAGGTTGCTCTTAAAGGGACATATTTCGCTCTTAAAGAGACCCAGGTCGCTCTTAAAGGGGCCCATTTTGCTCTTAAAGGGACCAATTTCGCTCTTAAAGTGACGCAGGTCGCTCTTAAAGGGACCCAGGTCGCTCTTAAAGGGACCCAGGTCGACCTTAAAGGGACCCATTTTGCTCTTATAGGGACCCAGGTCACTCTTATAGGGACCCAGGTCGCTCTTTAAGGGACATATTTCGCTCTTAAAGGGACCCATGTCGCTCTTAAAGGGACATATTTCGCTCTTAAAGGGACCCATTTTGATCTTAAAGGGACCCAAGTCACTCTTAAAGGAACCCATTTTGCTCTTAAAGGGACATATTTAGCTCTTAAAGGGACATATTTTGCTCTTAAAGGGACCCAGGTCACTCTTAAAGGGACCCATTTTGCTCTTAAAGGGACCCATTTTGCTCTTAAAGGGACCCATTTCGCTCTTACAGGAACCTATTTTGCTCTTAAAGGGACCCATTTTGCTCTTAAAGGGACCCAGATTGCTCTTAAAGGGACCAATTTTGCTCTTAAAGGGACCCATTTCGCTCTTAAAGGGACCCATTTCGCTCTTACAGGAACCTATTTTGCTCTTAAAGGGACCCATTTTGCTCTTAAAGGGACCCAGGTCGCTCTTAAAGGGACCCATTTTGCTCTTAAAGGGACCCAGGTCGCTCTTAAAGGGACCAATTTTGCTCTTAAAGGGACATATTTTGCTCTTAAAGGGACCCATTTTGCTCTTAAAGGGACATATTTCGCTCTTAAAGGGACCCATTTTGCTCTTAAAGGGACATATTTTGCTCTTAAAAGGGACCCAGGTCGCTCTTAGAGGGACCCAGGTCGCCCTTAAGGGGACCCAGGTAGCTCTTAAAGGGACCCAGGTCGCTCTTAAATGGACCCAGTTTGCTCTTAAAGGGACCAATTTCACTCTTAAAGGGACCAATTTCACGCTTAAAGGGACACATTTCGCTCTTAAAGGGACCCAGGTTGCTCTTAACGGGACCCATTTTGCTCTTAAAGGGACATATTTTGCTCTTTAAGGGCCCAGGTCGCTTTTAAAGCGACCCATTTTGCTCTTAAAGGGATATATTTCGCTCTTAAAGGGACCCAGGTCGCTATTAAAGGGACCCAGGTCGCTATTAAAGGGACCCAGGTTGCTATTAAAGGGACCCATTTTGCTCTTAAAGGGACCCATTTTGCTCTTAAAGGGACCCAGGTTGCTCTTAAAGGGACCAAGATCGCTCTTAAAGGGACCAAGATCGCTCTTAAAGGGACCCAGGTTGCTCTTAAAGGGACCCATTTTGCTCTTAAAGAGACCCAGGTTGCTCTTAAAGGGACATATTTCGCTCTTAAAGAGACCCAGGTCGCTCTTAAAGGGGCCCATTTTGCTCTTAAAGGGACCAATTTCGCTCTTAAAGTGACGCAGGTCGCTCTTAAAGGGACCCAGGTCGCTCTTAAAGGGACCCAGGTCGACCTTAAAGGGACCCATTTTGCTCTTATAGGGACCCAGGTCACTCTTATAGGGACCCAGGTCGCTCTTTAAGGGACATATTTCGCTCTTAAAGGGACCCATGTCGCTCTTAAAGGGACATATTTCGCTCTTAAAGGGACCCATTTTGATCTTAAAGGGACCCAAGTCACTCTTAAAGGAACCCATTTTGCTCTTAAAGGGACATATTTAGCTCTTAAAGGGACATATTTTGCTCTTAAAGGGACCCAGGTCACTCTTAAAGGGACCCATTTTGCTCTTAAAGGGACCCATTTCGCTCTTAAAGGGACCCAGATCGCTCTTACAGGAACCTATTTTGCTCTTAAAGGGACCCATTTTGCTCTTAAAGGGACCCAGATTGCTCTTAAAGGGACTCAGGTCGCTCTTAAAGGGACCCAGGTCGCTCTTAAAGGGACCCATTTTGCTCTTAAAGGGACCCAGGTCGCTCTTAAAGGGACCAATTTTGCTCTTAAAGGGACATATTTTGCTCTTAAAGGGACCCATTTTGCTCTTAAAGGGACATATTTCGCTCTTAAAGGGACCCATTTTGCTCTTAAAGGGACCCAGATTGCTCTTAAAGGGACTCAGGTCGCTCTTAAAGGGACCCAGGTCGCTCTTAAAGGGACCCATTTTGCTCTTAAAGGGACCCAGGTCGCTCTTAAAGGGACCAATTTTGCTCTTAAAGGGACATATTTTGCTCTTAAAGGGACGCAGGTCGCTCATAAAGGGACCCATTTTGCTCTTAAAGGGACCCATTTCGCGCTTAAAGGGACCCATTTCACTCTTAAAGGGACCCAGGTCGCTCTTAAAAGGACCCATTTTGCTCTTAAAGGGACATATTTCACTCTTAAAGGGACATATTTTGCTCTTATAGGGACATATTTCGCTCTTAAAGGGACATATTTTGCTCTTAAAGGGACCCAGGTCGCTCTTAAAGGGACCCATTTTGCTCTTAAAGGGACATATTTTGCTCTTATAGGGACATATTTTGCTCTTAAAGGGACCCAGGTCGCTCTTAAAGGGACCCATTTTGCTCTTAAAGGGACCCATTTTGCTCTTAAAGGGACCCAGATCGCTCTTAAAGGGACCCAGGTCGCTCTTAAAGGGACCCAGGTCACTCTTAAAGGGACCCATTTTGCTCTTAAAGGGACCCAGGTCGCTCTTAAAGGGACCAATTTTGCTCTTAAAGGGACATATTTCGCTCTTAAAGGGACATATTTCGCTCTTAAAGGGACATATTTTCCTCTTAAAGGGACCCAGGTCGCTCTTGAAGGGACCCATTTCGCTCTTAAAGGGACCCATTTTGCTCTTAAAGGGACCCAGATCCCTCTTAAAGGGACCCATTTTGCTCTTAAAGGGACCCATTTCACTCTTAAAGGGACCCAGGTTGCTCTTAAAGGGACCCATTTCACTCTTAAAGGGACCCAGGTTGCTCTTAAAAGGACCCATTTTGCTCTTAAAGCGACATATTTCGCTCTTAAAGGGACCCAGGTCGCTCTTAAAGGGACATATTTTGCTCTTAAAGGGACATATTTCGCTCTTAAAGGGACCCAGGTCGCTCTTAAAGGAACATATTTTGCTCTTAAAGGGACCCATTTCGCTCTTAAAGGGACATATTTTGCTCTAGAAGGGACCCAGGTTGCTCTTAAAGGGACCAATTTCACTCTTAAAGGGACCTTGGTCGCTCTTGAAGGGACATATTTCGCTCTTAAAAGGACCCAGGTCGCTCTTAAAAGGGACCCGGGCCGCTCTTAAAGGGACCCAGGTCGCTCTAGCGACATGGGTCTCTTTAAGAGCGACATGGGTCCCATACCTTTTGGAGTGTCCCGTCCGTTTAAGAGCAACTTGGGTCCTGTCCCTTTAAGAGCGACTTGGATCCCTTTAAGAGCTACATGGGACCCTTTAAGAGCGACTTGGGTCCCTTTAAGAGCGACATGGCTCCCGTCCCTTTAAGAGCAACTTGGGTCCCTTTAGGAGCGACATGGCTCCCGTCCCTTTAAGAGAGACTTGGGTCCCTTTAAGAGCGACATGGCTCCCGTCCCTTTAAGAGCGACTTGGGTCCCTTTAAGAGCGACTTGCGTTCCTTTAAGGGTGACCTGGGTCCCTTTAAGAGTGATCTGGGTACTTATAATGGTAAAGATCATTGCTCGGTTCCCATGACAATCTTACTCATGTCGGGGAGACAAAATCGTTAAGGACCTTCCATATATTATATCTTCTATTGGCCAATAGTGGACATGTGACTGTGGATGGTGTGATACATTGCATGACGAGACCTTAGAGTTCCTATTGGCTGCTATATTTCAGCTATTTGCATATGTGCTGTGATTGGCTGTCAGCGGTTAGATTGTGGCCATTATTTGCAATGGGCCATTATTTTCTATGGGAAATTTGGGGTCGTTTAACGTAAATTTCTTAAAAACGACAAATCCGATCGAAACGAAAAATAGATAGCACACACCACACCGCCGAGGGCTTCGAAACGCAGTTTGAACGGAGTGTGTGCACAAAGCGGTTCGGGCTGTATTACGCGCAGAAAAATGGCTGGAAGAAGAAGAAGAATACGGATTACAATATAGGGATTTTCAAGCACTATAACAAGAAGAAGAACAACAAGAACAAGAAGAACAACAAGAAGAACAACAAGAAGAAGAAGAACAACAAGAACAAGAAGAAGAACAAGAAGAAGAACAAGAAGAACAAGAAGAACAAGAAGAAGAACAAGAAGAACAAGAAGAAGAACAAGAAGAACAAGAAGAAGAAGAACAAGAACAAGAAGAACAAGAACAAGAAGAAGAACAAGAACAAGAAGAACAAGAACAAGAAGAACAAGAAGAAGAACAAGAAGAAGAAGAAGAACAAGAAGAAGAAGAAGAACAAGAAGAAGAACAAGAAGAAGATAGGGATTTTCAAGCACTATAATGAGAGGTGATGTAAACAGCGTGCTGTGCAAGACCCCGGGCTGCTTCTCCGCAGCCGCACATTTCTATGCACAATGAGGAGCCACCCCTGTAACCTGAACCCTTCTTCTCCGTCTCTCAGGTTATCAATTTGCAGAACTACAAATCTGTATTGTCTTTTCTCAAGGCGTAATTGGTGTGAATGATAGCATGCGGATGGGCCGGATGTATTGACCGCGCTGACTGACAGTGAGAATTGTTACCAAAACAACACATCTGCATTTATGGAAGTTATAAGCGAATGTAACAGAGCACCAAACCTAGGAAAGGCCTACAGGCCTATAAGACAAGCAGCAGAAGGGGAGATCCACTAAGATCCGGGCAGAAGGATCAGCTAGAATATATAGGAGATATAGAATGTCCCATCCAGAACAATCAGCCTGGATCCTGTGCTGCTGATGGAGGTTCGGGGTCTGAGGACGCTCTCATCACACAGGTCCCCCCCCCCCACTAATATAATGAACATCACTCAATGACAACCATGGGGGATGATAGAAGAGACATGATTCCCTCCACACCCAGGTCCCTTTCTTTTATTACTTACATTGTCGTCTTTTGGAATTTCACTGACGGCTCCTGAATATTTATGAGGATTTCCATTGTGTCCGTCCGTCCGTGAATACATAACGATACAGACTTGTCTACATGCTGACAGCCGAATGGTCTACCGTCAGACCTCACGCTCACCGCTGAGCCCCTGTGAATAGAGGGGGTCACATCAATCACAACTAGAGCAGGAAAACCACAACAATTTACCAAATAAAATTCAGGGAGATTTTAGCCTTGGAAATAGTTTTCTATGGAAATTCACCCAGAATGATCAGTCACGTCGCCATCACACAACCTGCACTTGTTTTCTACTGCCCCCTGTAGGTGGTTCTCCCATAGTGCCATCTAACGTCTTAAAGAGCATTAAAATATGATGATTAGTGGGGCAAGGAGTCTTCTAGGCCAGTGATACAAAGTACCTGTCCTCTAGAAGGAAAGGCGGGCTCTCTAGCGCCCCTTATAGATAAAATAATATTTGTATAGCGCCAACAGATTCCGCAGCACTTGATTGTAGATGGTAGCTTCCCTGTAATCCAATGTTCAGTCCCTTAAAAACCCTACAACAGAAAGATTATCAGCCAAGCCAAAATCCCCTTAAACGAAGGAAAAGCCGGCCACCTGTACATGGTTGTCTTAGTGACTTAGTGTCTTAATGACTCTCCATTGAGATTCTTCCCTCTCGCGCACTAAACCAAATAGCCCCAAGCTGGTCCTGTAACTCCCCATTCCCTTATTACCCTGGTCCTGTAACCCCCCTCCTCATTCCCTTAGTACCCTTGTCGCCTCCTCTGCACCTGCTCCAGGTCAACCGTACCCTTCTTATATACAGGTGCCCAGTGCTGTACACAGTATATACCATGTGCGGTCTGACCAGTGATTAATAAAGAAGCAAAACTATAGGGGGCATTTATCAAGACTGGTGTATATGTGTGGTAGGCTCTGGTGGTATTGTTGTGTTCTACTACTGGTCACACACTAAGCGGATAGCAGTGACGCCACTTCTATGGTGGTTGGTAGTGCAATATAGCCTAGCCAGTGATGGTATACCTGCTTTTAGTGGTGGCTGGCTGTACTGTTCCCCAATTGTCGGTGACCTGCTGGGTTGTGATGGGTCCCTTGGGCTCTTGTCACAGTGGTCAAGAGTGGGGAGATGACCCACCCAGACTGTCAGTACCGCCACCCACAGAATGGGGAGAGTAACCCAAGGAATATGTAACTGGTGTGTGAAGGTGCCGGTGCAATGATCACCGAGTCCCAGTAGAATAAATAGAATGACTTTACAAGCCCTAGACTAGGTTACCTGGGCGAAGCTAAGTGTCCGACGGTGTCCCAGTTTCACCTGCTCTGCGAGTACATAGACCTTTGTTACCGTAGCTTTGCTCTATCTGGGTCAGTTCCTCCATCCTAGGACACTGCCCTGCACTGTTTAGAAAGGTTCACGGCGTGGACTGGGGTGATCTCTGACTTGTCCTCCTTTTGGGGTCTAACACTGCATAGTTAGGATAGGTAGACTATATGAACTGAAAGTCTCTGGTTGTTCCATACACGTGTCTCTGACCAACTAACACAGCTGGACTGTCCCGGACAGGGATCCTGGCTAAGTTCAGCAGGGATGCCTGCTTTGTGTGTGTCCTACTCCCCAGAGAATCAGAGGGAAACTGATGCTACACTTCCTCTCCCCAAGTAACTACTTCCTACAGGGTATGTAAGGGTACCTGTAAGTGGTGGAGAAGAGAGTGTGCAGAGAAAGAGGTACAGGGGATAGGCAGAAAAGAAAGAAGTGTATCCACTGGTCCACAGCATCACAGAATACATAGAAACAGTAACCCTATAGTGTCTACAGCTGTGCAATACACATATACAAGTTTCTACAAAGGATACTGACATTTCCTGGCGAAACTCATACAGATCTTCATCACCAGTTCACTTTTGAGTACAAGGCTTTTTCAACAGGTGCCACATAAGGAAAATCCGTGGTGGGATACCACATATGTCTTAGATAAAGCCTCGCTCCCACTCACCACGCAGGATGCACTAAGAGGTGCACGCCTCCGAGTTAATCCGGCAGGACTGGTGTTTGACGCAGGAATAGTCTAAAAATTTACATCTGCAAGTTTTAGCTTAGAACCTTGATAAATCCAGCAGTCATGAAGAAGGCCATAATTTGCGTCATCTCTGCGGCATACGCCAGGGGCACAGCTTTAGTTACTGTCCCGTCATGCTCATATCTTTGACATCTCACCTCTGATGACTCCCTGATGTTATAAGCCTTGGCAGCCACTGCCTAGCACTGATCACTATAGATGAGGTTACCGGCTACCAATACCCTGGCTCCTTTTCAGCAGCAGTGTTTTATTATTTAGCCCTAACTGTACTTAGTATTACAGCCCAAGTGCAAAACATTATCCTTATTATGCTCTATAACATTATATCCTCCTCCTCTGTAATATATTATTCTCCTCCTCTGTAATATTATATTCTCTTCCTTGAATCGCCATGTAACAGGCTCTGGGACCCCCGCTGGATTGCATTTTCGGGGGAAGTAATGACTTGGGGGAAAATGCCTGTCCCGGCTGATGGACAGCCTGCTCAGCCAATGCAGTTGGGGTTCTGAAGCGGCAACCCAGCACTAAACCCCCGCACTTTCAAAAATTTATCACAGGGCCGGACTTCTCCTTTATTAAATATATCAAAAAGAAGTGGCCCCAATACTGCCCTCTGCTGTACCCCACTAGTAACTGTGACCCAAGCTGCTTCCCTCCAGCTGGAAATGCGCTGAATCTATAGCAATAGCAGTTAATTTCCATAATTTTGTGCCAACCATGGTGAGACCATAGACCAAGCTGGTGAACCCTGGAGATGAGGCCGAGATGACTGTGATTCAGCAGCAGCAGATGCTCTTTCCGACGTCTCCCAGGTGGATTATCTCAGGTGAGAGGCGCCAGCATCCGGCCCCATCTATCACTCAACCGCGCGCCGTCAATTGTTTCACCCAAGGAAATGTCAAGTGATGTCAAAAAAATCATTTACTGAATTCTATAAAACAGTTCTTCCAAACCCAAGTTTTCTGCATATAGATTAGCCATTTCTTATCATTTTAACCTTAAAATGTATATGTATGTATCCGGAGTGACATTTTGAGGCAATCACATTCTCATAGTGAATCCTGTGACACAATGCGGCAGCCTCACAAGAGAAGAAGAAAACACGAGAAGGATATTGTGAGCGAGGACACAGGAGCCCGACGCAATTTCATCCTCAGAGATTAAGAAGGAAAAGCCACGGAGCTTCATGTCTTCAATTAACACCCCATAGGTTTCCACCGCCCTCCATCCAGGGGAAATTAATAAAAGCAGTCTCTGTGGAGAATTCCAATTTCAGTTAATCAATCTTGAGTGGGATGCAAGAAAGTATTATTTTTTTTATTTATTATTTTATTATCGAGTAGATGACTGGATTAGCCGCTTATTAGAACACGTCCCTCACCATCAGGAAATTCAGTCCAGCATCTGATTGTATAGGAAAGTCTCAGGGTACGATTTTTCGACAACTAACAATAAACAATCCCAAACGACCGCTATGGCGAACGACCTGAAAATGATCGCCCAATTACATGTAATGATGATCGTTACTTATGATCCTACGTGCGGTCGTCTTGTTGCCGCTATTGCGTTCGTCGCTACTGCGAACGAAGTCTTATTTCATGCGAACAATCAACCATAAAAATAGGTCCAAACTATCAAACTAATGATTTCTCGTTGGTTGTTTAATCGTTGTCTGCTATTACACTAAACAATTATTGTTCAAATCCAATCTAATACAATAATCGTCCTGTGTAATAAGGCCCTTAAAGGGAACGGATCATGTTTCATTGTATAATCATTCAGCAAATAGATGCAGAAGGAAAATAATCTATTATGTTGTACCATCTTATATATTCTCATTTATAAGGGGGGGCACCATATTGGAGGCAGCTCCCCCCCCCCCGTGTTGTCTATACTTTATGTACATTGTAATCAATTGAAATAAATGGACAGAAAAGTGTCCAATAGGAAGGGATGGAGTATGGCCACTCCCCTGAGGAGTAATAGGGAGAACCCTATCTGTGTATTGTGTGGCTATCCTGAGCAGTACAGGAGCCCTGTTGTTCTGCAGGATAAAGGCCCTGGAATGAGGGGCTACATCAGCATGGAGTTTGTAAGCTCTTTCTCTGTGTTTTATATGCTTGGAAGAGGTATTTAGTGCTTTTTCTTTGGGGGGGGGGGGGGGGGCGGGGTTACTACCTGGTTTGGGGCAGGTGAGTACACATTGTTTATTGCTTCTTGCCTTGATCCCTCAAGCCCAGCAAAAACTATTGCCTGGACGGCCGCTTAGTTATGAATATCAGAAGAATGAATCTAGGTCAATGTCTAAGGACCTGGCCTGGCCAGAGTCCATATATAATACCAGTCTGGATCTGAGACGACAAAATACAGGTCTCCAGCAATATTGGGAAGTAGGTTTTAACTGCAAAAATGTATATATAAAGTGATAGGAATAACAATGGGAATCCTATTGACCAATACTTTCTCACTTTTTAATTATATTTTCAGAGACACAGGGCTGGGAAAGATTAGTCGCCCTTCTTCCTCCACCCACGCGGCGGCGTTCACATTAATCAGAGACTTATTAGAATAGACACACTTCTGATAAGCTCTCAGACTCCCGGCTTACGTCTCTGCTTTTAACAGAATCCTTTCTCCTTCAGGTCTATTTAGACACTGAACAAAGCTTTAATTGAATCAAGTGAGAAGTAGATTAGGTGAAGTTCTTTGTAGATTATCTCAAGTTCTTTGTATGAAGCAGATTTTCTTTTAATAATAATAATTTAGAATAAAATCTTACCGTACTTGTATTAAATTATAAAAAGAGTGTTTGCTTGAGCTGTGTCGGGAAAGGCTAGCGGAGGACCCAGAAGAGCAAAAAAATTACAAAGAAAAGCAGAATAAATACTTTGAACAAAGTACTAAAATAATAACAAAATAATGTATACATATACTAGCAATGTGCCTAATACATAATAACAATAATCAGGGTACACAAGATAATACAATGACAATATATACATATACTAACAATGGTCCGAATACATAATAATAATAATCAGGGTACACAAGATAATACAATGACAATATACATATAGTAACAAATGTGCCGAATACATAATAATCAGGGTACACAAGATAATACAATGAAAATATACAGTATACATATACTAACGATGTGCTGAATACATAACAATAAGAAGGATATACAAGATAGTATATTTATATATTGTTGTCATTGTATTAACAATGGGCCGAATACATATTAACAATAATAATCAGGGTACATAAGATAATACAATGACATTATATATATACTAACAAAATGCTGAATGTGTAATAACAATAATCAGGATATACAAGATAATAAAAAGACAATATACAGTATACATATACTAACTATGTGCCGAATACGTAATAATAATCAGAAAATACAAGATAATACAATGACAATATAAAGTATACATATACCAATGATGTGCCGAATACATAATAATAATCAGAAAATACAAGATAATACAATGACAACAATATATAAATACACTAACAATGTGCGAATATGTAAAAACAATAATCAGGATATACAAGATAATACAATGACAATATATACAAAATAAAATGCAGAATAATTGGTATAATGCTGGCAGGTCACTAGAGTTCACCTTTAGCAGTCCCCTTTCCTGAGTCCCAACAAGCAATGTCAGATGCTCCCAGGACTTATGAGCAGAATAGTCTGTAATAATAAATACCAATATGTAGTGCACGGCATGCAGCATAACTTTTTCTGTTTAAACTATGGGCAACTCAGGGAAACCCAATGGTGCCCATTAAAACTTAAAGGGGTCCATAGATATTTGTTGTGGTCTCTACAAGATCGGAGTTTGTTGTAACTGCAAATTGGGACCAGGTTGCATTTAGCCAAAGTCGAATAACATTAGGTGGAACTGATATCTAGACAGCATGTGGGCTGGTCAAAATGACATAACATCAAAATCAATTAACATTCAAAATATTTATATAGTGTGTTTAAACCCAAGTGAGGAGGACCGAGCATGTGACAGGGTGCAATCCACCCTGCCTGTTCCTGGAGTAGCCATGGGGATCTGCTTTACAGTCAGTTGTGTCCTTTGCTTGGTAGGTTTTCTTGCTGTAGCTGTTTCCCATAGAGTTGGAGGAGTAACATCTGTGAGTCTGGCAATGTCTTGGACATGAGACCAATCTTGCATATTTATATCTCATATCTTTAGGTAGTCGAGGGCAGCTTATAGTTCATGGAATTTGTGAATGATAAATTTTGCTGAACGATAGGGTGAATGGGAACAGCCAGGTGTAGCGTATGTTCTTATTGTGAAGAACATCTGTTTAAGGTTCTTCTTGGTGAGGATTGTGATGGAGAGATCTTCTTGATGGGCGATTTTTGCACTGGACACATGACTAGTTATTTTTCTTTTGCTCTTTTCAGGGCAAAATATCCTGTTCTGGAACAGAAAAACCTGCAAATTATATCACTTGGAGGGCCTAATTTAACCTCCATTGCTCTTGACTTACCTAAAATTTTGGTAAATATTAGTTTCATATTTTGATGATCCTAAAGCCAATCCATGATGAAATTTTGATGGGACTGGCACATCTGGAGACAGTCGGAAGTCGTTATGGTGAATCATAAGGAGGGATATTTAGGAAAAGTACGGCAGGGGTGTATGCCAGGTAGAAGACGCAGATTTGCCCCTTTTTCCTGGCATATGCCTGCCATATCCCCCAATCACTGCGGTAAAGCAGGGAGGAGGCATTTATCATGATTTACAAAAGGCGTAGATTTTGTACACCGGGCGCAGGTTCTGGCGCCCATCCGTCCGGAATCACTAAGAGGCGAGCATGAATTTGGTCAGGGAAAAGGGAGTGGGGCCTAATTTAAGACCCACGTACTTGTCTTCATAAATCCCCCCATTGTGTTTTCAAGGGTTTCCATGCTGTGACCAATCTGGTTAACATCCTTTGTTATGTTGTGAAGCTCCTTCATAACAGGGTCTATGGCTTTTATTGAGGCTATGGCTCTTGAAGGAATGTGACGCAGAGGACTCCTTTGTGAAATTATATTCCATATCATCGTCGTCAGAGTATGGAAGCACTTGTTGGTTCAGTAGGTTAGGTCTTTCTCCAAAAATTGTTCAGACTGCTTTAGATGACTATTAGTGATGAGCAAACATGCTCGTCCAAGCTTGGTACTCGTTCGAGTATTAGGGTACTCGATGGTACTCGTTACTCGGATGAGCATCTCGCGATACTCGAGAAAATCTCATCAGTTTCATGTAAGTTTGGGCGCTATTTCTCAGCCAATAAACATGCAGGTACATCCAGCGATCAGGTGGGACCCATACATGTCGATAGCAGCCTGACCCTGACCCTGCCATATAAAAAGCTCGGCCGGCAGTGCTCACTTCAGACGTGTACTGGAAAAGATAAAGGACTGAGCTGCTGCTGGTCAGGGAGAGTGTTAGGGAGGGAATTAGCATTCCAGTAGGCAGGGAATACTAGCGAAACAACCAAACAGCCCTTGTAAGGGCTTCAAATCGTTTTTTAATACTATTACTACAGACTGCTGGCTGGGAGTTGTAGTGCTGCTACCACGATTTCACCAGCACACTGTGGTGACCGGCTGCTGGCAGAAAGGGGGCATTAGGTGTTGCATACACACCCCTAAGAAGTGCTCAGTGTACTCTTATGATTTTGTGGCTGGTGGTCCTGCTGTACTACACTGTATTGCTGTGATTTGTAGTACACCTGCACAGAACTTCACTGCTCATTGTAAGGGGGTATCACAGAGTGTGTATAGGTGCAGCCACCAGATTGTATCCCACAGCCCCCCAAAAACTAGTGGGACCACTACTATATTTCCAGATTTCTGTCTTTCTTACTCAAGCCATATTTAAGTTCACTACTGCTTGCAGAGTGTAAAGGGGATGTCACTAAATGCAAACACCCAGTAACCTAGTTTGCTGTCACTGAATGCAAACACCCACTAACCTTGTTTGCTGTCACTGAATGGAAACACACAGTAACCTAGTTTGTTGTCAATGAATGGAAACACCCAGTAGCCTTGTTTGTTGTCAATGAATGGAAACACACAGTAACCTTGCTTGCTGTCACTGAATAGAAACACAGTAACCTTGCTTGCTTTAACTGAATTGAAACACCCAGTAACCTTGTTTGCTGTCAATGAATGGAAACACCCAGTAACTTAGCTTGCTGTCACTGAATGCAAACACCCAGTAACCTAGTTTGCTGTCACTGAATGCAAACACCTAGTAACCTTGTTTGCTGTCACTGATTGAAAACACCCAGTAGCCTTGTTTGCTGTCACTGAATGGAAACACACAGTAACCTTGCTGTCACCAATTTTGGGATGGTTCATATGCTACTTGTGTTTTAATGGTTACCTTTGTTCTCACCACCATGCTGTGTCAGGCTAAATTTTGGGGTGGTTCATATGCTACCTCTATTTTTAATAGTTCTCTGGGTCCTCGCCGCCATGCTGTGTCAGGTAAAGTTTTTGGTTGGTTCATCATATGCTACCTGTTTTAATGGTTCCCTGTGTTCTCACTGCCATGCTGTGTCAGGCTGAGTTTTTGGGTGGTCCATATGCCTACCTCTGTTTTAACCAGGCTGTTGCCCACAATTTGGCATAATAGTGCGATTAGGCAGCCTCAGAGGCATCCATACATGCTGCCCCTGCTGTTTCCTGTGCATTTACGTTGTGTATCCATCATTTTCTGAGGTTGACAGGTTTTCACACGACTTTCCCTCTACCGAAGTTGGGTCCCCTGCAAAAAATGCTTGAGTTTCCCATTGACTTCAATGGGGTTTGTTACTCGAAATGAGCGCTCAAGTATCGGAAGATATTTGATTGGAGTAACGAGCACCCGAGCATTTTAGTACTCGCTCATCACTAATGACTATGCATACTTTTTATCGGCCCATCCTGA
Source organism: Dendropsophus ebraccatus (assembly GCF_027789765.1). Taxonomy (NCBI): domain Eukaryota; kingdom Metazoa; phylum Chordata; class Amphibia; order Anura; family Hylidae; genus Dendropsophus; species Dendropsophus ebraccatus. The sequence continues at coordinate 170,013,800 of NC_091457.1, forward strand.
ATATCATTGGGTGGAGTAGACCACTACAAGTGATGACATTGCCTTCTTTTGAGGTGCCACACGTTCAAGGAGCACACTTCTTATACTGTGAAGGAATGGATGCTTGGTCAGGTGATCAGGAGATCTACAGCAGTTTCTAATGCCCTGTTGGTAAAAAGCTGACTCAGGTAAGGAAGTTTGCACTAATATTTAAGATCTGCTCCACAGAAGTCCATTACCAATTTCTCCAAAGTCCAGATGTCCTAGTGTAGCTCATGGAGGATGGTGCTTTAAATCAGGTAGGGGGGCACTGGTAAAATAGTTTAAAGCAGGCCAAAATCCACTGGGTCCTTAAAGGGAATCTGTCAACACTCGGCCAGACCCGAGGTGCTGACAGTGTACTGTAGGTGTCTGCATGGTACCTGTCCTAAATGCATCCGTGCAGTAGATTTTATAGTCTTGACAAACCCCTTGTAACCAAGAGTCAAAGTGGAGTAGTGGCTTGATGTTTGTGTGGCGCTTTGGCACTCCTCACCACTACTTCCTCCTCCCTCTTTTAGCTGCTTACTTACCCCTGGTTGGCCTCCTGTTCCATACTGGAGTAATCTTGGTGTGCGCATGCATCGTTGCTGGCAAGGCTGAGCATCAACTTGCCAGTTCACGCCTGCGCCGCTGATCTCTTGGCCGCACATGGGATTGCGCATGCACCATAGACGTGGCACACACAGACATGGAGGCTAAGGATAGGGAGCACTGTCATCAACAGTGCTTGTTAGCCAGCGCATGTGTGTGGAGGGCCTGAAGCCAATGTTCTCAGTTGGGAAGCTTTATCCTCAAACTGGCAAGTGGGTCGACCAAGCAGCAAAAATAGGTAGGAGAAAGTGGTGGTAAGATGTGCCGAAGTGCAGCACAAACACCAAGCCACTACTCCTCTGACTCATGTTTACAGTGGGTTTGGCAAGACTGTATAAAATCTACTGCACATACACATTTAATTTAGGTACCATGCACACTAGGGGCCAGACACTTACAGTACACTGTCAGCACCTTGGGTCCAGTCCGGGTGCTGACAGATTCCCTTTAAAGGGTTATTTATGTTGTTTGAGATTCCTCAAATACAATTCTGCAACAGTTAATGTTTTGAAGAAAATGACCTGATTTACTGTTTAACCATCATTCTGGGAGCCACTAACCCTCTTATTCTCGCTAAACGAAAGCTTTGAGAACCTGAAATCGCTCACAATACGCAAAGTAATACTCGCTATTAACAATATTCACTATTACATGCCCGCTCAAGACAATCTACAAAGCATTGTTTAATCTGCGAACAACTAATAAGAGGAACAGGTATGCAAATGATCAACGTACCACCGACAATGATTGTCTGAGATGCTGAAAGACAGCAATGAGCAACTCATCGTTCGCAGTTTGATCGCTCGGACAGATAATTGCTCATTTTCAGGCGTTGTAGCGAGTTTTCAAACGATAATGGCTCAGCGTAATAGGCCCCTTAAAACTAAGAATCTGAACAGCATTCTCACTGAAGGAAACATCAAAGAATTTTAGCAAGAATGCTCTAGAAGCTTCGGTATATGTCTGCCCACTGATAGAAATTTGTGCAGACACATTGAGTCAGTACATGGCTCAGCGCGAGGGCTGCAGTGCAGATTGTGCTTTGATCTCTTGTATTATCCTGTTTTCTATAACACCTGTACTCTGATAATCTTCCCACGACTTCTTACATAGTCTGTCACGTTTGCCAGTTGTCTTGTCACTGGATTATTTAAGTCCCCTGTCACAGCTTCAAGGTTCATTTTATTGTCACATCTTCCTCACTAATCCCCTCTTTCAGCATAATATTCACACCAATCCTTCATGTTCACTGTCACCCGCCTGATTAATAAAAAAAACGCTTATCCTGCTCCTCACCTGGGGCCACCGGTCCCTTCAATGGTTCACGTTTAGGTTTTCCTCTATTGCAACATCATTTGTGAAATACGGACGTCATAAAGAGGGGAAGAATAAAAGTGTAAAGTATATGAATGTGAGGATTACTTCATAGAAGAAATGGTGGTTGGAAAACAAAGACTATGTTCAGTCCATATCTTTCGATATGCCATTACCTGTTGCCATCTACCGTCTCAATGTTTGCTTGTAAGCAGCCTTGTATCTCAACTCCTTTTGGTCAGACCTGTGGTTTCTGTTTAGCTTTGGTGCCTACGGGGAGTCTGTGGTGGTCTGACACTCACCTCCTGTTCCATCATTGGCCCAGGCTTCAGCTCTGAAAGAGCCAGATTGGCTGTTAAACCCAATCTACCACAGATGCATAAGAGATGAATGATGCTGGAATCCAAAAGGAGAGGTAACAACATACTGCACAATTATAGTCGATGCTACGCAGAGTTTGGTACAGAAGAGAGAAGACAGTAAGCTTAGGAAAATTGTGTAGCCAGCTGTGGGGTAATATAGGGGCAACAATAACTGTGACCAGACCTATAAACAAACCACTGTCTGCAGCAAACACATAACAGGGGCAATGTTAGAACAAGTAAGGTGTAACTGGGAAGTCGAGAGTCCAATCCCAGACAGGTCTGGCTCCTCTTAAAAATATATCAGAGAATTGTAGTAAGAATTTCCTGATTCAAGGTTATTACTAGCAAAGAAGAAATGAGATAATAGTAGATTGTTGCCTTCAGTGTCCATCAGCAGAACAAATATGAATAATAGCGCTATGAATGGGGCCTAATGCCGCCTCTACCACACAGAATGCCCTGAAGGGAACTGATTGTTACTAATATCATTAGGTGAGAAATCTGTTTCCAATTTGGCTTTATTCATTCTCTATCAATGAGAATTGAAAAAGTTTCCATTAAATGGTTTTTTAACACCTACAAATTACGCTGGACATGGCGAGTCATGGAGATCCTTTATTGTGTGGGTTTAGTGCCATTCAGCATGTAGTACCAGAGTTTTGCACTGGCATCACATGTAGAAGCTATAATGTGCTCCCACATTTGCAGTTTTGTTGCATTTCTTTGTTCTTAGAGTCTAATTATTATGTCTAAATTGACTGCCATGTGATTAGCATTACCAGGCTTAGTCCCACCATTTATGACAAGAAAAACACATGTGATGAAGTCCAGTAATGCTGATCACATGAAGCAGCCCGATAATGCTGACCACAGGACGAAGCTGAAGGAAGCCATATAATATAATGCTGACCACAGGACGAAGCTGAAGGAAGCCATATAACATAATGCTGACCACAGGACAAAGCTGAAGGAAGCCATATAATATAATGCTGACCACAGGACGAAGCTGAAGGAAGCCATATAACATAATGCTGACCACAGGACAAAGCTGAAGGAAGCCATATAATATAATGCTGACCACAGGACGAAGCTGAAGGAAGCCATATAATATAATGCTGACCACAGGACGATGCTGAAGGAAGCCATATAATCCTGACCACAGGACGAAGCTGAAGGAAGCCATATAACATAATGCTGACCACAGGACGAAGCTGAAGGAAGCCATATAATATAATGCTGACCACAGGACGAAGCTGAAGGAAGCCATATACTATAATGCTGACCACAGGACGAAGCTGAAGGAAGCCATATACTATAATGCTGACCACAGGACGAAGCTGAAGGAAGCCATATAATATAATGCTGACCACAGGACGAAGCTGAAGGAAGCCATATAACATAATGCTGACCACTGGACGAAGCTGAAGGAAGCCATATAATATAATGCTGACCACAGGACGAAGCTGAAGGAAGCCATATAACATAATGCTGACCACAGGACGAAGCTGAAGGAAGCCATATAATATAATGCTGACCACAGGACGAAGCTGGAGGAAGCCATGTAATATAATGCTGACCACAGGACGAAGCTGAAGGAAGCCATATAATATAACATAATGCTGACCACAGGACGAAGCTGAAGGAAGCCATATAATATAATGCTGACCACAGGACAAAGCTGAAGGAAGCCATATAATATAATGCTGACCACAGGACGAAGCTGAAGGAAGCCATGTAATATAATGCTGACCACAGGACGAAGCTGAAGGAAGCCACATAATATAATGCTGACCACAGGACGATGCTGAAGGAAGCCATATAATATAATGCTGACCACAGGACGAAGCTGAAGGAAGCCATATAATATAATGCTGACCACAGGACGAAGCTGAAGGAAGCCATATAATATAACATAATGCTGACCACAGGACAAAGCTGAAGGAAGCCATATAATATAATGCTGACCACAGGATGAAGCTGAAGGAAGCCATATAACATAATGCTGACCACAGGACGAAGCTGAAGGAAGCCATATAATATAATGCTGACCACAGGACGAAGCTGAAGGAAGCCATGTAATATAATGCTGACCACAGGACGAAGCTGAAGGAAGCCATATAACATAATGCTGACCACAGGACGAAGCTGAAGGAAGCCATATAATATAATGCTGACCACAGGACGAAGCTGGAGGAAGCCATATAACATAATGCTGACCACAGGACGAAGCTGAAGGAAGCCATATAATATAATGCTGACCACAGGACGAAGCTGAAGGAAGCCATATAACATAATGCTGACCACAGGACGAAGCTGAAGGAAGCCATATAACATAATGCTGACCACAGGACGAAGCTGAAGGAAGCCATATAATATAATGCTGACCACAGGACGAAGCTGAAGGAAGCCATGTAATATAATGCTGACCACAGGACGATGCTGAAGGAAGCCATATAATATAATGCTGACCACAGGACGAAGCTGAAGGAAGCCATATAATATAATGCTGACCACAGGACGATGCTGAAGGAAGCCATATACTATAATGCTGACCACAGGACGATGCTGAAGGAAGCCATATAATATAATGCTGACCACAGGACGAAGCTGAAGGAAGCCATATAATCCTGACCACAGGACGAAGCTGAAGGAAGCCATGTAATATAATGCTGACCACAGGACGAAGCTGAAGGAAGCCATGTAATATAATGCTGACCACAGGACGAGGCTGAAGGAAGCCATATAACATAATGCTGACCACAGGACGAAGCTGAAGGAAGCCATATAATATAATGCTGACCACAGGACGAGGCTGAAGGAAGCCATATAACATAATGCTGACCACAGGACGAAGCTGAAGGAAGCCATATAACATAATGCTGACCACAGGACGAAGCTGAAGGAAGCCATATAATATAATGCTGACCACAGGACGAGGCTGAAGGAAGCCATATAACATAATGCTGACCACAGGACGAAGCTGAAGGAAGCCATATAATATAATGCTGACCACAGGACGAAGCTGAAGGAAGCCATGTAATATAATGCTGACCACAGGACGAAGCTGAAGGAAGCCATGTAATATAATGCTGACCACAGGACGATGCTGAAGGAAGCCATATACTATAATGCTGACCACAGGACGAAGCTGGAGGAAGCCATATAACATAATGCTGACCACAGGACGAAGCTGAAGGAAGCCATATACTATAATGCTGACCACAGGACGAAGCTGAAGGAAGCCATATAACATAATGCTGACCACAGGACAAAGCTGGAGGAAGCCATAAAATATATTGCTGACCACAGGATGAAGCTGAAGGAAGCCACATAATATAATGCTGACCACAGGACGAAGCTCTGTAATGCTGGTCAAACGGTGAAGCCTGGAAATGCTGACCACGGCTGAAGGAAGCCAAATAATGCTGGCCACGGGATGAAGCCATACAATGCTAACCACAAAATCAAACCTGCAATGCTGACCACGGGCTGAAGGAAGCCATATAATATAATGCTGACCAACGGCTGAAGGAAGCCATATAATATAATGCTGACCACGGGCTAAAGGAAGCCATATAATGCTGATCACAGGATCAAGCCATACAATGCTGACCACGGGCTGAAGCCATACAATGCTGACCACAGGATGAAGGAAGCCATACAATATAATGCTGACCACGGGATGAAGGAAGCCATATAATATAATGCTGACCACGGGCTGAAGGAAGCCATATAATATAATGCTGGCCACGGGCTGAAGGAAGCCATATAATATAATGCTGACCACCCGCTGAAGGAAGCCATACAATATAATGCTAACCAAGGGATGAAGGAAGCCATATAATGCTGATCACAGGATCAAGCCATACAATGCTGACCACGGGATGAAGGAAGCCATATAATGCTGACCACAGGATGAAGCCATATAATGCTGACCACAGGATGAAGCCATACAATGCTGACCACGGGATGAAGGAAGCCATATAATGCTGACCACAGGATGAAGCCATACAATGCTGACCACGGGATGAAGCCATACAATGCTGACCACGGGATGAAGCCATACAATGCTGACCACGGGATGAAGCCATACAATGCTGACCACGGGATGAAGCCATACAATGCTGACCACGGGATGAAGCCATACAATGCTGACCACGGGATGAAGCCATACAATGCTGACCACGGGATGAAGCCATACAATGCTGACCACGGGATGAAGGAAGCCATATAATGCTGACCACAGGATGAAGCCATATAATGCTGACCACAGGATGAAGCCATACAATGCTGACCACGGGATGAAGCCATACAATGTTGAACACATGATCAAGGCATAGATTGCTGGCCTTAGAATTTTTTTTTTTTAATCCTGGATAACCCCTTTAAATAACCTAATAAAAGCCAGAGTGACAGGTGATCTACTACTGATCAGTCCCAAGTCCATTCCAAGTATATGGGGTTAACATCAAACTATAGAAAGAGTCAAACATCTCTCCTCTCTGGCCAAATTCTCTAATGCATTTGGCAAAACACTGAGCATTAATGCAACCATTAAAAAGTCTCCAAACAATGAATAGGTTTGCTAAAGCAGAAGCACCACAGGCTATTGGCATTCAAGCTCAATGTTTGCCAAAGCATTCTCATTAATATGAATGCCAAGCGGTAAGAGCCCAGACAGGAGGCTTTTAGTATGCAGCTGATCCAGATCCCACAGCTGGTCAGATGTTCATGTAGAATTAATGGTTTGACTTACATTAGAAAGATTGTGTTTCCTATTGAGGTCTGATGAATCTACATCATCGTCCACACTGCTAGAAATGCTGCTGCTGGGCCTCTCAAAGGGACAAACCCTATGCGGGTTATATGGAGGGGATGGCAAAACAATATATTATCCAGTCAGAATGGACTGAACAAAACATGAAGTGTCAATAAAGAGCATGGAGCAGATACCAGGAGACAGGCCAGTTGAGGGCAACAACCCAGCAGCATGACCACTACCTCCACCACAGGAGAAGCAGCGCCAGAGCTCTGCAAATATACATGTGTCTGCTCACACTGTCAGAAACAGACTCCACAAGGGTGGGATGAGGGCACGATGTTTACCTTACAACCCAACACCATGCAGGAAACATTTGCCAGAAAACACAAAGATTGGCAGATTGGACACTGGCGCCCTGTGCTCTTCATGGATGAGAGCAGGTTCACACTGAGCACACTGAGCCAGCCTATAATGTGATTTTGAGGATCACTCCCTATCCAGGCCTCCCTGGGATATTAATATTGATTTACATCGATCATTTTTAGGTTTTTACTGTTTCCAGCACATTCCACTATGTGATCAATAAAGATTTGCAACTGGAATATTTCATTCATTGAGGTCTACGATGTGTTCTTTTTAGTGTCCCCTTTACTTTTTTGAGCAGTGTATATATTACCGCACTGCTGCTGGAGTATTATCCATAATACAAGGGGCTGCTGATAAGTCTTTGGCTTTACCCAAAAAGAGACAAAATAAGAAGATAAAACTATTTTTCCAATAATGTCACACACTTCTTACCATTGCTATTCCAAGATTTGTAAGCCTTGCAAAAAAAGGTATTATTACCAGTAAGACTGTTTCTCCGAAATCGTCACGACAGCACCACAGGAGTTTACTCGCTCCCTAGGGACAGGAAAAGCACAAACACGAGAGGTTAAAAGCCCCTCCCCTTCCCACAATCACCAGTGTATTATAACAACTTCTGGCACCACGTGAGTACTATATATACATAACTATACACAGTATAGGGTGGGGTGCTATCGTGAAGATTTCGGAGAAATAGTCTTACCTTTTTCCCTCCTCATCTTCACGACAGCACCACAGGAGAATGCCAACCATTTACCTTAGGGTGGGACCACAGCCTGAAGAACCTTCCTTCCAAAGGTGAAGTCTTCATTCTTCTGAAGCTGTAGGTGAGGTCTTCATTCTTCTGATGCTTCGTAAAAGTGTGCGGGGAGGACCAAGTGGCTGCCCGACAGATTTGGTCTATAGAAGCGGAAGCTCTTTCTGCCCAGGTGGTAGAGACAGCTCTGGTGGAATGTGCTCTGATCTTAAGTGGTGAAGTCAGGTAGTCAGGTTCTGAAGACTATATGCCTGATCAATCGCATTCCGAATCCATCTTGCCAATACACCTTTGGAGACTTTCTTCCCTTTATTTTTACCTTGGAACTGTATAAATAAAGATTGGTCTTTCCTCCAGGGACTGCAAATATCTAAGTAGTGAAGAATAGTTCTTCTTACGTCCAACGTATGGAACTTCCATTCCAAAGTATTTTTTGGTGAGGAGCAGAATGATGGTAAAATTATATCCTGAGATTGATGGAAGAATGACACAACCTTTGGGAGGAAATTTGGATCAGTTCTTAATACAACTCTATTCTCCTGTATGACAAAGTATGGTTCCCAAATAGTAAGAGCCTGTAGTTCTCCCACTCTTCGTGCAGACACTATGGCAACTAGAAAGGCCGTTTTATAGGACAGTAGTTTTATGTCTGCTTCTTCCAAAGGTTCAAATGGTGATCGGGTGAGTCCTTCGAGCACAGTGTTAAGATCCCAGGGTAGATGTAAGTTTTTCTTAGAAGGTAACTGTCGTTGGGCACTTGTCATGAATTTCTTAATCCATATATGTTCTGCAATAGAGCAGTCATAGATGGCAGAAAGAGCAGCTACCTGAACTTTTAGTGTGGCAGGTTTTAGTCCTTTCATAAGACCTGCTTGGAGAAAATCAAGTATTTGCGCAATATTGGGTTCTGCTGGAAAAGGTGGTTTTTGATGTGCACCAGGATGAAAACACCTTCCAGACTTTCAAATAGATTTTATTTGTGACAAGCTTCCGGCTTCCCTGAATAGTAGAAATTACTTCTTCAGATAGCACTTTATTTCTGTGCATGCACCTTTCAGGATCCATGCTGATAGTTTCAGTGTCTGTAGATCGGGATGGAAGAGAGGGCCCTGAAAAAGAAGGTCCGGATTCTCCGGAAGAAGAATCGGGGGTTCTGCAGCAAGACTCTGTAGAAGCTCGAACCAAGATCTTCTTGGCCAAAAGGGAACAATGAGGATTACCGAGATCTCTTCCCTCTAAATCTTCTGGAGAGTTCTCGATATTAGGGGAATTGGGGGGGAAGGCATAGGCCAGGTCGAATTCCCATGATCAAGAGAAAAGAAGTTCTGGGTCTTCTTGTTCCGTGCGTTGGCAAATAAATCCACCAGTGGATGACCCCATCTGTTGGTTAATTGTCGGAAAATTGTTTTGCTGAGGCACCATTCCCCTGGGTGAACTGTGTGCCTACTCAGATAGTCCGCACTGACATTCTCCGAACCTCTGAGGTGTGTGGCACTGAGAGACAGGATATTCTCTTCTGCAGGATCTTTATTGATATGCTCTAAAGGGAATTCTTTTTTGCACTGCCCTGATGACATAGATGGGCTACTATTGTGATATTGTCTGATAAAATTTGGACATGGCAATTTTTCAGCGTGTCTTCTGCCTGCTTCAAAGACATCCAGACTGACAACCAGTGGCGGATTAAATGTACCATGGGCCCCGGGCTGTCCACCCAACCTGGGCCCCTACCCCCCCCCCCCCATGAACATATTGCCACCTGGTCCCTTGCTGTTGCCCTAGCCCCCCCTAAACATATTGCCACCTGCCCCAATTGCAGCTGGTTCCACTGCCAGCCCAACCCCCCTCCCCTAAGCCCTCAATGGTCCATGTTCCGGTCCCAGCACCCCCCATTTCCTAAGAAAAATAACTTAAATGTTAAAATGCCTCACACAGACACAGGCTGCTCCTGAGCTGCAGGCGGCCGCTGCTGCTCCTCTTCGTCATGGGCGGCACAGACTCAGTCAGCTCACGTCACGTGACTCACGTCGCCAGCTTCTACACAACATAGCGCCACGTCCCGTCCACCTGGAGCAGCGTAGTAGTAATACAGTAGTAACTGCACTGTTTGGTGTCATGTGCAGTAAAGTAAGGAGGTACGTGGGTCCCGTATGTAGGATCCCGTGCTGTGCCCCCCATATAGTAATAATGTCCGCATGCTGTGCCCACCATATAGTAATAATGTCCGCATGCTGTGCCCCCCATATAGTAAAAATGCCCTCTGTCCCCATAGTAATGTCCCCTGCCCCCATAAAAATGTCCCCTGTTCTCCCTCAACACAATAGAATAAAAAAATAAAATCATACTCAGTAATCCGGGCGGGGGACGGGTCCTCTTCTCCCTTGTGTGCGCCTTGTGGATCCACCAGCAGGCGTGATGACGTCATCGCTCTGCGTCTGCTGGTGAGAGCGCATCCACGCAGGGATGAGACTAGAATGGAGTTGTTAGAAGGAGGTCCTCCCCCTGGAGTCTGTATTCTAGCTTCTTCACCATAGAGCAGGCCAGAATGGAGTTGCTAGAAGGAGTTGCCAGACATTATTACAATCAGGAGGCATTACATGAGGTATACCGGGGGGAACTACAACTCCCAGCATGGCCAGCCTGTTATTATGGGAGATCGGAGGACATCACAGGAGGAGATATAATAGGACTACAACTCCCAGCATGGCCAGCCTGTTATTATGGGAGATCGGAGGACATCACAGGAGGAGATATAATAGGACTACAACTCCCAGCATGTCCAGCCTGTTATTATGGGAGATCGGAGGACATCACAGGAGGATATAAGAGAAAAACTACAACTCCCAGCATGTCCAGCCTGTTATCATGGGAGATCAGAGGACATTACAGGAGGAGATATAATAGGACTACAACTCCCAGCATGGCCAGCCTGTTATTATGGGAGATCAGAGGACATTACAGGAGGAGATATAAGAGGAGAACTACAACTCCCAGCATGGCCAGCCTGTTGTTATGGGAGATCAGAGGACATTACAGGAGGAGGTATAAGAAGAACTACAACTCCCAGCATATCCAGCCTGTTATTATGGGAGATCAGGGGACATTACAGGAGGAGATATAAGAGGAGAACTACAACTCCCAGCATGTCCAGCCTGTTATTATGGGAGATCAGAGGACATTACAGGAGGAGATATAATAGGACTACAACTCCCAGCATGGCCAGCCTGTTATTATGGGAGATCAGAGGACATTACAGGAGGAGATATAATAGGACTAAAACTCCCAGCATGGCCAGCCTGTTATTATGGGAGATCAGAGGACATTACAGGAGGAGCTATAAGAGGAGAACTACAACTCCCAGCATGGCCAGCCTGTTGTTATGGGAGATCAGAGGAAATTACAGGAGGAGGTATAAGTGAAGAACTACAACTCCCAGCATGTCCAGCCTGTTATTATGGGAGATCAGAGGACATTACAGGAGGAGATATAAGAGGAGAACTACAACTCCCAGCATGTCCAGCCTGTTATTATGGGAGATCAGAGGACATTACAGGAGGAGATATAAGAGGAGAACTACAACTCCCAGCATGGCCAGCCTGTTATGGGAGATCGGAGGACATTACAGTAGGAGATATAAGAGAAGGACTACAAATCCCATCATACACAGTGGAGGTTTAGTGAGCCCCACCCCCTCATGTCACATGACAATGATCACAGGTCCCTTATCCATTAGCATCCTCTCCCGTTATCAGCCCCGCCCCCTTATGACATCACCACTGGTCCTTCCCCATTGCTCTGCAGAAAACATGGCAGGTCCTTCTAACAACTTCATGCTGCCATGTAACACCCTGCATACTAATAATGTGGGTGGCGGCATGGGCCCCCCCCCCGAAGCCTCGGGCGGCCGCCCAAACCGCCCACATTATAATCCGCCACTGCTGCCAACAATTCTCTGTAATTGGAAGACCCTGTTCTCGTCTCTTGATACCATAGTCCCTGTAGGAGGAGGCCTTCTACTTGGGCTCCCCATCCTGTCATGCTCGCGTCTGTGGTCAATGTAATCCTGGGAGTCGGATTCCAATGGATGCCCTTTGCGAGGTTTTCCGGACAGCGCCACCATTTGAGGGATTGAAGGACCTGTGGAGAGATAGACATTAGTTTGTCCAGACCTGACTGTTGGTGATTCCAGAGAGTATTTGTCCCTGTAGCAGCCTGGAGTGTGCATGACTCCATGGAACAGCCGGGATGCAGGCTGTTAGGGATCCCAACAGAGACATGGCTTCACGGATTCTGCAAGATTTCTTCTTCCTAAAGCTGTCTACCTTCTCTATTAATGATAGCTTCTTGTCTACAGGGAGAAAAGACATTTGCCTGGAGGAATCCAAAAGGATTCCCAGAAATACCTTCTGGTTGCTTGGCAGTAATTCCGATTTTTCTTTGTTTATCAGCCATCCCAGGTTCCTCAAAAGATCTGATGTTACTTCTAGATTTTGAAGCAGCTTCTGAGGGGTATCTGCAATTAAAAGGTCATCTAGATAACATAAAATGCTTATCCCCTTCAAGTGTAAGTAGGAGGCCACCTCTCCCATGACACTTGTAAAAATTCTGGGATATCCCAAAGGGGAGAGCTTTAAATTGAAAATGCTGAACTTTACTGTCCATCCTTAGAGCGAATCTTTAGATATGGTTGGGATGTTGTATGAATAGGGATGTGGTAATACGCATCTGTCAGATCTATTGATGCCATCACTGCGTCTTTTGAAATAAGAGGAGTAGTGGACACTATTGATTCCATCTTGAATCTCTTGTATTTTACTACCCTGTTTAAGGGTTTTAGGTTTATAATAAGCCTGTATGACCCGTTCGGTTTCCTTACCAGGAATAGGTTGGAATAATGTCCTTTTCCCAGTTCTGTCACTGGGACAGGAGAGACGGCCCCTGAAAGAATCAGCTTTTTTACGCTGCTTACAAGTTTTTTTGTAGTAATGGGGATGATTGACGGGAGATCAGGAATCTCTTGGGAGGAGACTGGGTGAACTCTATGTTGTAACCCTGATGAATGATATCTAGAATCCCGGAATTCTGGGTTATCTGATTCCAGGCTTCCCCATGCCTGGACAGTCTTCCCCCCACTGGGGTCTGGTGATTGTTTTTCTTGGGAGCCTTTGGGGGTGTAAAAAATATGCTTGCTTTTACCCCTCTTTTGGTAGCTCCAGCGACCTCCCGTTTTACCTTTCCCTCTAGTTTGCTCCTGGTATCTTGGTCTTTTATATGGCTCCTTCCTTTTGGGTGTCTTACCCTCTGGAAGGGTCTTCTTTTTAATGTGATGATTTCTCACAGATTTTATCTAAGCCTGCTCCAAAGACAGTTTCCTTTGAAGGGTATGCCACATAATTTAGACTTAGAAATGTTGTCTCCAGACCAGTCTTTTAAGCCATAGCGCCCGTCGGGCTGCAGTAGTAAGAGCTCCGTCTCTGGCAGCTGCTCTTACTGACTCAGCGGAAGAATCAGCCAAAAAGCACGATTACTTACGGGTAATCTTGTTTTCAATAGCCCATGACAGCACCCCTGGAGAGGACCTCCCATTGCAGGACAGAAAACCTGAGAATATAAAAGCTTGACACACCTCTCCAGCCTCAGTTCAAACAAAAGTACTCCAGCGGAGGTAATAAATAACATAGGTAACACAAAACAATACTTCAAGACAAAATTTCAGCAACCTCCGGCTATATAGGGCAGGGTATGCATGAGGGGTGCTGTCATGGGCTATTGAAAACAAGATTACCCGTAAGTAATCGTGCTTTTACCCCAACGCCCTATGACAGCACCCCTGGAGATTTAGAATAGAAACTAAATTATTAGGGGGGGGGGGGGGACTACTGCCGACAGAACTTTTCTGCCGAAGGATAAATCAGAGATTGGCCTTAACTGTACCCTGTAGTGTCTAAAGAAGGTGTGAACAGAGCTCCAAGTGGCAGCTTTACAAATTTGATCTAGGGTAGCTTCTGCCCTCTCTGCCCAGGATGTTGCCACCGATCTCGTGGAATGAGCTGTGAAGAATGGAGGGGGATCTTTATTCTTACTAGTGTAGGCTAGAGAGATTGACTGTTTGATCCATCTACTTACAGAAGCTTTAGAAGCTGCTTTACCTTTATTAGGCCCTGAGAACTGAACTAACAGGTTTTCAGCTGCCCTAAACTCCTTTGTCTTGTCTAGGTATTTAAGCAGACATCTCCTCACATCCAGAGTACGGAAAGAGGCCTCCTTCTGGTTCTTAGGGTTGTTACAGGATGACGGCAAAATAATCTCCTGATTTTTATGAAACTCGGACACTACTTTCGGGAGAAAAGTCGGGAGCGTTTTCATAACTACCCTGTCATCTAATATCTGGGTGTATGGGGGATGTGCAGACAGAGCCTTTATTTCACCTACCCGTCTAGCAGTTGTTATTGCCAGGAGAAATGTCATTTTCAATGTGAGCAACCTAATTGGGATGTCTTCTAGGGGCTCAAAGGGAGTCATAGTTAGGGCATCCAGGACTAGGTTTAAGTCCCATTGAGGCACCAATGTCTTCTTGGGTGGATTAAGACGAGAAGCAGCCGTTATGAATCTCTTTACTAGGGTATTTTCTGCCAGCTTGAAATTCAGAAAAGAGCTTAGAGCCGACACTTGCACCTTTAAGGTATTCGGGCTTAAGTTCATGTCCATACCAGCCTGTAGGAAGCTGAGCACCAGAGGGATATTGGGCTGGTCTAAAGGATCCTGCTTACCCTTAGAAAACATCAGAATGGCACGCCAGACTCTAAAATAGATGTTTGCAGTCACATCCTTCCTGCTTGCCAGGAGTGTATTGATTACACTGTCAGAGAACCCCCTTCTTTTTAGGATGACCCGCTCAGCATCCATACCGTCAAGTGCAGATTCGGGGTATCCGGGTGCTGTACTGGACCCTGCGACAGCAGATCTTTGATGTTCGGAAGTACCCATGGTTGCTGTACTGACATTTTCCGCAAGCAAGTTATCCATGGTCTTCTGGGCCAGAATGGAGCTACTAGCAGCATCATTGCCTTGTCTTCCCGTATCTTCCTGATGACCTTTGGGATCAGACGGAATGGTGGGAAGGCATAACCTTTCTCCCCCCCCCCCCCCCCCCAGTCGAGGGAGAAGGCGTCTATTTTTGTTGGATTGTCCAGGGGATTCAATGAACAAAACCTGCTCAGTTTTTTGTTTCTTCTTGTAGCAAATAGGTCTTTTGAAGGTGTGCCGTACCTCTTTAGTATTAGGCGGAACACATGATCGTTCAGAGACCACTCTGTCTGTCTTATCTGCACCCTGCTGAGAAAATCCGCGATTCTGTTTTCTTTCCCCTTTAGGTGTACTGCTGAAAGAGATGTCAAGTTTACTTCTGCAAAGGAAAAAATTTGAGAGGACAGATTCAAAAGTGTCTGGGATCTGGTGCCGCCCTGTTGATTCACATAAGAAACTGCTGTCGTGTTGTCTGAGTAAATGACCACATTTGTGTTTGACTTGAGTTTGAAAACTTTCCAGGGCTAAATGTATTGCCAGTAATTCTTTGCAATTTGACGAACTTTGTTTGGTTTGTGGCGTCCATCGACCCTGATGGTTTTGATTGTCCATGTGAGCCCCCCATCCGCATGGGCTGGTATCTGTTGTAATTTTTTCTACTGGGTGAGGGGACCAATGGATCCCTGAAGAAAGATTGTCCGGATTTAACCACCAGCGGAGAGACAATCTGGCTCTTGAAGATAGAACAAGGGGCCGGTCTAGGGTTTCCCGGGTTCCGTTCCAGGATGTTAAGATGTTCTGCTGTAGATCCCTCGATTTGGATTGAGCCCATTTTACCGCCGGTATACAGGATGTCAAAAGTCCTAAGACGGACATTGCCTCTCTTAAGGACGGCTTGAATGTACAAAACAGGGTCTGCACTCTTGATTACCTGTTTTTTGACTTCCGGTAGGAAGGTCATCTGAAGTGTTGAGTCCAGTAGGTACCCTAGAAAGACACAACTGGGAGACGGAATCAGATTGGACTTTTTGAGATTGATATTCCAGCCAAGCTGTCTTATTATTGCCTTAGCCTGTTGTATTTGGAGAATCTAGGTCTGAGCCGAGTCTGCCACTAGAAGGAAGTTGTCCAAATATGGAATAAGGACTATATCCTTGGTCCTTATGAAGGCTGCCATGTCCGCTACTACTTTTGTGAACACCCTTGGGGCTTGAGAGACCCCAAACGGAAGTGCTTTGTATTGGAAGTGGCACCACCGCCCTCTGATGTTCACTGCCAGTCTCAAATATTTTTGGTGTGAGGGATGGATAGGGACGTGATAGTACGCATCTTCTAAATCTATAGATGCCATCAGGCACCCTGGATAAAGAAGATGGATAGCTGACTTGAGAGTCTCCATACGAAATTTCTTGTATTTTAGGTTGATATTGATCCCTTTTAGATTGATAATAACTCGATAAGTAGTTTGGTTTCTTCACCAAAAAAAAGTGGGGAATAAAATCCCTTCCCCTGTTGATTCACAGGGACTGAGATTATCACATTTTTGTTCACTAAAGAAAGAACTTCTATTTCTAACGCCATCTGTTTCTCTTGGTCTGACATTAATCTGGTGGGAAGATATCTGTCCGGGGGAATGTCGTTCAACTCTAACAACAGACCCGACGCTAGGGTACTTAGCACCCAGGGACTGGAGGAGATTTCCTTCCAGGCTGGGACAAAATGGGACAGACGACCTCCCACCTGACGAATATCATTGTGACTCTTTGGGCTTGTCTCTACCTGAGAAAAGGAATCCTTTCCCTTTTCCTGGGACCCTAAATTTCCTATTGGTGTCTTGTCTGGCACGAAAGGGCCTTTTAAATGGTTTCTTCCCCTAAATGGGCTCTTGGGCCAAACAGTGATTCACCGTCACAAGGGATTGTACACAATTTGCCTTTTGATGCTATATCCCCTTTCCACGACTTCAGCCACACTGCTCGTCTGGCGGAGTTTGACATGGCTGCTGCCCTGGCAGTCATTTTTAGTGAATCCACTGATGCGTCAGCTAGAAAATCAGCCGCTTTGGAGAGAGTTGGTAAGTCCTCCAAAATTCTAGCTGGGGCTTTCTCTTGGGTTAGCTGGGTTTTCAAATCTCCTAACCACAACCTTAATGATCTAGCAACACATGTGGCTGCCACATTAGTTCTTAGGGCACTGGTGGATGCTTCCCATGTTTTGCGGTTATAATGGTCCGCTTTGCGGTCCATTGGGTCTGGCAGTGACCCAAGATCCTCAAAGTGAAGGCTGTTTTTCTTGGCTATTTTGGCCACCGGGGCATCCACTGCCGGAGCTTTCTCCTATGTTTTGCAATCCTCTTCTTCGAAAGGATATTTCCTTTTAAAGAAGCGTGGAATAAAAAATTTCCTATCAGGGTTTTCCCACTCCTTCTTTATAAGGGACTTAATATTAGCATGGAGAGAAAATGTACGGATCTTCTTAGGTCCTAGACCTTCATATAAAGCATCTTCTGCTGATTTGGGCTGTGTGACTTATTCTATATTCATAGAGTGCCTTATTGCCTTAAGGAGCTGATCCGTATACTCAGCAGGGCATAACGTATTACTAGCAGAAGATCTCTCTTCCTCCTCTTCTCCCTGCTGTTCTACTTCCCCTTCTTCTAAATCAATCCAGGTGACCGAAGGGACAGGGGTAGACTCAGTCTGAGTGCCAGAGAAACCCGGCTCCTCCTGCTGGGGAGTCAGTTTTAGTTGTCCTAGAGAAGCTTTAATCTCATCTCTCACCATCTGCTTAATGCTATTTGCCAGCACAGAGGATTCCTGGGCAACTAGCTTATCAATACATGCAGGGCAAACAGATCTATTATAATTCTCTTTAAAGCGTAACTGTCATTTTTTTATTGCAGAAATCAGTAGTATAAGCGATTTTATGAAACTCTGTAATAGGTTTTATCAGCCAAAAAAGCCTCCTTCTGTACTCAAGAAGCAATTTCCCAGCCTCCCCCCCTGACTTCTTATCTGTGCATTATCAGGCAAACACGTCTTCATTACAGAGAAGCCAGTGAAGACGGGCTCTGCTCTCTCCATTGTAAGCCTATGAAGGGGGGAGGGGCTGAGGGAGATGAGGGAGCAGGAAGAGGTGACATGAAGGTCAGCTGTTTGCACACTGTCTGGGCACCTAAACCGCAGGATTCTGGGGTCAGAAAGGTCAGTGCTTATCTATGAACTTACTGAGAGAAGATTGCAGGGTGTTGTGCTGTGCAGGACTGCTCCGTGCTCAGTCACTCCTAACAGCCCCTCCCCTCTCCATAGCCACATAATGGACAGAGAAATCCTGCTTCTTCTGCAGTGAGGGGGGAGGCTGGGAGATTGCTTTTTCAGTCCAGAAGGAAACTCTTTTGGTTTATAAAACCTATTAGAGTTTCTTAAAATCGCTTAAACTGTTGATATTTAATGTTTTCAAAAAAATGGCCCTGAAATGACAGTTACGCTTTAAGTTCCCTCCTGCATTCACCACATTCTTTGCGGCGATGCCTCTCTTTGCTAGAGGACTTAGCACTTGCTGGTGATTTCTAAAATACAAACAGCAAGTAAAAAACACCCCATTAAAACAAGTATAAATAAACAGGACCTTTCACCAATCCCTGGTCTTCACTGATACCGGACTAGAGGTCTTTCTTTTTTCACTCCTTTCGGAACGTTCATGGCGTCCTTTGTCCCCACCCCCAGAAGGTTCGGACATCACTGCAGGAGGTGTACCAGGCAGACCTATCAGCTGTAGTTTTGGGCCGGCTGATGGGAGTCTCAAGCCACTGGACGCACGAGGCTACGGACGCCAGCTCCCGCTCCTGGGTTTCTAAAATAGACGGAGTCCTGGGCGTTCCGCCAGAAGTGACGGGCCCCGGCCGGAAACGTCATCAGAGCGTGCCGGACGTCACCACGCAAGCGTACGTACGCACGCGTCCTGACGTCACACCCAGGGAAACCGGAAGCCGACACACACGGATGCCGGCGTTCCACCATGAGACTCCGCTACCCCACCGGGGATCAATGCGCAGTCCTATAGCCCGGAGCGAGGCGGTCGTCCGGAGAGCTCCCCCATCAGTCTTCCAGGCTGCTCCCAGGAAGAGCCTTACGCCTGCAGGAAACCTCAATGTGCAGTGCAGACGGAGGACCTGCGGCCTGCAAGGTGTCAAAGTCTTCTTGCTCCCACAAAGGGAGTGTCTTTTCAGACCTCCCATCCGCATGAACAGGAAACCTGAACTGAGGCTGCAGAGGTGTGTCAAGCTTTTATATTCTCAGGTTTCCTGTCCTGCGGTGGGAGGTCCTCTCCAGGGGTGCTGTCATAGGGCGTTGGGGGTAAAAGGCTGCTGCGTCCTTAAGAAGCACTATAGAGTTAGATATATCCTCCATAGAGAATTTTTTCTTTAGATTATCCTCCAACTGTTCTAACCACACATGCATGGCCCGTGATACACTAGTAGCAGCAATGTTGTTATTAATGGAAAAAAGCTTGTAGCCCAAGACTTTTTAATAAACTTTCCGCTTTGCGATCCATAGGATCTTTTAATTGGGAAGAGTCTTCAAAAGAAAGAACCATCTTTTTGGAGACTTTAGCACTCTATCTTAGGTGCTTCATCCCATTTAATATCTTCCTCCTTAAATGGTAATCTCTTCCTGATCTCCCCCGTAATAGTAAACCTTCTTTCTGGTTACTTCCATTCATCCAGCACCAGAGATTGAAGTGCTTCATGAATGGCGAAGAAAGTCTTTTCCTTGGATTTAAGTCCTGCAAAGAGTCTATCTTTAAGAGCAATATCTTCCTGTACTTCCTCCATTCCCAGGGCCTGTCTTACTGCTTCAATGAAGGAGCCGGTACGTTCAGAGGGAAAGAGGTATCTTTTAACCTGTTCCACCACCTCACCCTCTTCGTCACTTATGACTAGAGATGAGCGAACCGGGTTCGGGTCGATCCGAGCCCGAACGTTCGGTATTTGATTAGCTCGGGCTGCTGAACTTGGATAAAGCTCTAAGGTTGTCTGAAAAACATGGATACAGCCAATGACTATATCCATGTTTTCCAGATAGCCTTAGGGCTTTATCTAAAGTTCAGCAGCCACCGCTAATCAAATGCCGAAAGTTCGGGTTCGGATCGACTCGAGCATGCTCGAGGTTCGCTCATCTCTACTTATGACCACTGAATCTGATAACCGACCCGACTCTCAATCAGATTTAGGTGATGCCAATTTACGTCTCTTAGATCTGGTGGAATCCCCTGAGATACTAGCTGGGGAAGGGTCTGGTGGGGCTAAATTTAGTGGAGTGGGATTTGGAGCTATAGCCACTGCTGGAGGAACCACTGGAACCACAGGAGGGTCTGGAGCCGGAGTAGAAAAAGACTGAGGCCTGTATTTCATCCTTCATCATCTGTCTTATCTCTGCCAGGAATGAAGATCTATCCTCCTTCACAATATCCCCAACACAAGTGGAGCAGATATTTTTCCTGTATGAAGACGACAGGCGACTATTACAAATCACACACTTCCTTGCTGGAGGAGCTTAAGGGTACTATTACACCAAGCAATTTTCAGACGACTAACGATTTAAACGACCGCTAAGGCAAACAACCCGAAATCGTTCGCCCAAGTACACAAAACGATGACTGGATTAGGGTCAGGACCCCTCGCAGACCACGCACACCGGGATGGAACAGACAGGTCCATCTCGCTACCCCAGATCACGGATCCACAGCTGCTCTCAGGGAGGAAGGAGGACGCACCTCGATCGACCCAGCTGAGGGATAAGAATATTTTAAATTGCAATAGGGTCTCCCTTCTTCATGATGGATTCCCCACCTCTCGTGCCTTCCCGAAGGGACAGGAAAAGCACTGATGTTTGTGAGAAGGGGAGGGGCTTTTAACCTCTCGTTTGTGCTTTTCCTGTCCCTAGGGAGCGAGTTGACTGCTGTGGTGCAGTCGTGAAGATGAGGAGAGAAAGAAGGATTTCAGTTGTGCCTCAAAACAGTCATCTGTAGCAGCCCTAGCATCAGAAATGGTGAGGCGTTTCTTCAGGTGTGGAAACAGATCATAGTCAGAGGGATCTAGATCTGGTGAATAAGGTGGGTGGTCATCCAGCTGGAAGTCTGGCTTAACCAGTTTTGCTGTGGTCGCTCATGCAGTGTAAGCAGAGGCGTTGTCTTGCAGGAACGAGATTCCTTTGGATAACTTGTCGTCCCTTTTTGCCTTCAGAGCTGTCTTCAACTGGTCCAGAAGTTCAAAGTAATACCTTGCATTGATGGTGTAACCATTTTAAAGGTAGCCCACTAGCAGCACACCCTCCTTATCCCAGAACACAGACACCATCTCCTTAGTGGCTGATTTTTGCACCCTGAACTTCTTTGGACCTGGAGAACCACTGTGCCGCCACTCTTCTGACTGCTCCTTGGTTTCAGGGTCATACAAAAAAATCCTGGTCTCATCCATAGTGACCAGTCGGTCCAGGAAGTTCTATCAGTCCGGAAACTTTTCCCCTGCTTTTCTGATATGTTGTACAACATTTGGGGACCCACTTTGCAGACAGCTTCTTTATGTTCAACTGTTCATGGATAATGACACAAACACGTTCACAAGAAATCCCCATGATTCTTCTATTCCTTTAGCTGATTCTTGCTGATTCTCCAGTATAAGGTTGTGCACAGCATTGACGATTTCCGGAACAACCACTCTTTTCCTTCCAGGACATTCCTCATCATTGGTCCCGAGGCAGCCTTTTTTAAATTTGGCAACCCAGTTTTTAACTAGAATATGAAGGGCATTGATCCCCCATCGTCTGCAACATATCACTATGAATATCCTTCACGGACTTCCCTTGCAGAAACAAGAATTTTATCGGTCCTCTGCTCTCATTTGCTGTGGATATCACTCTATGTGCCATTTTGTTTTCCTGCGTGCCTAGATCACTGTTGCCATAAGCTACAAACACAAAATTGTGAAAACATATATTAGACACATAAGGCTTTTAATGTGATGTAACATTCGATACCATATAAACAAAAAAAGAACACAGTCAAAAATTTATCAGCAGCCCCTCGTACACCTGGGGTATTGTACATATTACGGCACGGCAGCGAGAGCATTGTACATATTACGGCACGGCAGCGGGAGTATTGTACATATTACGGCACGGCAGCCGGAGTATTGTACATATTACGGCATGGCAGCCGGAGTATTGTACATATTACGGCATGGCAGCCGGAGTATTGTACATATTACGGCACGGCAGCCGGAGTATTGTACATATTACGGCACGGCAGCCGGAGTATTGTACATATTACGGCACAGCAGTTGGAGTATTGTACATATTACGACACGGCAGCAGGAGTATTGTACATATTACGTCACGGCAGCAGGAGTATTGTACATATTACGGCACGGCAGCCGGAGTATTGTACATATTACGGCACAGCAGTTGGAGTATTGTACATATTACGGCACAGCAGTTGGAGTATTGTACATATTACGGCACGGCTCCCAGAGTATTGTACACATTACGGCACATCAGTTGGAGTATTGTACATATTACGGCACGGCAGCTGGAGTATTGTACATATTACGGCACTGTACAGTAATAAACAGAAGAGAGACGCTGCTATTTTGCGGACATCAGCACCACATGTAAACCTTGTAGTAAAGGGTCATCTTATAAGGGAACAGATCCTAAAGACAGAATTAATAAGACTTGAGAGATTCTCCTGCACCAATACAGAACTTCCATCATAAACAACGGCTTTAAAGGCAATTACTACCCAGAATGAGATTTCAATAAATCAATCAACATTAAAGTTCGCTCTTCATCAGCTAAATTCATGGGATCTAAAAACTTATTTACATTTTAAAGCGGCTCACCTGGCTGCGCGACGCCATTCACTTCATTATCATAATGTCGACTGACAGAGCAGAAGTTACAGGATTGCTGATTTAATTATGTTACCTTAATGGACGGTGAATAAAGTCAGAGCAAGAGATGAATCTTAATGAAAAAGGTGAAAGCGCCCATGTCCCCCCATCACCTCCAGCCATGTGTCTTACCGCATAACGTGAAGGGGTGAGAATCAGGATTAGTATCCAACTAATATGTTCAAAGCCTTTTCCTTCTGCCTTCCAGCCAGCAAAATATCATATTGCTAATACATGGGCTGAGGAATTTACAAAACATTATGACCATCAGATAAAGAAAAATGGTTATTTGCTGTAATATGAGGTATTCAGAGAATGGTGGATGGAGATCAATGGTGCTGGGACTGTACCTCAGCACAATGGAGAAGCATTCGGAAGCTCCAAGCCGTAAAAACATGCCCAAAATTACCAACAGTATAATATTCTGCAACGCTCTAGTCCAGATTGGAGCTCAATAGCAGTAACAACACTAAATGGATGCAGTACAAGAGACTAACCTTGGTCAGTGGCAGCTGGAGGTCAGTACACAGGTAGCGGGGAAATGTGGAGACAAGCGTGGTCAGTAGTCAGCCAGAGATCTATACACAGATAGCAGCAATGTGGTTGGAGGTTTAGACAGCAGCAAGACTGGGAACTGGCCAACATATTCAGAACTGGAGCTGTCCAGCAAGGCTCAGTGAGTAGAGCTGAGTAGCTAATGCCCTGGTAGTCTGTGCACTGTAAGCACTGAGCTATATGCTGTGCTGTGTAGTAGCCCTAAGGGGGGCTTTTGGAGTCTTGCCTGCCTAAAATCAGAAAATCTTTACTGTCCCTACTCCAAGATCTATCCCTCAACTTGTCCTGAAACAATTAGAATGTAGAAGCAAATAGATCCATGGCGCCTATTCGTCACAATAAACAGCTGCCTGTTAGTCTGTGAGAATAAGCAGCTGATGTGCTGGTAGCCGGCCTAGTTACCATCTATGAAGCGCTATATGGTGTGCTGTGTATTTAAGTAGCCCTAAGAGGGGCTTTTTGGGTCTTGCCTATCTACAGTCAGCTAAAATCCTCACCGTCCCTACTCCAGAATCTCTCCCTCACTAGGTCTGATGACAAGCAGCCAATGATTGTAGAAGCTGTTCTCACGATGCCTGTGTGCTCCTAGGGCCTGTCACAGCCTCCATACATAGTTATTGGCTAGAAAAAACAAGAGCCAAGCATGATGGGAGGAGTAACAAATTTTTACTGCGTTTTCACTTGGATACTCGATCGAAAATTGATATATTAAATAGTGTAATATTCAATCGAATAGCTACTCGCTCACTTCTACTAATACCCAAGGGATATCCTCATGCCTGATATTATACCTTAGATTAAAATAAAAACTCTGCTACTTTAGTTCACCCAAGATTCCACTGAATATATTCCCCATTTATAGGCCAGCCAGTTACCAGTTTTTTTTTTAAAAAAACATTGAGATCATCTTCTTTGACCTCCTGAAAGACATTCCCTTGGAAAAGAGGACACACAAAGGACATTTTATCCCCGTTTAGTGACACATTGGAGCTCTAGTCTCAAGAACCACAGAAACTCATGGTGGAATAGATTCTACTAGGTGATGTAGTCATTCTGCAGGAATAATCAGCCCATGTGGACAGGATCACTTCTTGCAGTTTGCTCCACACATTAGATGGACAGGCTCCAATCAGCCTGTTCCACACCATCCCAAAGATGTCTATGGTTTAAAACCTAAGACATGTGAAAGCTGGAAAATGAAGGACAACTCCTGACCATGTTCCTGAAGCGAATCCATGACTATACTACCCTTGTAGATGATGCATTGTGCTGCTGTTCCCCATACCATGAGAAAAAACAACTACAAAGGAGCAATTACCTCAACCCCTTCCCACCTGGGCCAGTTTTCATTTTTGCGTTTTTGTTTTTTTCCTCCTATTGTTTAAAAGGCCATAGCACTTTTCACCTAAAGACCCACATGAGCCCTTATTTTTTCCCCTACTTATTGTACTTTAGAATGGCTGACTTAATTTTTGCGCAAAATATGCTGCGAAACCCGAAAAAATGATAGGCGCAGTGAAATTGAAAATAAAATGCAATATTTCTTATTTGGGGTGGTTTTGTGTTTATGCCATACACCCTATGGTAGAACTGACTTGTTATCTATGTTCCTCAAGTCGATACAATTACAATAATATGCAACTTGCATGACTTATTTTTTTTGACAGCTATTAAAACCTTTTAAAAAAGCGAAATGTTCCTTAAAATTGCTCTATTCCCTCCTTATAGTGCTTTTATTCTTTGGTCTATGGGGCTGTTTGAGGTGTAATTTTTTGTGCCATGATCTGTACTTTCTATCGGTACCTTGTTTGTGTATATGCAATTTTTTTATCACTTTTTATCACAATTTTTCTGGATCTGATGCGACCAAAAATGGGCAATTTTGCACTTTGGAATTTTTTTTGAGCTTACGCCATTTACTGTGCAAGATCAGGAATATGAACTGTGAGACACTGAAGAGGTTAATCCTGGATGGTCCTTGCCGCCTAGGATACAGCGCTGGGTTGGACAAGCCGGCCCTACTGATACAGACCAGCTGGTCAACTTAGTGGAGAGGTATTGTGCCACAGAGGAGCTGCTACAGACCTCTACCAGCCGGAGCAGTGCCAAGGAGACCAAGTCAGCCAAAGGAACTGGTAAGACTGCTCCATTTACTGCCGGTGGGAGTCGAGTTGTAAAGGGAGGTGGCTCAGAGGGTGAGTCAGCTGTTGGGCCACAACGTGCGTCTTGAGACAAAGGCCGCATACAATGTTGGCGGTGCCATGACTGGGGTCACATAGCCGCTCACTGTCCCCTTACCATTGAGCCCATGGACTGCAACACCTCCAGAGGTGTCTCCCTATATGCACACCCCGTTCTGGCCGCAAAGACTCCAACAGAGACTGAGCCACAGATGTGCACCGTGTGCATTGGGGGATATCCAGTCCCTGCTCTGCTGGACTCTGGAAGTCTTGTGACACTAGTGCATGGAACTTTGGTCAATTCGGGGGCCTACAGTGGAAGGAAAGTTGGGGTACTATGCATACACGGGGACACTCGGGAATACCCCACTGCTACTATTTGCGTAGACACACCTTGTGGTACAACTACACATGAAGTGGGGGTTGTTAAATCTCTTATACATAAGGTGATACTTGGAAGAGACTTTCCGTTATTTTGGGACCTGTGGAGGGGAAGGCACACATGGTCTGATGAAAATATTAATGTTGATGGTAATAATGTGTGTCAGGGAGTAACCCCCGAACCATATGACCAAGGTACTGAAGTACCAGCTCTAGGGGTAACCCCAAGTGGAGATGACAGTCTTTCCCTAGCTGTACTGGCTGGTGAAACTCAGAATGAGGAGGAAGCTCTGGACATGCCAGAACTAGAGGTATCATGTGAATATTTTGGGACCGCTCAACTAAGTGATCCCACATTACTAAGGGCCCGGGAAAATGTAAAAATGATAAATGGTGTATCTCAAGTCCCAGGGGCAAATAAGGAATACCCTTACATTGCTACTAACAATGACCTACTGTTCAGAGTAGATAAGGTAAGAGGGGAGGAGCTGGAACAGCTAGTTGTACCCCAACCATATCGCCGTGTAGTCCTAGAGCTGGCTCATAAACATGTGCTAGGTGGTCACCTGGGGTGTGAAAAGACCAGAGAACGGGTCTTGCAAAGGTTCTATTGGCCCGGTGTACATGAGGATGTTAAAAGATACTGTGGCTCATGTCCTGTGTGTCAGCTAACTTCCCCCATGTCTCATTTTAGGAGCCCTTTGGTACCCCTACCGATTATAGAAGTACCTTTTGACAGGATCGCTATGGATCTAGTGGGCCCAGTAGTGAAGTCTGCTAGGGGGCATCAGTATATATTGGTTGTGTTAGACTATGCCACACGGTATCCTGAGTCTGTACCGTTGCGAAACACCTCCTCGAAAAGGATTGCCAGGGAGCTCTTCCATATGTTTTCCCGTACAGGCATACCCAAGGAGATCCTCACAGACCAGGGGACGCCATTTATGTCAAAGATCATGAAGGAGATGTGTAAGCTACTAAAAATTAAGCATCTGCGTACATCAGTGTATCATCCCCAGACTGATGGTCTGGTGGAGAGATTTAACAAAACTTTGAAGGGCATGTTAAAAAGGGTGGTCAACAAGGATGGGAAGGACTGGGATTGTTTGTTACCATATTTGATGTTTGCAATCCGTACCGTACCGTATCCGTACGTGAGGTACCACAGTCTTCCACCGTTTTTTCTCCATTTGAACTAGTGTATGGCAGACACCCACGTGGCCTTCTTGACATCGCCAAAGAAACCTGGGAAAATGAACACACCCCCTACAAAAGTGTCATAGAGCACATTACCCTGATGCAGGACAAAATAGCAGCGGTCATGCCCTTAGTAAAGGAACACCTAGAGCAGGCACAAGAGGCACAGAGTCGGATCTATAACAGGGCAGCTAAAGTCAGGACCTTTAACCCGGGTGACAGAGTGTTGGTATGGGTACCCACGGTAGAAATTAAATTTCTGGTTAAGTGGCAAGGGCCCTATGAGATAATTGAGAGAGTGGGGGAGGTTAATTACAAAGTGTACCAGCCTGGCAGGAGAAAGCCTGAGCAGATATACCATGTGAACTTGCTCAAACCCTGGAAAGATAGGGAATCTCTTTCAGCTGTGGGTGTGCTAAATAGTGGTGTTTCAGTAAAGTCTGGGGTGAACACCCCTAGTGAGAAGGAACCCGAGGTGCGTATCTCAGAGATCCTGTCTAAGGTGCAAAGGCAGGAAACAAAAGAGTTTGTGCTTAGAAACAGTGATGTGTTTTCGGAAGTCCCTGGGCGTACTTCAGTAATCAAACACGACATTTGAAACCGTACAGGGTACCCGAGGCTCGTAGACAAGCCATATTAGAAGAGGTCCGAAAGATGTTGGACCTTGGGGTTATTGAAGAGTCAAAAAGTGATTGGTCAAGTCCCATTGTTCTGATTCCTAAATCAGATGGGACACTGAGGTTCTGCAATGACTTCAGAAAGCTGAATGAGGTCTCAAAGTTTGACTCTTACCCAATGCCACGGGTTGATGAGCTGATAGAGAGACTGGGACATGCTAGGTTTTTTTCTACATTAGACTTGATTAAGGGTATTGGCAGGTACCACTCACTGACAGTGCCAAAGAGAAGACTGCTTTTGTTACCCCTGATGGTCTTTTTCAGTATGTCTGTCTTCCCTTTGGGCTACATGGGGCTCCTGCCACTTTCCAAAGATTGATGGATGTCTTAAAACCTCACCGTAGATATGCGTCCGCATATCTAGACGACATCATTATTTTTAGTAATGATTGGGAAAGTCACTTGGCAAAGGTACAGGCTGTAATTGATTCTCTCAGGGCTGCAGGGTTGACGGCCAACCCTAAAAAGTGTGCATTGGGTTTGGAGGAGGCACATTACCTGGGGTACATTATAGAAAGAGGTGTCATAAAGCCCCAAGTTAATAAAGTAGAGGCAATCCAAACCTGGCCCCAGCCAGTGACTAAGAAGCAGGTGAGAGCTTTTTTAGGTATTGTGGGCTACTACTGCAGATTCATCCCTAACTTTGCCACCATTGCAGCTCCCCTGACAGATCTAACCAAGGTAAGTAGATCCATTATGGTAAAGTGGAGTGAAGAGGCTGAGCGGGCGTTCCAAAAGTTGAAGTCAGTCCTCTGCAGAGAACCAGTCCTAATTACTCCCGACTTCACCAAAATGTTTGTGGTACAGACAGATGCTTCCGATGTGGGTTTAGGGGCTGTCCTGTCCCAAGAGGTTGGGGGTGAGGAGCACCCAGTCACCTATCTTGGTAGGAAGCTTACACCTGCAGAGAGAAATTACAGCATCGTTGAATGTGAGTGTCTGGCGATAAAATGGGCACTAGAATCCTTGAGATATTACCTGCTGGGTCGACACTTCAGGTTGGTAACAGACCATTCCCCTCTCACCTGGATGAGCCAGACTAAAGAGAGAAATGCACGGGTAACAAGGTGGTTTCTCACACTGCAGAACTTTAAGTTTACCGTAGAGCACAGGGCTGGTAAACTACAAGGGAATGCTGATGCGTTGTCTAGAACCCACTGTTTGTTGGCTAAAGGTGTTCGCCCCCACAGGTTCGAACAGAGGGGGAGGGTATGTGAGACACGGAAGGGGTTAATCCTGGATGGTCGCTATGTTTCACCTGGGTTCAGCTATTACACCTACTGAGGGAAGTTCATGTCTCACTATCTGAGACATGGAAAAACCAGGGATGTGATGGGATCTCCAGCAAAGGTAGTTGCTGGGGATGTATTGATAAAATGTGTTTGGGCTTGGTTTTTAGGAATGGATGGCAGGCTTGGTAGTGGGGCTGTCCATTCCACTTCCTCCACTCCAGAAATTTTTTGGCATCAGACGCCACAGGTGCAGAGTCTGGATCAGCAGCAGCTTCATAAAGTTTTGCAAAGCCATGGAAAGAGTGAGGCTGGGTGCAGCTGAGAGTGCTGGAAGGCTGCAGCCTCAGGAGAAGCCATATACCTGCCCAAGGTAAATACTGGACTGTAATACAATATGTTATGTTCGTGCGACTGCAGCTAGTCGTAGCGTATAGACAGGGCCGTCTTCTGCTTAGTTAGTGCTGGACAAGCAAGAGTTTATTTTGTGTTCTGCCTAAAGCCAAGGCTGTTTGTTTGTTTTCTTGCATTTGATAATAAACGCAGGCAAAGCCTGTACTTTGACTTCATTAGTTTGAGCCTGTTGACTGCTGTTCACACTGCAATCCTGCACTCTACTGAGCAAATCCTCCCACAGAACATATAACAGTTCGGGCGATTACGCACGCGGCGATACCAAATACGTTTATTTTTTTATTTATAAAATGGAAAAAGGGGGGCGATTCTGACTTATTAGAGGGGATTTTTTTTTATTAATAAAAACTTATTTTCACTTACAGTAATTCGAAGCCCCCTGGGGGCCTCCTATATACACACAGCACTGAACCCCCTGGGGGACTTCTATATACACAGCACTGATCTCCTATTGAGATCAATGCTGTGTATATACTAGAGCACTGATACATCAGATAAGTGCTCTATTATACTGGTCTCCTGCAGACCAGACACATGTATTGCTGAGCTGGGATTAGCATCACTCCAATCACATCGCCGGGGGGGGGGGGGGGGGGGGGGGGAGGGAGAGATCTGGCCACTGACACCAGGGAAAGGGCTGCAAAGGACATTTATATGCAGCTGTCATGTTTGGCAGCTGCTAATAGTCATGTTCCCGGGCTGCAGAAAGCAGTTCAGAGCGGGATCGCAGCACAGCCCCTCTGAACCTTCCCACCCGCTGCAGGACGTGTCGGTATGTCCTGCAGAGGGAAGGGGTAATAGAATAGTCAGGCATATCAAAAGCATTTTAGCAAAACATCTACCTACAAGTATCAGG
This sequence comes from Dendropsophus ebraccatus, assembly GCF_027789765.1. Taxonomy (NCBI): domain Eukaryota; kingdom Metazoa; phylum Chordata; class Amphibia; order Anura; family Hylidae; genus Dendropsophus; species Dendropsophus ebraccatus. The sequence continues at coordinate 170,044,442 of NC_091457.1, forward strand.
GAAGCCAGGGAAAAGGAGCCAAGAAAACACCAGCCTGAAATGTTCACAACCGACAGAAAAGGCTTATTGATGCATGCTGCTTGTGCCAAAGCCAAATGTGCAAGCCATGTTTCTCCACAGCGATCTGGATCCATCTGACCGGCCATGTTTCTAAACAGAGATCTTGATCCATCTAAATCGGCCATGTTTCTCCACATAGATCGAGAGTCATCTGACCAGCCATGTGTCTCCACAGAGATCTAGAGCCAGCTGATCGGCAATGTTTCTTCACAGATCTAGAGCCGTCCGACTGTCCGTGTTTCTCCACAGAGAGATGGATCCATCTGACTGGGCCATTTTCCTGCATTGTTAGGTGATACAATTTTTGCCCACTGGAGTGTCCCCCTTCTTGTTTTCTCTTACACACACTGGTCTGGGATTTGGTCATTGCTCAGGGACAAAAAGTATGTCTTCGGACTTTTTAATTGTGAACCGTAAGTGCTTGCAGTATCCTGAATGTGCTGAGGCTGTTCATCAGAACGATTTCTGATAACTTTGTTGAGGAGATTTTATGCACAGGACCCTGGTTTACTGGATTTCTCCTCAATTGCGCCATTCTCTATACTTTCCACCCTTCCATGAGAGACCACCACAATATTGGCAGATTTTGAAATGGCTGTGGCTACAATACTGAGATTACAGATGACTTGGGGAATTTTACAAATCATATTGCTCTGCATTTGAATCCCACAGCCACAGGGCTGCATCCATCTTCTCCAGATTGCTGGATTCAAATGCTGATCGATCAGGTTTGTGTGGAGCTGAACTCACCGCTGATAGCTGCGGTACCATTATCCAAACCCAAAGGTACCTTACCTTTATCAATATAACGCCAACTGATCTCCTTTCCAGTTCTTCAGCCTCACAGCTCTTCTGAAGAGAATTCTTAGTAGAGTTGTTTTGTAATGGAGTGGCACCTCTGCCCACAACCTCAGTTCTCTCTTCTAGAGCTTTGTGTGCAGGAATAGTGTAAAAGGCAGCCATCATTTCATCTAATCTATGTGTCCTCTCCTGTCCCCCCCCCCCTCTATTTCTCTCTAAACAAGCTAAGACTTTGTATCAATCTAAAGACCGTCTTCGGCACTCATATCAGGAGGATCCTCTTTAAGGAGTGTTAGATACATTTTACATCTAATTTACATCTAATTTTACATCATTTACATTAATTTCTGAAAGCAGATAAAAATGGGGGTCAGCATAGCTTCTATCTTGTATCAATAACATTGCAGAGATATGTAATTCACTTAGCTACACAAAATAAAATATAAGGTCACCAAAGATAAGAACCTATTTGTGATCGGGTACAAAAGTTGCCACCTTGCTTATCCAAGGTTAGAAAAGCATAGTGGCTTTCCTCCAGAAACAGCTGCAGCACCATATACAACCTGAGAACAGGAAGGATGCTTGGTTCCAGTGAAGTGTATGGAGCAGAACTATAATACCACACACAACCTGAGGACAGGGGTGGTGCTGGTTTTGAAACACCACAGCTATGTGTTTCTGATCCTAAATAACCACTTACAGCCCGTTCACACGTACAGGATCTGCAGCAGATTTGATGGCCAAGATTTGAAGTTGCAGATTCAAAGCAAATCTGCTGCAGATCCTGTACATGTGAATGCACCCTTAAAGGGGTTATCCAGTGTTAGGAAAACATGGCACCGCTCGTCTCCAGTGTGGCTGCAGGTTTTGCAACTCTGCTCCATTAAAGTGAAAAGAGCTTGATTGCATACCACACCTGAACTAGTCGTATGGGCTCTGCAAGAAAGTGGCCATTTTCTCTAATGCTGTGTAGTCCCTTTAAAACATCTGACAAATATTCAGGTTAATCCACCGTGTACTTATTGCTATGACCAATAATCTTATTAAAAGGGGTGTTATATGCCTAATGTGTCTCCTTTTAGCAAGGTTCCAGTTTAGGCCAGAGGTGTGCAGCGCTCCAGGTCATGTTCTCCATGAGGTCATATCAGAATTTCATCAACTCATTAAATACATGGCAATTATGTGAGAGTAAAGAGAAAGACATAAACAGTAGAGCTGTATGCAACAGGGAAAGTTATAGAAGAAGCAATATAGATTTGAGAGAGAAACAGCAGAGGCAAAAAGAGAAAACGGCAAGACATAGTATAGGGACTGAGGAAGGCACAAATACCAAGGTGTGAATGGGGCTAGTGCTGTCGGATACTGGAGTCCTGTCCTGTTACAGCTGCACAGCGAAGGCCCAAAAGAGACTCAACATCCTTTTAGCCCTAACACAATTTAGATTGTTTAATGTAATTGAGTAGCAAATGCCCTGCTGTATTAAAAACAAACAGCCCGATTATAATTCATAGGTTTAACCACCTATTAGGTCGAGACCGTACTATCACGCCAGGGAAACTGTAATAAATCGCTAAAATTTCACCAGCGTTTCACAGGCTAATCAGTCACCATCTGTTGTCACACGAAACCACATCTAACATTCTGCTGGGTCCCTGTCACTAGACTGCAGTGCACTGTGGGAGCCAGGATGGCACAAAGCTAGGCAGAACCACCGGGTTCATTATCGTTGTAAAACGTATTGTTGTACTTTGTTGTATTGTTATGCTGAGCTCAAGGTACTGCCCACTTTATACTCCAGAGCTGCATTCACAGTTCTGCAAGATCATGGATAACCCTGTGAACATTGATGCATTGCAGACAGTGGTTGCCCACAAGAGATGTGCACGGAGTTCCTTAAGTAAAGGGGATACCTGACACAGCTAGGAACCTATACAGAGACCTGCTACAAAGCTCCATGTGACTGAACGGTCCTGTTATGAACAGGAAAACTGAAGGAGCCACATCCAGCACCGATGGATGAAAAGAGCTTGTGCCGGAACATGCTGGGCAGTCGCCTTTGTTGCCCAGTGTAAGCTGCATCTCCCAGCACCAATCACTGCAAAACACTCGGGGGATCAATGCTAGATGTACACCAAGTAACCCAGAGGCACCATACATTCTGAAGGTTGGATCCAGTTACCACTAATGGAGGGAAAAGCACTAACTGCACTGTACAAAGATGGTCATACACCAAGCCAGGAAAGAGCTCCTATACATATCCATAGTCCAAAGACAAAAGGGAACCAGAAGAATGTGGGTGCGAATGGTACAAAAAAAAATAAAAAATTATAATCAGAGTTTAACTTCGAGTGTTATTGTTTAGGAGGGGATTAGCTGCAGTTGAGGTTTGTCCTTTATATTACAGGGACAACACATTAACTACTTTTATTCCAATAGATGTAAAGTGACTCAAGACCAACAAACGTGATGTCTATAAAGGCCGCAGAAGCAGCGCAGGACGCCCGGCTCAATCCTCTCACTCTCAGCAACTTCAGGACTATGAAAGTCTCCACTGGCGATTGAGTTGTGTGTAAGTATTTGGCACCCTGGCAGAGAAGTGTGGAATTAGAAGCATAGTAGTAGAAAGAACAGAGCTGAGGAAAGAAGAGGCAGCAAGAGAGAGACAGAAGAGAGAATACAGAGCTACAGAAGTGTTTATTGAGCATGCTACAGAGGTAAGCAGAATACACACAAGATGAAATCAAAACCACCGTCAAACCTTCCAACTTTGTTAGAAAATTAATTTTTAATTGTGCCGCAACCAAACTAGACTGAATTTTACATTGCTAAAGATGTAAAAACTCAACTAATAGAAAATATACATGACCATTTATTTCCTACATAAACAGAATCTATGGATTTTACCCAAATACATCAATAAAAAAAATGTACTTGTCCCAAAACTGAAGCGAGCAGCTCGGTGAAAAGACAGAGCCATTCGCTTAGGTTCACGGTAGATTCTGAGCCATGTCTATAAGTCAGGTCTGGTTCTAAATACAAAATATTTCTGAAGTTTTTTTTTTTTATTAAAACATAATATTACAATGCAAGGAAAAATTAAGACTAAAGGCACATAAACTTTGGTCCCACCTGGTTGTCAGTTGTCATAAACTGCCCCTATTCTCCTCATCTGTCAAAGGCGCTCCCTGCCATAGTAAGAAGACATGCAGCGGTTTCTGAAATTGCTTGACCAGTCTGCACATGCTCAGAAATCCACAACTATATCCAAGTAGAATTACAAACAGAAGATGGCAATATAGAGTTAAATGCACATCAGTCATGTCAACTTCAAAAAACTACAGAAAATATTCAGCCACAAACAAGACGTTACTTTAGTGCCGACATTTAGATGATACGTCTCACAAGAGTGTACAAAAAGGTTAAGACCCAACAACAAAATTTCATATAGTGTGGTCAAAACTTCAGGGATCTCTCTCAATGTCAAATGAACTAAAAATTCTAATCCTGCAAATTTAACAGAGAAAAAAAAAAAAAAAAAAAAAGATAAAAACAACAAGGCGGCAAATAAGAGTAGGGGGGGGGGGGGGAAACAGGGTAAATGAAAGTGGTTGTGAGTGGAAGAGGCAAAGCTTTAACCTTTCTCCACATCTCCTGGTGTATAATGAACCTATACACACGTAACAATGTGCCCATGATGATTCAGCTGTCTTCTATAACAGTAACAACTAAGGGGGAAATGAAAGTACACATTTTATAAGGCACATGTCCACGGATAAAAGAAAGAAAAAGAAAAAAGTTGAAATGGAAACAAACACAGTTGTCTTCCCTAGTCACCATGTACGAGCCACAGCTAAATGTTAACTGCGCTTTATATCAACCAAGGAATGATACGAGAGTGAGAAACACAATAGACTCTGGTCCCCACTTTTCTGAACAGTCTATTGGTGACAATACACTGAACAATGCAATAAAACCAGACGCTGCTCTGTTTTTTCCCTCATTCTTCCCTCTCTACTTAAATGGTCGACTTGGAGAATGAAACCCTCAGATGGTGATTATCCCCAATGTTGTAGTTGTGGAGGTCGATCAGCGCCTGGATTGCTTCTTCCACAGTAGACATCTGAAGCAGGGCCATTTTGTGGTCCCTAGATACAGAAAAATCAGAAAGGGAAAAGAAAAACAAAAATCAGTCCCAATCTGTGACGTACCTATATATAAAGGGGACGTATTAAGGACCGGCACTTATTAGGTCAAATGTAACTACAAATACGTTCGACAGCACAGGCAGACGGCCATACCTAGATGGCACACACCAGATTTTTTTTTTTTTTTTTAGCTTGTCACCTTTCACGAGTCATAACTTGCTTATTTATCTATAGATCTACCCATATGGGTTCCTGCTTGTTCAGGGGACAAGTTGTACCTTTCTGGGTACATATGACTTGTTTGGCATGTTCAACTTATTACTTTCCTTTCTGCTTTTTGGGAGGAAGTTTATACAGCCTCATTTACTGTATTGTTAGTTTGTAATGATCTGACATGGTGGACTCTGTAAAGATGTGGTGACCAAAGACCTTCTATCTTATCCATTACACTTCCAGACTCTTCATACCTCTCGTAGGCTTATGCTTTTCTTAGTTCTTGTCTCTCTAGTAAAGCAAAGCGGTTCTCCTTATGTCATACATACAGTCTAGTTGCCCGTAAGATGCCTTGTCCATTGAGTGCTCATTCCTGCAGGTTTATTCCACCTTTTTGATTTATTATTTTAATACTTCCCCATGTCTTCCTAAAATCCTATACTTTGGTTAGAAAGCAGAGACTCCGGACCCCTGGTTTACAAGGCCAGTCCTCTAAGCGCTGAGCCATGAAGCCCACACAAATACAGAAAAGCAAGAGAGAAAAACTGGCAGGAATGGTGGAGGCTTCAAAGAGCCCGCGCTCCCGAGATCTGGGAACAAACTGGAGGCAATACCTGCAAGACATCATCCACATGGTCTATCCTCAAAGAGACTCTCCTCTCCTGGTCATACAAAGAAATATTCAGGAGACATGGGCCAAGGAGGGGTTTTATTATTTTCATATAGTGCGTGTGATGTATGAGCGTGCGCACGCCAAGTAACCGTATGGGGATAGAAAGCTTTCTATGGAGTGCAGTTCAGCCCTATCTCCTAGAAACGCACCGATATCCAAGAATCCCCAGTCAGGGCTTGTCTAAAAACTGACAAATCCCTCACACAAAGACTGGGAACGAATTTATTCTGTGTCTCTAAGTGGAACAACAGAGGATCAGCACAACATACTGTTCTGCGGAATCTACTCCAGAATTGTTAGCTTACTGGAAATACAAGTGTGGATAAGTCCTCCTCAAACATGAAGCATATGGTGAGAAAAAACCTTGCGTCTCCCGATGCTGGGAAATGACTGCTACTAAGCTGGAGGACGCCACCCTCCTATGACGCCAGCTTATTCCCCCTAAAATGTACAAATTATATTACATTAGAACTTACTGAAAGAACTTGAAAGCTTTCACAGTTCCTCCAGTGTTGGTAAACAGTGTGCGCAAGTCGTCTTCAGTAATGGTTTGTCTACAGGAGAAAAACAGATTCAGATTAAAAAGTCGTCCATTTTCTATCATTTTTTCTGATGACTGCAAAACAAAGTAGCAATGACTCATGTGACCTATGGAGGGGGGTCACGTGACTAGGTGCGAGCTGGGCCCTGTCCCACTATGCGCCATTACTTACGGAATGTTGGACAAGTGAAGCGTTGCAGATGGTGGGAAGATATTCTGGAAGTTTTTGGAGCCTGGCTTTTTGAAGCGATGTAGAGGAGAGTTGCCGAAATCTTTTGTTAGCCCTTGATCATCCAGGCCTTCTCGAGGTAGCTGTACTGTCTGGTGTTTGGACAATGTAACCCTGATAATCTTTCCATACATCTTCTGTCCATTAAGATGACTCATAGCTGAGAAGGAAAAAACAATAATATATAAAAGAATATGCCAGGTGCAAGCCAAAAGAACACACACAATGGTCATCGGCTTCCTCATGTCTGTTTACACTGTGCTCGGCTGTCCTATTGTAATGTAGGTAGATAAAACCCTGTGTGCTTACACTAGGAATTATCCAAGCTGTGTACAAGAACAAGAAGTTATAAACCTATCACCTATCCAGAGTCTGATCAGCGGTGGCCCGACTGCTGGGGCCCCCAAATAACTCTGCGCAACAAAAAAATTCTGTCTGCTGCTGGACAAAAAAAGTTTGTCCTAACTAAATCGAGAGTGTGTGTATTCCAAAGCCGGAGTAAAAACCAATGAAGAAGTCTGAAAGCATTAAACAGGTTTGTACAGAAAGAGTAATACCTGATGTACAAAGTTTTTGTGGTTAACCATGTATTAATGAAAATTTTATTGAATTAAAAAGTTAGGCTGCATTCACACATTCAGTGATCTTCAAGGTCCGTGGATGAAGTCGGATATCTACTTCCGTGAAAAAAACGGACCGTGTGAATAGACCAATAGAAAGCATTGAGCTATAAAATGGTCCCTGATCCCGGATCTGTGAACGTGTGAATGCAGCCTGGAGCGAGGCCCAGGGCTAGAGATGAGCAAATTTACAGTAATAATAAAGTGAATCGGTTCGGTAGCTCAACAGTCTGCTTATCAGCCTGCTGCCTCTTAACTCCATGCTGCTCCTTCCCAGATGCCTGGAACAGCTGGATCCAGTCCTGGGAAACTTCTCCCAGCAGCATGGAGTTAAAAGGAAGCCGGCTGATAAGCAGACTGCTGAGCTACCTAAGGGATTTGCTTCATTACAGTTGCCCCCATCATGCTGGAATTCCATCAGCCTTGATATCTGTTCTCTATTTTAGAGAGATCTTTGTTGAACTGCTCTCCATGCCTGTCCCTAATATTTACCAAATTGAGTGGCAAAAGCGTCAAGTTGGGAATGTAAGAAAAGCCTTTCAATGACATTCGGCAGCCATTTTGTTCCTATGCTTTAAGCATGTCGTCTACTAGTTCACCATAGTTTTCGCTCGTTTGGTCCCAAGGAAATGTTGCTCTTAATGCCTCCTAAGCTGTAGCTTTCAGATGGTTGAGTTTTGCTCTGAAGGTCATCATGCATTATTTTGTTGATTTTGGGGAAAATAAAAACTCCAGCCTTCATTTAACCTCATTTTTCAGTGTCCTGAACTTGTCCTTTAAATACTGGAAGCCACTTACATCACGACCCCTTTTTACAACAACGTGTTTAATGTGAAGCGGTAGAAGATAAGCGTGAAGTTGATCGATCAGTGATCTCGGTCGTATGTTGTACCAACCACGTCCTCGACTCGAGAGGCCACCGTCTCATTGTGTTATGGGTTTTTGTCATCATAGGCACCAGGGTAACTGGTAGATAGCTGACCTGGGTTAAATGCTCCATTTATCTTCTGAGGTGTATTCGAGGAAAATCAACTTCTACCCTATCCACAGGATAGAGGAAAAGTAGGAGATCACAGAGGGTCTGACCTCTGTACCCCTCACTTCTCCCCTTTGCCTCAAAACTCCTGGAACATGTCTACCTTGAACTATCCTCCCACTTTTTATCCAACACGCTTTTTGACTCCCTGCAATCCGGCTTCCGCTCCCATCACTCCACAGAAACCTCCTTAAAGGGGTTGTCCGGCGAAAAAAAATTATTCACAGAATAACACACATTACAAAGTTATACAACTTTGTAATGTATGTTATGTCTGTGAATGGCCCCCTTCCCCGTGTCCCACCACCCCCACCCGTGTACCCGGAAGTGTGGTGCGCTATACATTACCTGTCGCGTGCCGACCACGGTCTCCGATCGTCAGCAGTGACGTCTTCTTCGGGAGCTTGGCGGATCTTCCCGAGTGCCGGCCGCCCTCTGCAGCGTCATCCGAAGCTCAGCCGCGATTGGCTGAGCATAACTGTGCTCAGCCAATCGCGGCTGAGCAGCTGATGACGTGGCCGCGTCATCAGCCGCTCAGCCGCGATTGGCTGAGCACAGTTATGCTCAGCCAATCGCGGCTGAGCTTCGGATGACGCTGCAGAGGGCGGCCGGCACTCGGGAAGATCCGCCAAGCTCCCGAAGAAGACGTCACTGCTGACGATCGGAGACCGTGGACGACACGACATGCGGTGAGTATAATGCACCACACTTCCGGGTCTAGCGTGGGTGGGGGGAAACACGGGGAAGGGGGCCATTCACAGACATAACATACATTACAAAGTTGTATAACTTTGTAATGTGTGTTATTCTGTGAATAATTTTTTTTCGCCGGACAACCCCTTTAACCAAAGTGGCCAATGACCTGCTAACTGCCAAAGCCTCACGCCGATACTCTGTGCTCCTTCTCCTTGACCTATCTTTCTGCCTTCCACACAGTTAACCAACTTTCAAATTCTTTCATCCCTTGGTGTCAACTTGCTCACCCCTCTCTTGGATCTCTTACCTCTCCAACCGCACTTTTAGTGTCTTCCACACCACCTCCTCTCTTCGTCCCCTCACTGTTGGTGTTCCCCAAGGCTCTGTCCTCGGGCCTCTTCTCCACCTATATTTCTGGCCACATCTACACCAATCTACCTCTCTGGTCAGGATGTCACCTCTTTGCTATCCAGGATGCCAGAGTGTTTGTCGGCCATATCTTCCTTCTTCTATTGATTTCTAAAGCTCAACATGGACAAAACAGAACTAATCATCTTTCCCCTACCTCACTCCACCCAGCCGTCTAATCTTTCAATCACTTTCAATGGCTACACTCTGTCTCCTGCAACCCAAGTCCGCTGTTTAGGAGTCACTTTTGATTCTGCCCTATCATTTAAACCACATATTCAGGCCCTGCCCACCTCCTGCAGCCTTCACCTCAAAAACATTTCCAGAATCCGCTCTTTTCTCACACCTGACTCCACAAAACTGCTGGTCCATGCTCTCATTATCTCCCACTTGGACTACTGTAACATCCTCCTCTCTGGCCTTCAACTAACCCCCTTGCTCGCCTCCAGTCTATCCTTAACTCTGTTGCCCGACTAATCCTCCTCTCCCCTCGCTTTGCCTCTGCCAGTCCCTCCACTGATAATACCCCCGCTGATTTAATTATCAGGCCCTGGCTTCTGTGTAATGAAAAGAGCCGTGGGTACGGCACACGACCTGTGGTTCTTTTTATTCCTACAGAGCGGATGGAAAGAGCCAAGTACAGCGCTCTTCCAGCATACTCGGCTCTATTCATTCTTATGGAGTGATAGAAAGAGCCGAAGGTCACATGCCGTACCCTCGGCTCTATTCATAATACAGAAGTCGGGGCCAGATAATAAGATCAGCGGGCGTACAGATCCCTTGCGATCTCCTATATTCCACTATCCTGTGGATAGGGAATACCCCTTTAACTTCCCCATTTTCCTGGAATACCCCTTTAACTTCATAGAAGCATGGGTTTCATCCCAAACTCGTGATCCCATGGAACAGATGGTTTGCATTACCAATGTGCAAGACAAGTCAGCTTTCAAAATGATTTGGCTAGCCTCCATTAATCGAGAACATGTGTACCATCTATCTCCATAATAAGACATTAGTGCAGGAACCAAGATAGTATGCAGCTAACGTGGTGTGTCAATCACAATTCCATTCATGAAGTCTAGAAGCTAGCAGTTTATCTAAATCTGATTGAGGAAAGGCGGTTGTCCCTCCAGTTCTTCCATATCAGATCTACATCCTTCCAATCTTCATCAGGGTCAGATCTGTTTCAGTTGCTGTTCCTGCTGCCAGAGGGGCAGGCATGGGATTCTCTTTGTTATTTGCCTTTGTTATTTCTGCATGACTAAAATCTCCAGATATTCATTCCAAATGGTGATTTTTCTGCTCACGACAAACCATTGGCACTGCAAAGGCAATTCCTTTCCTTGTGCCATTCAACCACTGCATGACCCCTTCACTTCAATGAGGTGCCCAGCTCTTCATCTCCAATTTGTAAGCAACATACAGTAACTTTGCCAAATTTTTGTGCTGATCATAAGTTGCCTAGTTGCCACATATATAGCAGAAATAGTCCAGATCATTAAAGGGAATCTGTCAGCTGTAATTTAGGTTCCAGACTGATGACACTATAAAGGCCCTGATGAAGGTGTCCGTGTACACTGAAATGCATAGGATAACTTCTGCCTTGCCCTAGGATCCACACCTAAGGAGAGTGACGTCACTCAGGATCCCACTTTTTGCCACGGAAAACTTGACTGTGTGAACTTCTGTGCAGAGCTACCGGCCGGAGCATCTGCCGAGTTCAGAAGATTTCTTCTCATTGATCAACTTCTCTACACTGCATAAAAGCTGGATATGACTTCGGCTGAACTCCATTGATATCGGCATCTGGGCAAGTGTTATATTCACCTTTCCAGCTGGATTTCTATACAGGTATTTGTCACGTATATAATCCTGACCCTCCTTATTCTGACTGACCCAATAATTATCTGCGCTGGGTGTATCTATATGTTCAGATATATATATATATGTATATAGCAGGCAGGTTACATCCAGTTACTGGAGAATTACCAACCACATCTGCTGGAGATTTGTATCCAGCATCTACTAGGATCTCAGGAAATCTTCTGACTTCAATGTATAGAATAGAGGCGTTTTCTACATTGTGACGGCCCTGACAGATACATGGAAGGTGCCACATATCTCCTTGTCCTAACCACATCTAAGTGTCAGCAGCTCAGAATGTAAATTACGTCTAAAGGTTCAAAGTGTAGAGCACTGATCCCTTTATTGAGCTCTGTCCGGCTTGCCTTATATCCATACTGCTGACATCCGCTGTCCAATATGTATTTCAAAGACTTCTAAAATGCATTAACCCCTTAAGGACCGGGCCAGCTTTTGTGTTTCTTTCTCTTCGCCTTCTAAGACCCATAACACTTATTTTTCCCCCTAGGGCAGGTGTACTTTGTAACACCATCTTTCAATCTGCCATAAAATGAATCCCAAAACTCCCAAAATATCATTTATAGGGTGAATTTGGGTCAAAAAATGCGATTCCGCAAATTTTGGGGGGTTCCATTACATAATGCACTTTACGCTAAAACTATCATTTTTTCTTTATTCTATAGGTCCATCTGAACACAGCGATATGCAGGTTTACTAGGTTTTCTAATGTTTTACTATTTTTATTAGCAGTAAAAAAAAAAAAAATTGCAAACAGGTGTATTTAAAATGGCCGTATTGTGACTCTTTATTTTTCATCTACGGGGTCGTATGGGGAGTCATTTTTTGAACCATGATCTCTAGTTTTTATTAGTAACATTTTTTTCTAAATCAGACGTGATCAATTTTTATTATTTTTTTATACATAAAATAAAAAAAAAGCAGTCCCTGCGTTTTTTTTATCACTTTTTGTTCCCCCCCGTGGGAATAGTATTGTTTTATTTTAATAGATTGGATGATTACACACGCTACGGTATATTATATGTTATTATTAAGTGTTGTATGTATAAAATGGGAAAGGGGTGATTTTCAATTTTATTGGGGGAGGGGCTTTGGGACATTTTTTAAAACTTTTTTTTTTACACTTTTTAAGTCCCCTTAGTGGACTTTTACATTAATACATTAGATTTAATACACTTATCACTGCTATGCCATAGCATAGAAGAATCAGTGCAATCTGTGATCTTTATCTATCTGTGATCATTACATACAGCCTGCCTGTGGCCATAGCACTGATCAGTGTTATCTGTGATCATTACATACAGCCTGCCTGTGGCCATAGCACTGATCAGTGTTATCTGTGATCATTACATACAGCCTGCCTGTGGCCATAGCACTGATCAGTGTTATCTGTGATCATTACATACAGCCTGTGGCCATAGCATAGCACTGATCAGTGTTATCTGTGATCATTACATACAGCCTGCCTGTGGCCATAGCACTGATCAGTGTTATCTGTGATCATTACATACAGCCTGTGGCCATAGCACTGATCAGTGTTATCTGTGATCATTACATACAGCCTGCCTGTGGCCATAGCATAGCAGGGATCTGTGTTATCGGTGATCATTACATAGAGCCTGCCTGTGGCCATAGCACTGATCAGTGTTATCTGTGATCATTACATACAGCCTGCCTGTGGCCATAGCACTGATCAGTGTTATCTGTGATCATTACATACAGCCTGCCTGTGGCCATAGCATAGCACTGATCAGTGTTATCTGTGATCATTACATACAGCCTGTGGCCATAGCATAGCACTGATCAGTGTTATCTGTGATCATTACATACAGCCTGTGGCCATAGCATAGCACTGATCAGTGTTATCTGTGATCATTACATACAGCCTGCCTGTGGCCATAGCATAGCAGGGATCTGTGTTATCGGTGATCATTACATAGAGCCTGCCTGTGGCCATATCACTGATCAGTGTTATCTGCAACTATAACAGTCTGCCTGTGGCCATGACAAAGCAGGGATCAGTGTTATCTTCCATCTTCTGATAGAGCCTGCCTGTGGCCATAGCAGGGATCAGTGTCATCTGCCATCAGAAGACTGAAGACCTGATTGCTGGGGGTCTCTTACTTTCCTCTGTGCAGTCAGGCAATTCATTTACCCCTGTTTGTGCCAAAGCCCAGGCTGTGGGGGCATAAATGTGCCTCTGTCGCCAAGGGGTTAATGATTTTATGGTCAGCTCAAAAGATCCACAACATATGAACGAATTTCCGTTAGTCGCTTGATCGCCGCCTGTGAAAGGATTATCGCTTAAGTTGGAATATAATGATTTTTTTTTACACACTAATCTCACCATGTAATAGAGCCCTAAGTGTTATTTTTGAACTCTTCTGGGTTCATCTCTGTCACCATAAACACTTCGCTCAATGACCTTTTCTTCACCTTAGACTTCACAACTTGAGGACAAACCGAACGCCCAGAGTTCACAATAACAGGTTTTCATTTAGCAAATAAACACAACGTGTAATAATTTTGCTTGTGGCGAATCTCCCATGTGCTTAATGCAATAGGACGTCTTACCCAGTTGTGACTGGTTGCCATCAGCCATCTGTATAAGAGCGCTGTCTTTCTTATTGTATAAAATCTTCACGCGCTGCACATCGCCATAAACACCTTTTATTAGGAGCCAAAAGGAAAACAGAATGTAAATAGCAAATAGGAGTTTGGTCGGCAACTATAGAATCGAAAGGTCAAATGAGACAACCAGACACCAAAAGTACCATTCAACCAGGCCTAACATACACAAGAATGAGAGCAGATCTTCAACAGTGAATTCTGGATAAGAATATATATTCCATATACCCTCAAACCTAATGTGAATGACAAATTAAAAGACCATGCAAAATAAAATTTACATGCATTTAAATAATAGTGACTATGGAGACTTAAAAAAAAAAGGAAAAAAAGAAAAACAAAAAACCAATAAAAAAAAAAAAAAAAAAACAACTGAAGAAAAATAAGTTAAATTAATTACTATTGAAAATTACACCAAAGTGCTAGCTACAAATAAAATAGAAAATTAAAGGTGAAATAAAAATGAAATAATAAAAGTATAGTGCTAACAATAACATACCGAAGAGGGTAAACAGACTTTGGGGCGAAACCATCTTTAGAAGGAGAGAAGAGCAAGCAGCGTAAGACAAGAAGAGAGAAGAGTCGAGGAAGAGCGGAGATGAACAGATCATCCATAACGGAGGGTGGATCCCGCAGAATGGTGAAGGTGGTCATGGATCATGGTTCAAGGCAGTTAATTGGGGCAAGTTGGTCCGAGGAACATATTGTTCAAGCAAAGAAGCGTGAACACAGGGGGAAGAGGAGGAGGAGGGGGGGTGGACGGGGAGGGCAAAGACAGACATGTAAGATGGGAAAGGGGTGAGAGCAGAATATGGGAAAAAAAACAACAAGAAACAGGAAGAACACGACACACGAGGAAGAGGAGGATGTAAGGGGAGGGGAGGGAGATGATGCAGAACAAAATAAAAAAAAGTGGGGAGAAAATAAAATAAAAGGTCAGTACAAAGGAAATGCAGGAGTCTGGTCAGAATAATGGTTGGTTTATGTACAGTACAAGAAAAACTAAAATGTAGTCATCCAAGACAAAATATGGGGGGGAAAAAAAAAAAGTCACATTCATAGAGGTTACAGTGCTATCTGTAGAGGCGGCCATAGAGGCCGTACAGGGTACAAAGCATGGCAGGCTCGGAGATGAGAGTGATGGCTGGCTGCAGATCGAGACACGGACCAGAGACCTACGAGACACCTCACCGGCCATACACCTCACCTAGGCTTACCAGGACCCAACACGGGGTGACAAGGGAGAAGACAACTTGCTTCACTCCAGGATCAAAGCCTCAAAAACCAACACCTGGAGGGCAGCAAGTGTCTCCCCTATAATCTAGAACATAGCAAGACAGGAAACGGAACATGAGAACACAGCCATCGGGAACACAGGTCCTCAGACTTGCCACACTCCAGTATACTCAGCATCCAGACAGAAATGAAGGAGGAGAGCGATACTGGGAGAGAAGAGACAGCTCTGAGAGATAGAGACAGCAGCACAGAGAAGGTGAGAGCATGGCCAGATACTCTACAGAATAAGATTACTAAGACAGGAAGAGAGAGAAAACTTCATCAAAATCTTTGGAACAACCTTGAAAGAAAAACGTATTAGAGTTGATACAAATTTGAAAAAAATAATAAAGATTAAAAGAACAAACAAAAAGAAGTAAAGAAAATATAAAAGGAGAGAAAGAAACATGGTAAGAACTGATACAAGGAAGGTAAGGACAGATACGGGGGAGGATAAAGCCAGGAGCTGCCGGGGGGAAACCAGGACAGGACAGGGAGCTGCCGGGGGGAAACCAGGACAGGACAGGGAGCTGCTGGGGGGGGGGGGGGGGGGGGGGAAGGGAACCAGGACAGGACAGGGAGCTGCCGGGGGGAAACCAGGACAGGGAGCTGCTGGGGGGGGTGGGGTGGGGGGGAGGGAACCAGTACAGGACAGGGAGCTGCCGGGGGGGGGGGGGGGGGGGGGGTGGACCAGGACAGGGAGCTGCCGGGGGGGGGGGGGGGGAGGGGAACCAGGACAGGATAGGGAGCTGTCGGGGGGGAGGGGAACCAGGACAGGACAGGGAGCCGGCGGGGGGAACCAGCACTCAGTTTCAGCCCTGACCACCTGACGGCAGTAAACTTTATGGCTGTACAATCCCAGCTTAGCTATAGACTTTAGTGTAAAAGGTCTTTGCAAATAATGAAATAAAAATGTTGTAAATAAAAAGTAAAAGAAATCAGAAGTGTGAGATTTGTTGTATGTAAAAGGACTGTGTGTCACTGACCTCTTCATTCAGATTGCTTACAAGGAGAACAGTGTTGCTGGCTGTTGGGACTCCATGCATGCCAACACGGCCGGCGGCAGCGGCGGCCGCAGCAGCAGCGGCGTTTGGTATTCCTAACGGACTTAATGCACCAGGAACAGCTGTAAAATAGAAAGGCTCAAATGAACCCTGACCCCCAGCAAGAACCCTCTTCACACTAGTGTAACACTACAAAAGCAGTATGAAGGAGAGACTAGAACGTGAGGCACACGGCCCTGGCGTTATCCTGCATGTGGAGGGGATTGCCAGCAGCAGCGTCTACGGCGTATCATTTACACCATCCAACTATTGCCACTTTCTACCTGGCTGCAGTACTTTACCCTTTAGCACTGTGGATAATAAAAATCAGGAATGAAGGACTCAAGAATAGATAGAATTTTTCTCGGTACGCCTGAACGCTGCAATTGTTAGCGCATCAGTGTAGAAAAGACTATGAGGATGTAATGAGCGCTTCTGGGAGAGGCCGAGATAGTGCCTGTACAGCTCTTCGGTGGCCTGCAGCCATCTCTGAACACTGATATACTGTATGAGAGAAATGGTTTACAATAACACCACGCTGTATAAATGGAGCCGTCCCAAGGTATTCAGAGGTGAGTATTAGCAGAATGGCTTACATCATCCTCTATGTAAGCAGACGTGCACACCACCATATTAGGTGAATCTCTCAGCACACAGAACATTGCTATAAAGTACCAAGAGAAGAGCACTATATAAGGCCAAGCTCCCTAACCTGGGCGTCGGCCGGGGGAGAGACGCGGGACGCCACAACGTCAGCCGGGGGAGAGACGCGGGGCGCCACAACGTCAGCCGGGGGAGAGACGCGGGACGCCACAACGTCAGCCGGGGGAGAGACGCGGGACGCCACAACGTCAGCCGGGGGAGAGACGCGGGACGCCACAACGTCAGCCGGGGGAGAGACGCGGGACGCCACAACGTCAGCCGGGGGAGAGACGCGGGACGCCACAACGTCAGCCGGGGGAGAGACGCAGGGCGGCACTGTGTCCGCAGCATACCTAGAAGGGAGGTCTCCTTAGCAAACGCTGCAGCTATCGCTGGATCTAACGCAGGCTGCCCATCCCCAGACGGCAAATCTGGACGTGTATAGTCACGACTTTTGTCATTGTTGTACTTCACATTGAGGTTCACCAGCTTAGAGAAATCAATCCGGAGGGTACAACAAGCATTATAGATATTCTGACCATCCAACGCCTGCAAGAGAGTAGCACAGGCTTAGTATGAGGATATGTAGTAGTAGAAGAGGCTTAGTATGAGGATATGTAGTAGTAGATTAGTATGAGGATATGTAGTAGTAGCAGAGGATTAGTATGAGGATATGTAATAGTAGCAGAGGATTAGTATGAGGATATGTAGTAGTAGCAGAGTATTAGTATGAGGATATGTAGTAGTAGCAGAGGCTTAGTATGAGGATATGTAGTAGTAGCAGAGGATTAGTATGAGGATATGTAGTAGTAGCAGAGGATTAGTATGAGGATATGTAGTAGTAGCAGAGGATTAGTATGAGGATATGTAGAGTAGCAGGGGATTAGTATGAGGATATGTAGTAGTAGTAGCAGAGGATTAGTATGAGGATATGTAGTAGTAGCAGGGGATTAGTATGAGGATATGTAGTAGTAGCAGAGGATTAGTATGAGGATATGTAGTAGTAGTAGCAGAGGATTAGTATGAGGATATGAAGTAGTAGTAGCAGAGGATTAGTATGAGGATATGTAGTAGTAGCAGAGGATTAGTATGAGGATATGTAGTAGTAGCAGAGGATTAGTATGAGGATATGTAGTAGTAGCAGGGGATTAGTATGAGGATATGTAGTAGTAGCAGAGGATTAGTATGAGGATATGTAGTAGTAGCAGAGGATTAGTATGAGGATATGTAGTAGTAGCAGGGGATTAGTATGAGGATATGTAGTAGCAGGGGATTAGTATGAGGATATGTAGTAGTAGATTAGTATGAGGATATGTAGTAGTAGCAGAGGATTAGTATAAGGATATGTAGTAGTAACAGAGGATTAGTATGAGGATATGTAGTAGTAGATTAGTATGAGGATATGTAGTAGTAGCAGAGGATTAGTATGAGGATATGTAGTAGTAGCAGAGGATTAGTATGAGGATATGTAGTAGTAGCAGAGGATTAGTATGAGGATATGTAGTAGTAGCAGAGGCTTAGTATAAGGATATGTAGTAGTAGCAGAGGATTAGTATGAGGATATGTAGTAGTAGTAGCAGAGGATTAGTATGAGGATATGTAGTAGTAGTAGCACAGGATTAGTATGAGGATATGTAGTAGTATCAGAGGCTTAGTATGAGGATATGTAGTAGTAGCAGAGGATTAGTATGAGGATATGTAGTAGTAGCAGAGGATTAGTATGAGGATATGTAGTAGTAGTAGCAGAGGATTAGTATGAGGATATGTAGTAGTAGCAGATTAGTATGAGGATATGTAGTAGTAGTAGCAGATTAGTATGAGGATATGTAGTAGTAGCAGAGGATTAGTATGAGGATATGTAGTAGTAGCAGAGGATTAGTATGAGGATATGTAGTAGTAGTAGCAGAGGATTAGTATGAGGATATGTAGTAGTAGTAGCACAGGATTAGTATGAGGATATGTAGTAGTATCAGAGGCTTAGTATGAGGATATGTAGTAGTAGCAGAGGATTAGTATGAGGATATGTAGTAGTAGCAGAGGATTAGTATGAGGATATGTAGTAGTAGTAGCAGAGGATTAGTATGAGGATATGTAGTAGTAGCAGATTAGTATGAGGATATGTAGTAGTAGTAGCAGATTAGTATGAGGATATGTAGTAGTAGCAGAGGATTAGTATGAGGATATGTAATAGTAGCAGAGGATTAGTATGAGGATATGTAGTAGTATCAGAGTATTAGTATGAGGATATGTAGTAGTAGCAGAGGATTAGTATGAGGATATGTAGTAGCAGGGGATTAGTATGAGGATATGTAGTAGCAGAGGATTAGTATGAGGATATGTAGTAGTAGCAGAGGATTAGTATGAGGATATGTAGTAGTAGTAGCAGAGGATTAGTATGAGGATATGTAGTAGTAGTAGCAGAGGATTAGTATGAGGATATGTAGTAGTAGTAGCAGAGGATTAGTATGAGGATATGTAGTAGTAGCAGAGGATTAGTATAAGGATATGTAGTAGTAGCAGAGTATTAGTATGAGGATATGTAGTAGTAGTAGCAGAGGATTAGTATGAGGATATGTAGTAGTAGTAGCAGAGGCTTAGTATGAGGATATGTAGTAGTAGTAGCAGAGGCTTAGTATGAGGATATGTAGTAGTAGTAGCAGAGGATTAGTATGAGGATATGTAGTAGCAGCAGCTTAGTATGAGGATATGTAGTAGTAGCAGAGGATTAGTATGAGGATATGTAGTAGTAGCAGAGGATTAGTATGAGGATATGTAGTAGTAGTAGCAGAGGATTAGTATGAGGATATGTAGTAGTAGCAGAGGATTAGTATGAGGATATGTAGTAGTAGTAGCAGAGGATTAGTATGAGGATATGTAGTAGTAGTAGCAGAGGATTAGTATGAGGATATGTAGTAGTAGCAGAGGATTAGTATGAGGATATGTAGTAGTAGTAGCAGAGGATTAGTATGAGGATATGTAGTAGTAGTAGCAGAGGATTAGTATGAGGATATGTAGTAGTAGTAGCAGAGGCTTAGTATGAGGATATGAAGTAGTAGTAGCAGAGGATTAGTATGAGGATATGAAGTAGTAGCAGAGGATTAGTATGAGGATATGTAGTAGTAGTAGCAGAGGATTAGTATGAGGATATGTAGTAGTAGTAGCAGAGGATTAGTATGAGGATATGAAGTAGCAGAGGATTAGTATGAGGATATGTAGTAGTAGTAGCAGAGGATTAGTATGAGGATATGTAGTAGTAGCAGAGGCTTAGTATAAGGATATGTAGTAGTAGCAGAGGCTTAGTATGAGGATATGTAGTAGCAGAGGATTAGTATGAGGATATGTAGTAGCAGATTAGTATGAGGATATGTAGTAGTAGCAGAGGATTAGTATGAGGATATGTAGTAGTAGATTAGTATGAGGATATGTAGTAGCAGATTAGTATGAGGATATGTAGTAGTAGATTAGTATGAGGATATGTAGTAGCAGATTAGTATGAGGATATGAAGTAGCAGAGGATTAGTATGAGGATATGTAGTAGTAGCAGAGGATTAGTATGAGGATATGTAGTAGTAGCAGAGGATTAGTATGAGGATATGAAGTAGCAGAGGATTAGTATGAGGATATGTAGTAGTAGTAGCAGAGGATTAGTATGAGGATATGAAGTAGCAGAGGATTAGTATGAGGATATGTAGTAGTAGTAGCAGAGGATTAGTATGAGGATATGAAGTAGCAGAGGATTAGTATGAGGATATGTAGTAGTAGTAGCAGAGGATTAGTATGAGGATATGAAGTAGCAGAGGATTAGTATGAGGATATGTAGTAGTAGTAGCAGAGGATTAGTATGAGGATATGAAGTAGCAGAGGATTAGTATGAGGATATGTAGTAGTAGCAGAGGATTAGTATGAGGATATGTAGTAGCAGAGGATAAGTATGAGGATATGTAGTAGCAGATTAGTATGAGGATATGTAGTAGTAGCAGCTTAGTATGAGGATATGTAGTAGTAGCAGAGGATTAGTATGAGGATATGTAGTAGTAGATTAGTATGAGGATATGTAGTAGCAGATTAGTATGAGGATATGTAGTAGTAGCAGAGGATTAGTATGAGGATATGTAGTAGCAGATTAGTATGAGGATATGTAGTAGCAGATTAGTATGAGGATATGTAGTAGCAGATTAGTATGAGGATATGTAGTAGTAGCAGAGGATTAGTATGAGGATATGTAGTAGCAGATTAGTATGAGGATATGTAGTAGCAGCAGCTTAGTATGAGGATATGTAGTAGCAGCAGCTTAGTATGAGGATATGTAGAGTAGCAGGGGTGTAGCCATGTTGTACCATATGTGGAATAGCAGGGGTTTAGCCGTGTGTTGTGTCATAAACCATACAACCCTGCAGACTGATTGTCCATCAGATGCTACGTTACTTACCAGCTTGGCTTGCTGTGCATTTGTGGGGTCGGCATACTGAAGCAATGCTTGGAACTGATTGTTTTTGGTGAATGTGATTATCTTTAACACCGTTCCGAACTTGGAGAAGATCTGGGGGTGATAAAGCAATGGATATTAGTCATACAGCAACCGGTGCAAATCAATGCATGAGAAGCGGCGACTCACTGACCTGGTGAAGGACGTCCAGTGTCACCGGGTAGTACATATTGTCGATGATTATTCTCAACACCGGGCTCTGGGCAGAGGAGACTGTATTCTCACTTCCCGCTGTATTACCCACAGTGGAGTTTGTAGTCTGAACGGCAGATACTGCCTGAAGCACGGCCTGGGCTCTCTGCGTAAAAACCAAACAACCATGAGATGGCAAGAAAGCAAAGAAAGGGAAGACGAGGCATCCCATATCACACGTCAGGGGAAGAGGAGGGAAGACGAGGCGTCCTGTATTACACGTCAGGGGAAGAGGAGGGAAGACGAGGCGTCCTGTATCACACGTCAGGGGAAAAGGAGGAGGGAAGACGAGGCGTCCTGTATCACACGTCAGGGGAAGAGGAGGGAGACGAGGCCATAGAACAATTGTACTTTTCAGGGGCCCCTTGCAATCTACCATCCATAAAATGATACAACCCATAATTTTCTGAAAATTTTGGATCCATTTTAGGCGATAGCTGACATTATCTTTATTCTGTATGTCAGTCCAAATACAGGAGGTACCCACAGTTACATACAGTGCTGCCTTGGATTACAAGCATAATTCGTTCCGGGCCCGCGCTTGTAATCCAAATCCACTGTTAAACCAAAGTAAATTTTCCCATAAGAAATCAGAAATGCAGACAATTGGTTCCACATCCCAAAAATAAAGAGGATGGGAAACACAAGGGCTGACAGAGACTGCAGGGAGCAGGGAGGAATGAGCAGGGCAGATGTGTGCACATACATGCAGCACTCTCTGTCCGGGGAGAAAGGGGTTACAGCTATGGAGAGATTACCTCCACAGTCCTGTCCCCTGATGTAAGCCCCAGCCTGAAGTGGATCTGCTCCAGTACAGGGAGCTCTTACACCAAAACACTCTTAAATCAAGGTACCACTGTAGATTAAATTTTTCACCAATGTTACCCCCTTAAAGGGTTATTCTCAACCACTGACAATTCCTCTTAGCATCACTGTCTCCCACAAAGGTTACAGGTCTTCAGGGACGATCCACACTCCGGTGGTGTGCAAAACCTCAGAGGGGGAAGGAACAATACCTACTGCCCCCCAAGGTCTTGACCACCTGATGTCTCAGCCAAAATGCAACATTAATTTCATTTTTAGCCCGTTCTTTGGCCAGTAAAATTGACATCAGTATTCTTCAGATTGGCACAATTACAATGATATCCAATTTGTATAGTTCCCGACATGTTTTATTACTTTTTTTAAAAGAAAAAAAAAAAAAAAAAAAAAAAAAGGAAAATATTCTGACCTTTATTATGTTTTTATCTCGCATGTTTGTGCCAAGATCTATAGGTTTTATTGATGCCACATTGGGGTGGATGGGAATTTTTTTCTTGTATGCCATTCACAGCGTCGGATCAGTATTGTTATAGGTTTAATAGTTCAGATACTTCCCCACACTACAGTATCAAATAGGTTTGATGGTGGCAATTAACTTTTTTCCCTTACAATGTTTTAGGTGTCACTGTCATTCAGAAAAACTTTTGACATGTCAGAGACAAGTCAAAAATTTTGATCAATCTGGGACAGTGTTCAGACCCATACCGATCAGGAGAACGAGCCAGGAGAGGACTGGCTGCTGCTCCCCGCTCTGTCAGTGATAAGAGTCAGTGCTTCTCCCTGGGTCCGTGCACTCTAGCTTCAGAACAGCCTGTCTCAGGTCCCGGACAGTGATTGGCTGAGCGGCCTGTCAGCTATGACAGGCCGCTCTGAAGCTAGATCGCGTTGACCCGGGAGAAGCACAGAGCAAGAGGAGCCCTGCAGCCTGGATAGGTAATGTATATCGTCAGCCGCCGGTCGCGCACCGCTATTATATGTAGCGATGCGCGATCGGCGCCCGACAATTATAGGTCAGAACCTATATCAACGATCAGCCGATGACAATGATCAGGGCGACCAGGGGGGAGAGGGGTGTGGCGACCAGATGTCAGCAAGCAGTGCACCATTCATAACACAAGCGTCGCCCGAAAACGTTATACTACATTTACTTCAGGAATCCACAGAATTCCCCTTTTAGCAATCATGAGATGTGTAAACTGGTCAAGGCTGGTGAAGGGTGGCTCTAGGAGCAGACCTCTGACCGGACAGCATGGAGGTAAGCAGAAGGTCTCCTGCGGTCAGGTGCTGATCATCAGTGACAGCTACCACTGTGACACACACAAATGCCATGACCAGTGTGTGGCATTGAAGGGGTTAATGGCAGACATCAGTATGCGCGCTGGTGTCTGTCAGTGAGCGAGTACTGGCTGCTGGTAAGGTATACGTGTACAGCACAGTGTCCTGAGACCCAGGCGGTCATACATCCGGGTGTTATGCTACATTAATCACCATCTCCCACATTGGTAACACCGGGGGTCACTGTGTGATCCGGCCGCTGTAGACTGATGGAAGTTCTGGACACACAGGGAGACGTTCTAGGAATTACAACCTGCCATCAGGAATACCTGATTTAGTGCGCTGTCTGTCTTAAGCTCCTTATGGTTGGAGTACTGGATATAGATGGGCTGGTTACGCAGGTGAGGAGTCATTGAGTTATAATAGTTCACCATTGTGGCAGCCGCTTCCTCTGTTGCCAATTCCAAAAAAGCCTAAAAACACAAACACTAGAATTAAGACAATGCATCACAAAACGGAAAATTCATGTGACCTAGCAGAATGAGAGGCTGTACTGGGAACTCCCCAACTACACCGGTGTAGGCCATGTCACAAACCTTCCCACACCCGCTATAGAAGAGGCTGCCCAGGATGGAGGTCACCACAACATAGTCAGGAAGCCATGCCTCCCCACACCCGCTGTAGAAGAGGCTGCCCAGGATGGAGGTCACCACAACATAGTCAGGAAGCCATGCCTCCCCACACCCGCTATAGAAGAGGCTGCCCAGGATGGAGGTCACTGTAACCATGTCAGTCAGGAAGCCATGCCTCCCCACACCCGCTGTAGAAGAGGCTGCCCAGGATGGAGGTCACCGGAACCATGTCAGTCAGGAAGCCATGCCTCCCCACACCCGCTATAGAAGAGGATGCCCAGGATGGAGGTCACCACAACATAGTCAGGAAGCCATGCCTCCCCACACCCGCTATAGAAGAGGATGCCCAGGATGGAGCTCACTGTAACCATGTCATTAGTCAGGAAGCCATGCCCCCCCCCACCCCCACCAGACAGAAGGATTATAACAAGTTATCTTATATCTATTCATTACAGGTGTTCTCAGGGATTAGAAAAAAAAACTGCTACTTCCTTGCAAAAACAGCACCACCCTGCCCTTAGGTTGTGTGTGGTATTATAATTCAGCTCAATTGAATTTAATGGAAATGAGCATCAAACCTCATCTAACAGTACAGAGTCCTTCAGTTTCTGGAAGAAAGCAGACATGTTTTCCTAAGCTTGGACATACCCTTGAAGAGAGCGGTATGGGGTTAGGCACCATGACTAAATATGACTACAGCCGCTGTCAGAGAACGAGCATGAAATAAAAGGTTTATTGAACAACATTTTCTGATCTTAGAAAAAAAAAAAAAAAAAAAAAATGGTGCAGAGGGAACCCGCCGGTGACCACTCCAATGACTCATGGTGCAGAGAACCCGCCGGTGACCACTCCAATGACTCATGGTGCAGAGAACCCGCCGGTGACCACTCCAATGACTCATGGTGCAGAGAACCTGCCGGGGACCACTCCAATGACTCATGGTGCAGAGAACCCCCCCATGACCACTCCAATGACTCATGGTGCAGAGAACCCGCCGGTGACCACTCCAATGACTCATGGTGCAGAGAACCCGCCGGTGACCACTCCAATGACTCATGGTGCAGAGAACCCGCCGGTGACCACTCCAATGACTCATGATGCAGAGAACCTGCCGGGGACCACTCCAATGACTCATGGTGCAGTGGGAACCCGCCGGGGACCACTCCAATGACTCATGGTGCAGAGAACCCCCCCATGACCACTCCAATGACTCATGGTGCAGAGAACCCCCCCATGACCACTCCAATGACTCATGGTGCAGAGAACCCCCCACATGACCACTCCAATGACTCATGGTGCAGAGAACCCACTGGGGACCACTCCAATGACTCATGGTGCAGAGAACCCGCCTGGGACCACTCCAATGACTCATGGTGCAGAGAACCCGCCGGGGACCACTCCAATGACTCATGGTGCAGAGAACTTGCCGGTGACCACTCCAATGACTCATGGTGCAGAGAACCTGCCGGTGACCACTCCAATGACTCATGGTGCAGAGAACCTGCCGGGGACCACTCCAATGACTCATGGTGCAGTGGGAACCTGCCGGGGACCACTCCAATGACTCATGGTGCAGAGAACCCACTGGGGACCACTCCAATGACTCATGGTGCAGAGAACCTGCCGGGGTCCACTCCAATGACTCATGGTGCAGATAACCCCCCCATGACCACTCCAATGACTCATGGTGCAGAGAACCCGCCAGGGACCACTCCAATGACTCATGGTGCAGAGAACCTGCCGGGGACCACTCCAATGACTCATGGTGCAGAGAACCTGCCGGGGACCACTCCAATGACGCATTACAGTAAAATGTAGAAGAAACCAAGAGACATTACCTGATTTTTTCCTTTCAGCATCAGAATATTTGTTACTTTCCCAAAGGGTAACCCCAGAGCAATGACTTCAGTCTCTGTTACTTCTCCAGGAAGTTTCCGGATATGAAGAACTCGGGACGGGGCACTTTCCATTTTTTCATCCCCTTTGAATTTTTTGTTATCATTTCCATTGGCTTAGAGGGAAAAAAAACGAAAAATTAACTTCTAGAAGTCATATAATCTATAGAGGATACCATGTTTTGAAACCCACACAAAGGAGCAACTCTACCCCCACCCCACCTCCTGGAGAAGCAGTAGTAAAGTCCACCAACCCCCCCACTTTGATTAGGAGCATAAGTTGTTCCGGGACGGCGCTTGTAATCCAAATCACTCTTACATCAAAGCAAATTTTCCCATAAGAAATCACTGATCTGCAGACAATTGGTTCCACACCCCAAAAATAATGATTATTATTCTGAATAACATGTAGAAGAGATGAAACAATGAGAAGCAGCTGGATGTGTGATATATAAGTTACTGTACAGTATAGCAGCATGTGGTGTATAATGTATAGTAACTGTATAACCCTGATAACACAGCAGCTGGATATGTGATATATAAGTTACTGTACAGTATAGCAATCAGCATGTGGTGTATAATGTGTAGTAACTGTATAACCCTGATAACACAGCAGCTGGATATGTGTTATATATGTTACTTTACAGTATAGTGATCAGCATGTGGTGTATAATGTATAGTAACTGTATAACCCTGATAACACAGCAGCTGGATATGTGATATATAAGTTACTGTACAGTATAGCAGCATGTGGTGTATAATGTATAGTAACTGTATAACCCTGATAACACAGAAGCTGGATATGTGATATATAAGTTACTGTACAGTATAGCAGCATGTGGTATATAATGTATAGTAACTGTATAATCCTGATAACACAGCAGCTGGATATGTGATATATAAGTTACTGTACAGTATAGCAATCAGCATGTGGTGTATAATGTATAGTAACTGTATAACCCTGATAACACAGCAGCTGGATATGTGATATATAAGTTACTGTACAGTATAGCAGCATGTGGTATATAATGTATAGTAACTGTATAACCCTGATAACACAGCAGCTGGATATGTGATATATAAATTACTGTACAGTATAGCAGCATGTGGTGTATAATGTATAGTAACTGTATAACCCTGATAATACAGCAGCAGCTGGATATGTGATATATAAGTTACTGTACAGTATAGCAGCATGTGGTGTATAATGTATAGTAACTGTATAACCCTGATAACACAGCAGCAGCTGGATATGTGATATATAAGTTACTGTACAGTATAGCAGCATGTGGTGTATAATGTATAGTAACTGTATAACCCCTGATAACCCAGCAGCTGGATATGTGATATATAAGTTACTGTACAGTATAGCAGCATGTGGTGTATAATGTATAGTAACTGTATAACCCTGATAACACTGCAGCAGCTGGATATGTGATATACAAGTTACTGTACAGTATAGCAGCATGTGGTATATAATGTATAGTAACTGTATAACCCTGATAACACAGAAGCTGGATATGTGATAAATAAGTTACTGTACAGTATAGCAGCATGTGGTATATAATGTATAGTAACTGTATAACCCTGATAACACAGAAGCTGGATATGTGATATATAAGTTAATGTGGTATATAATGTATAGTAACTGTATAACCCTGATAACACAGCAGCAGCTGGATATGTGATATATAAGTTACTGTACAGTATAGCAGCATGTGGTATATAATGTATAGTAACTGTATAACCCTGATAACACAGCAGCAGCTGAACATGTGATATATAAGTTACTGTACAGTATAGCAGCATGTGGTATATAATGTATGGTAACTGTAAACCCTGATAACACTGCAGTTGAATATGTGATATATAAGTTACTGTACAGTATAGCAGCATGTGGTATATAATGTATAGTAACTGTATAACCCTGATAACACAGAAGCTGGATATGTGATATATAAGTTACTGTACAGTATAGCAGCATGTGGTATATAATGTATAGTAACTGTATAACCCTGATAACACAGCAGCAGCTGGATATGTGATATATAAGTTACTGTACAGTATAGCAGCATGTGGTATATAATGTATAGTAACTGTATAACCCTGATAACACAGCAGCAGCTGAACATGTGATATATAAGTTACTGTACAGTATAGCAGCATGTGGTATATAATGTATGGTAACTGCATAACCCTGATAACACTGCAGCTGGATATGTGTGTGTGTGGGGGGGAGAATATATTATATAGATTAATAATAGTAAAATTAAATAATAAAATTAGATAAAAACACACATATATATATATATATATATATATATATATATATATATATATATAGATGTCCCTCCTTTCCCTTCTTCCCCCCTGTAACATATATATAAAGGTTTCCCTGTAACATATATAAAGGTTTCCATCATGTCCCTCCTTTCCCTTCTTCCTCCTATAACATATATAAAGGTTTTCATCATGTCCTCCCTTTCCCGTAGACTATACACTAGAAACACTCTGTGGCCAGGCCTGGGGACTCAAAGGTTGCCTGTTTATTAAAGGGGCTATTCAAGGATCATAAGCTGTCCCCTATCCACATGATAAAAGATGAGAAGTTGATCCGGGGTAGATGGAAAAATCACTTTAACATAGAAGTTGAACAAAGGAAACCCTGACATTAGGGATCCACACATTGAGAATAACCTGAAGTACAAAATGTTTTTTTTTTTTATAATATACACGATTTTGAATGGTGAATGGGAATTTACATCATTCTTTATAATAGTCCTGCACCTCATGTACAGGAAGGTGAAAGCGAACGGTAAATCGCGCCTCTGTGCGAAGTCCTTCCATAAAGAGGGCTTTGTTCTTGGAGAAGAGAAATCTGGTGTTTTGTGTGAGAACATTTAGGTCTGTGTGTTCTGGGCATCTCCGCACCTGCTTTACTGTCGTCTCGCAGCAGAAAATGACCCCGAAATAAGTGAGGAGAGAAGCGATGAATAGACGCTCCACAATGTCATAATCACAGGAATAATTCCACCCTGTACGGCTGAATCCCGCAGAACAAAAGAATCCTGAGCAGCTTCACGTCTAAGTCTCCTGAATGTACAGAGCGCTATTCACATCATCCAGCGGGAAGAAAGGAAGCTCCCCGGGCCACACCATGGCCTCTTCAAGGGAAACTACATGAGCCGCACAATCCAGACACCGGAAACTTATGGAACCAATAACGGAGGACACGGAGAAGAGGATGGGATCTGTTACAGCCTCAATCCCATCTAACCGTTTTGTCAAAAACACAACAAAAACTCCTAAAAGAATCTAGTTATGAAAGGAGAACAAACAGTCACTAAAAAAGGATTATACAAATCACCTGACATAACTTGACAGATTCCTACAATGTGCCAGAGAGCACAGGCCGATCTGTATACCTCTACTGATACACAGCCCTACCATGTGCCAGAGAGCACAGGCCGATCTGTATACCTCTACTGATACACAGCCCTACCATGTGCCAGAGAGCACAGGCCGATCTGTATACCTCTACTGATACACAGCCCTACAATGTGCCAGAGAGCACAGGCCGATCTGTATACCTCTACTGATACACAGCCCTACCATGTGCCAGAGAGCACAGGCCGATCTGTATACCTCTACTGATACACAGCCCTACCATGTGCCAGAGAGCACAGGCCGATCTGTATACCTCTACTGATACACAGCCCTACAATGTGCCAGAGAGCACAGGCACATGTACATATTGTAAAACAGTAAGCAATCCTAAAGGGTGTAGTAAATAATATGCAATTTAAAAAAAGAAAAAAGAAAAACAAACAGAAGAAATGTCTGTCCCAATATATAAGACCAAAATATACTAAAAGTAATTAAATGCAACGTATATATACACTTATTTCAAGAAATTGCGAATTATAGAATAAAGGACTAATAAACAAACATTAAAAGTAAAAGGCACAAAAGTGAAATGAAAAGGTACAAACATCCATGAGCTACCAGGTGCCAGACAGCACAGCCGCTGCCGAAACGGTGGAAAACTAATCCTCTAACCCTTAGGCGACCCTGGACGTACCTGTATGTCCAGGGCCGCCCACAGGTGTTTAGAGCTGGGCCGCGCTTTGAACCGCCGTGGTCCCGGGTGCCGCATGTAGCCCGGGACCGAAGCCATTAGCAGGCAGGGCTCGATCGCCGTGCCCGCTAATAAGGTAATTGGATGCAGCTGTCAAAGATGCAGCCGGTCCCCGGTGTCTAGCAGTTACCTGATGCAGCCGTTCCCTGGTGTCTAGTGGCGGAGATCGCCCCCCCCCCCCCCCCCCCCCCCCCGCCCCGGAGCAATCGAGTGCTTATCTCATCGATCTATGCTGTATTACTATGCAGCATAGATCGTAATGAGAGATCAGTGTACTTATACTGGGGGGGGTGGGGGGGTGGGGGGATAAATAACCCTAACCCCAGGGGGGCTTCTAGTGTAAGTGTAGCAGTAAAAAAAAAAAAAAAGGTCATTAAAAAAACAAAAAGCCCCCTCCCCTAATTAAAGTCAGAATCACCCCCTTTTTCCCATGCTACAAATAAAAAATATGTTTGCTATCGCCGCGTGCGTAATCGCATAAAAAAATCCCAAAGAGCAAAATTGCGCATTTTTGGTCGCATCAAATCCAGAAAAATTGTAATAAAAAGTGATCAAAAAGTCGTATATGCGCAATCAAGGTACCGATAGAAAGAACACATCATGGCGCAAAAAAATGACACCTCACACATCCCCATAGACCTAAGGATAAAAGCGCTATAAGCCGGGGAATGGAGCGATTGTAAGGAACATATATTTGTTAAAGGGGTATTCCAGGGAAAATCAATAATTTAGCAATGGAAAGGGTTAACCAAGGTTAACCCTTTCCTAATATACTTACCTGTCCGTTTTTGGCCCCCCAAGGAGAGCTCTGGTCCGGTCACGTGAGCGTCCAGCTTGCCTCTCCCGGATCCTCTGTCCTTCCGGTTCGGTGACGTCACCACCCGGCCGGCGACTGCTGTCTTTCTTATTAGCAGCAGAGCACTGAACCCTGACTGGTTTGTTAGCGTGCAGCCAATCAGGGTTCAGTGCTCTGCGTCCCCTGCTGTAAGTTATCAGGGTTTGGGGGGGGGGCTCAGTGCCGGTGTCAGAACTACATTAGGGCAATGTGAGGGGTCCCTGCGGCATAACTTCATTCATAGCCACCAGACACCTGGAGCGGAGCTATGAATGAAGTGATGCCGCCCACCGCATCCCTTCCCCTCCCGGGACTCAGGGTCAGTATCACTGACACCCAGGGGGGAAGTCCTGTAAAGCAATGCTGATCATCTGCTGCTGATCCCCCCGGCCCCCCTCCCTGTGTCCCCGTCAGATCTCTCACCCCCAGAGCGCGCTGCCGCACTGGCCCGATCTCTGCACCTCTGATCTCCTGCATCAAGCAGCCGGCGGTACACAGCTGACAGGCGCTGTGTGACTGAGGCAGGAGAGATCTCTTCCTTGCTCCCTACACAGCGCCTGTCAGCTTAGTTTTATCGGGGTGATTGACAGGCGCTGTGTAGGGAGCAAGGAAGAGATCTCTCCTGCCTCAGTCACACAGCGCCTGTCAGCTGAGTACAGGTGCAGAGATAGGTGCAGAGATCAGGGCCAGCGCGCTCCGGGGGTGGGGGTGAGAGATCTCTGACAGGGACACAGGGCGGGGGGGGGGGGGGGAATCAGCAGCCGAAACACATTACTTTGCAGAACTCCCCCCTCCCTGTGTCCCTGTCAGAGATCTCTCACCCCCACCCCCGGAGCGCGCTGGCCCTGATCTCTGCACCTATCTCTGCACCTGTACTCAGCTGACAGGCGCTGTGTGACTGAGGCAGGAGAGATCTCTTCCTTGCTCCCTACACAGCGCCTGTCAGCTTAGTTTTATCGGGGTGATTGACAGGCGCTGTGTAGGGAGCAAGGAAGAGATCTCTCCTGCCTCAGTCACACAGCGCCTGTCAGCTGAGTACAGGTGCAGAGATAGGTGCAGAGATCAGGGCCAGCGCGCTCCGGGGGTGGGGGGTGAGAGATCTCTGACAGGGACACAGGGAGGGGGGAGTTCTGCAAAGTAATGTGTTTCGGCTGCTGATTCCCCCCCCCCCCCGCCCTGTGTCCCTGTCAGAGATCTCTCACCCCCACCCCCGGAGCGCGCTGGCCCTGATCTCTGCACCTATCTCTGCACCTGTACTCAGCTGACAGGCGCTGTGTGACTGAGGCAGGAGAGATCTCTTCCTTGCTCCCTACACAGCGCCTGTCAATCACCCCGATAAAACTAAGCTGACAGGCGCTGTGTAGGGAGCAAGGAAGAGATCTCTCCTGCCTCAGTCACACAGCGCCTGTCAGCTGGGTACCGCCGGCTGCTTGATGCAGGAGATCAGAGGTGCAGAGATCGGGCCAGTGCGGCAGCGCGCTCTGGGGGTGAGAGATCTGACGGGGACACAGGGAGGGGGGCCGGGGGGGGATCAGCAGCAGATGATCAGCATTGCTTTACAGGACTTCCCCCCCTGGGTGTCAGTGATACTGACCCCGAGTCCCGGGAGGGGAAGGGATGCGGTGGGCGGCATCACTTCATTCATAGCTCCGCTCCAGGTGTCTGGTGGCTATGAATGAAGTTATGCCGCAGGGACCCCTCACATTGCCCTAATGTAGTTCTGACACCGGCACTGAGCCCCCCCCCCAAACCCTGATAACTTACAGCAGGGGATGCAGAGCACTGAACCCTGATTGGCTGCACGCTAACAAACCAGTCAGGGTTCAGTGCTCTGCTGCTAATAAGAAAGACAGCAGTCGCCGGCCGGGTGGTGACGTCACCGAACCGGAAGGACAGAGGATCCGGGAGAGGCAAGCTGGACGCTCACGTGACCGGACCAGAGCTCTCCTTGGGGGGCCAAAAACGGACAGGTAAGTATATTAGGAAAGGGTTAACCTTGGTTAACCCTTTCCATTGCTAAATTATTGATTTTCCCTGGAATACCCCTTTAACAATGGTTTGAATTTTTTACCGGCCATCAGATACAATATAAGTTATACATGTTATATATCGTTGTAATCGTAACAACTTGAGGAACATATATAACAAGTCAATTTTACCCCAGGGCGAACGGCGTAATAACAAATACCCCCAAATAAAAGAAATTTGGGTTTGTTTTTTTTTATTTCACCACACATTGAATTTTTTTCTGGTTTCGCAGTGTACTTTATGGTATAATTCAGCCGTCATTGTAAAGTACAATTAGTGACTCAAAAAATAAGGATAAGGGCTCATGTGGGTTTTTAGGGGAAAAACTGCAAGTGCTATGGCCTTTTAAGCACAAGGAGGAAAAAACGAAACCGCAAAAATGTAAATTGGCCCGGTCCTCTAAGGGTTAAATTAGCGCGTTCTGTACTTATATGCTACGTGTTCTTGGAACAGAAGCTCCAATAGACGTCAATGGGTCTGTTTTTAATGGACAACACACTGAAGTACTATCCTTGAGCGCCCAGGCCGCCTCCACTCTACGGAGATTTATAGACCTGTCATTTGCTGGTCCGCAAAAAGTTATGCAAAACTAATGGTTTCTTTGATCCAGCCAATGGAATACGTGAATCCTGCAGACGGGATACGTGGATCCAGCTGGCGGGATATGTGGATCCAGCAGGTGGGATACGTGGATCCAGCAGTATCCAGCAGACAGGATACGTGGATCCAGCAGAAGGGATACGTGGATCCAGCAGAAGGGATACGTGGATCCAGCAGAAGGGATACGTGGATCCAGCAGAAGGGATACGTGGATCCAGCAGAAGGGATACGTGGATCCAGCAGAAGGGATACGTGGATCCAGCAGAAGGGATACGTGGATCCAGCAGAAGGGATACGTGGATCCAGCAGAAGGGATACGTGGATCCTGCAGACGGGATATGTGGATCCTGCAGACGGGATATGTGGATCCAGCAGACGGGATATGTGGATCCTGCAGAAGGGATATTTGGATCCTGCAGACGGGATATGTGGATCCTGCAGAAGGGATATGTGGATCCTGCAGAAGGGATATGTGGATCCTGCAGAAGGGATATGTGGATCCAGCAGAAGGGATATGTGGATCCTGCAGATGGGATATGTGGATGGGATCTAACACAGAACGTTCCTGTACAGTGACAGCACACAGAGCACGGCAGCATCTGCCCATCTGGACGGTTAATGTGACATTATATATAACATGTAGAGCTACATGTTGGGCGACACGGCGTATAGTAACTCACAAGCTCCAGCGCCATCACTAGTGACCATCAATAGATAAGGTTTACTCACCTGTCACAACTATGCTGCTCATGTTAGAACTGGGACCATTAAGGACGCTTCCAGAAAGCAGCTCGTCAGAACCTCTCTAAAGGGGAGAGAAAGGTCAAAGGTTAGACAGCCGCCCCTGACAGTCTGGTGCATCATACATAGTACAGGGGTATATGTCACACGTGTGTATCAGTGCAGGCCGGGTGCTGTGACCCTCGTCAATCACTAGAATAAAGGGGTAGATAGACTCCACAGCCCACACTCTGCCACTCGGCTATACACTGCCAATATCAGCAATCGGCCTTACAATGGAAGCCTATGGGACTCCTTCCTGCTATACGGAATAGCCAGAGGTTCCATAGGCTCCCATTATTTTCCCGTACACTTCTTGTATTAGCGTCTGACGAAGAGACAGAGCCTGTGCTGCTGAACGCATCCGCCCCTTCATTCTAGCGATCAGCGGGGGTCTCAGCACCTGAACCCCAACAGATAAACACATCTGACAAGTCGCTAAGATATGTCAGAAGTTTTATTTCTTTTATAACAGTTACACTTTAAAATACTACACAGGTACAGAGACCGCAGCTCTTGTACACAGCTCGATAACATTCTGGTCACGCTTCTCTGCCCCTGCCCCATGCTGTACACTGGAGACCCGCTCTGTCCCCCCTGCCCCATGCTGTACACTGGAGACCCGCTCTGTCCCCCCTGCCCCCCCTGCCCCATGCTGTACACTGGAGACCCGCTCTGTCCCCCCTGCCCCATGCTGTACACTGGAGACCCGCTCTGTCCCCCCCTGCCCCATGCTGTACACTGGAGACCCGCTCTGTCCCCCCTGCCCCCCCTGCCCCATGCTGTACACTGGAGACCCGCTCTGTCCCCCTGCCCCATGCTGTACACTGGAGACCCGCTCTGTCCCCCCTGCCCCATGCTGTACACTGGAGACCCGCTCTGTCCCCCTGCCCCATGCTGTACACTGGAGACCAGCTCTGTCCCCCCTGCCCCATGCTGTACACTGGAGACCAGCTCTGTCCCCCCTGCCCCATGCTGTACACTGGAGACCCGCTCTGTCCCCCCTGCCCCATGCTGTACACTGGAGACCCGCTCTGTCCCCCTGCCCCATGCTGTACACTGGAGACCAGCTCTGTCCCCCCTGCCCATGCTGTACACTGGAGACCCGCTCTGTCCCCCATGCTGTACACTGGAGACCCGCTCTGTCCCCCCTGCCCCATGCTGTACACTGGAGACCCGCTCTGTCCCCCCTGCCCCATGCTGTACACTGGAGACCCGCTCTGTCCCCCCTGCCCCATGCTGTACACTGGAGACCAGCTCTGTCCCCCCTGCCCCATGCTGTACACTGGAGACCCGCTCTGTCCCCCATGCTGTACACTGGAGACCCGCTCTGTCCCCCCTGCCCCATGCTGTACACTAGAGACCCGCTCTGTCCCCCCTGCCCCCCCTGCTGTACACTGGAGACCCGCTCTGTCCCCCCTGCCCCCCCTGCTGTACACTGGAGACCCGCTCTGTCCCCCCTGCCCCCCCTGCTGTACACTGGAGACCCGCTCTGTCCCCCCTGCCCAATGCTGTACACTGGAGACCCGCTCTGTCCCCCCTGCCCCATGCTGTACACTGGAGACCCGCTCTGTCCCCCCTGCCCCATGCTGTACACTGGAGATCCGCTCTGTCCCCCCTGCCCCATGCTGTACACTGGAGACCCGCTCTGTCCCCCCTGCCCCATGCTGTACACTGGAGACCCGCTCTGTCCCCCCTGCTGTACACTGGAGATCCGCTCTGTCCCCCCTGCTGTACACTGGAGACCAGCTCTGTCCCCCCTGGCCCATGCTGTACACTGGAGACCCCGCTCTGTCCCCCCCTGCCCCATGCTGTACACTGGAGACCCGCTCTGTCCCCCCTGCCCCATGCTGTACACTGGAGACCAGCTCTGTCCCCCCCTGCCCCATGGCTGTACACTGGAGACCCGCTCTGTCCCCCATGCTGTACACTGGAGACCCGCTCTGTCCCCCCTGCCCCATGCTGTACACTGGAGACCCGCTCTGTCCCCCCTGCCCCATGCTGTACACTGGAGACCCGCTCTGTCCCCCCTGCCCCATGCTGTACACTGGAGACCAGCCTCTGTCCCCCTGCCCCATGCTGTACACTGGAGACCCGCTCTGTCCCCCATGCTGTACACTGGAGACCCGCTCTGTCCCCCCTGCCCCATGCTGTACACTAGAGACCCGCTCTGTCCCCCCTGCCCCCCCTGCTGTACACTGGAGACCCGCTCTGTCCCCCCTTGCCCCCCCTGCTGTACACTGGAGACCCCGCTCTGTCCCCCCTGCCCCCCCTGCTGTACACTGGAGACCCCGCTCTGTCCCCCCTGCCCCATGCTGTACACTGGAGACCCGCTCTGTCCCCCTGCCCCCTGCTGTACACTGGAGACCCGCTCTGTCCCCCCTGCCCCATGCTGTAACACTGGAGATCCGCTCTGTCCCCCTGCCCATGCTGTACACTGGAGACCCGCTCTGTCCCCCCTGCCCCATGCTGTACACTGGAGACCCGCTCTGTCCCCCCTGCTGTAACACTGGAGATCCGCTCTGTCCCTCCCTGCGTGTAGCACTGGAGACCCGCTCACTGTCCCCCCGGCTGTACACTGGAGACCCGCTCTGTCCCCACTGCCCCATGACTGTACACGTGGAGTACGCCGCTCTGTCCCCCCCTGCCCCATGCTGTACACTGGAAGAACCCATGCTGTCCCCCTGCACTCATGCTGTACACTAGGAGACCCACTACTGTCCACCCTGCTTGTACACTTGTAGCACCCGCTCTGTCCCCCTGCTGTACACTGGAGACCCGCTCTGTCCCCCCTGCTGTACACTGGAGACCCGCTCTGTCCCCCCTGCCCCATGCTGTACACTGGAGACCCGCTCTGTCCCCCCTGCCCCATGCTGTACACTGGAGACCCACTCTGTCCACCCTGCTGTACACTGGAGACCCGCTCTGTCCCCCCTGCTGTACACTGGAGACCCGCTCTGTCCCCCCTGCCCCATGCTGTACACTGGAGACCCGCTCTGTCCCCCCTGCTGTACACTGGAGATCCGCTCTGTCCCCCCCTGCCCCATGCTGTACACTGGAGACCCGCTCTGTCCCCCCTGCTGTACACTGGAGACCCGCTCTGTCCCCCCTGCTGTACACTGGAGACCCGCTCTGTCCCCCCTGCCCCATGCTGTACACTGGAGACCCGCTCTGTCCCCCCTGCTGTACACTGGAGACCCGCTCTGTCCCCCCTGCCCCATGCTGTACACTGGAGACCCGCTCTGTCCCCCCTGCCCCATGCTGTACACTGGAGACCCGCTCTGTCCCCCCTGCCCCATGCTGTACACTGGAGACCCGCTCTGTCCACCCTGCTGTACACTGGAAGACCCGCTCTGTCCACCCTGCCCCATGCTGCTACACTGGAGACCCGCTCTGTCCCCCCTGCCCCATGCTGTACACTGGAGACCCGCTCTGTCCCCCCTGCCCCATGCTGTACACTGGAGACCCCGCTCTGTCCCCCCTGCCCCATGCTGTACACTGGAGACCCGCTCTGACCCCCTGCTGTACACTGGAGACCCGCTCTGACCCCCTGCTGTACACTGGAGACCCCGCTCTGTCCCCCTGCCCCATGCTGTACACTGGAGACCCGCTCTGTCCCCCCTGCCCCATGCTGTACACTGGAGACCCGTCTGTCCCCCCCTGCCCCATGCTGTACACTGGAGACCCGCTCTGTCCCCCCTGCCCCATGCTGTACACTGGAGACCCGCTCTGTCCCCCCTGCTGTACACTAGAGACATGCTCTGTCCCCCCTGCCCCATGCTGTACACTGGAGACCCTCTCTGACCCCCTGCTGTACACTGGAGACCCGCTCTGTCCCCCCTGCTGTTACACTGGAGACCCGCTCTGTCCCCCCTGCCCCATGCTGTACACTGGAGACCCGCTCTGTCCCCCCTGGCCCCCATGCTGTACACGGAGACCCGCTCTGTCCCCCCTGCCCATGCTGTACACGGGAGACCCGCTCTGTCCCCCCTGCCCCATGCTGTACACTGGAGACCCACTCTGTCCCACCCTGCTGTACACTGGAGACCCGCTCTGTCCCCCCTGCTGTACCTGGAGACCCGCTCTTGTCCCCCCTGCTGTACACTGGAGACCCGCTCTGTCCCCCTGCTGTACACTGAGACCCGCTCTGTTCCCCCCTGCCCCATGCTTGTACACTGGAGACACCGCTCTGTCCCCCCCTGCTGTACCCTGGAGATCCGCTCGTCCCCCCTGCCCCATGCTGGTACACTTGAGACCTGCTCGGTCCCCTGCCCCATGCTGTACACTGGAGACCACTCTGTCCCCCCTGCTGTACACTGGATAGACCCGCTCTGTCCCCCCTGCTGTACACTGGAGAACCCGCTCTGATCCCCCCTGCCCATGCTGTACACTGAGAGACCCGCTCTGTCCCCCTGCCCCATGCTGTACACTGGAGACCCGCTCTGTCCCCCCTGCCCCATGCTGTACACTGGAGACCCGCTCTGTCCCCCCTGCCCCATGCTGTACACTGGAGACCCGCTCTGTCCCCCTGCTGTACACTGGAGACCCGCTCTGTCCCCCCCTGCCCCATGCTGTCACACTGGAGACCCGCTCTGTCCCCCCTGCCCCATGCTGTACACTGGAGACCCGCTCTGTCCCCCCCTGCCCCATGGCTGTACACTGGAGACCCGCTCTGTCCCCCCTGCCCATGCTGTACACTGGAGACCCGCTCTGACCCCTGCTGTACACTGGAGACCCGCTCTGTCCCCTGCCCATGCTGTACACTGGAGACCCGCTCTGTCCCCCCCATGCCCCATGCTGTACACTGGAAGACCCGCTCTGTCCCCCCTGCCCCATGCTGTACACGGGAGACCCGCTCTGTCCCCCCTGCCCCATGCTGTACACTGGAGACCCACTCTGTCCACCCTGCTGTACACTGGAGACCCGCTCTGTCCCCCCTGCTGTACACTGGAGACCCGCTCTGTCCCCCCTGCTGTACACTGGAGACCCGCTCTGTCCCCCCTGCCCCATGCTGTACACTGGAGACCCGCTCTGTCCCCCCTGCTGTACACTGGAGATCCGCTCTGTCCCCCCTGCCCCATGCTGTACACTTGAGACCTGCTCTGTCCCCCCTGCCCCATGCTGTACACTGGAGACCCACTCTGTCCCCCCTGCTGTACACTGGAGACCCGCTTTGTCCCCCCTGCTGTACACTGGAGACCCGCTCTGTCCCCCCTGCCCCATGCTGTACACTGGAGACCCGCTCTGACCCCCTGCTGTACACTGGAGACCCGCTCTGTCCCCCCTGCCCCATGCTGTACACTGGAGACCCGCTCTGTCCCCCCTGCCCCATGCTGTACACTGGAGACCCGCTCTGTCCCCCCTGCCCCATGCTGTACACTGGAGACCCGCTCTGTCCCCCCTGCTGTACACTGGAGACCCGCTCTGTCCCCCCTGCTGTACACTGGAGACCCGCTCTGTCCCCCCCTGCCCCATGCTGTACACTGGAGACCCGCTCTGTCCCCCCTGCCCCATGCTGTACACTGGAGACCCGCTCTGTCCCCCCCTGCCCCATGCTGTACACTGGAGACCCGCTCTGTCCCCCCTGCCCCATGCTGTACACTGGAGACCCGCTCTGACCCCCTGCTGTACACTGGAGACCCGCTCTGACCCCCTGCTGTACACTGGAGACCCGCTCTGTCCCCCCTGCCCCATGCTGTACACGGGAGACCCGCTCTGTCCCCCCTGCCCCATGCTGTACACTGGAGACCCGCTCTGTCCCCCCTGCCCCATGCTGTACACTGGAGACCCGCTCTGTCCCCCCTGCTGTACACTAGAGACCCGCTCTGTCCCCCCTGCCCCATGGAGATCGGCTAATAATTACAGACTGAAAACCATTTCTAAACATATCCAGAGTAAATTATCGAGCGATAAACTGTAAAAAAGTTTGTGCATTTTTATCAAGCGTGTAAATACATGTGCGTTTGTTTCCTTACTGACATGGTTGGTTTTGTTGCGTTTTATTTGCCCTTTACTACGTATTGTCCAGCCATGCCCTGACCCGCTGTGACATTAGTTTTGGCCCTCAGAAGCAATCTGTTGATTTCCTACAGCTGACCCGCCAACAGGAGAACAACAGAGGGGGGCTGACCACTGTATGGGGCACTACTGAGGGGGGGGACCACTGTATGGGGCACTACTGAGGGGGGGGGGACCACTGTATGGGGCACTACTGAGGGGGGGGATGACCACTGTATGGGGCACTACTGAGGGGGGGGGGGATGACCACTGTATGGGGCACTACTGAGGGGGGGGGGGATGACCACTGTATGGGGCACTACTTGAGGGGGGGGGGGGATGACCACTGTATGGGGCACTACTGAGGGGGGGGGGATGACCACTGTATGGGGCACTACTGAGGGGGGGGGGGGGATGACCACTGTATGGGGCACTACTGAGGGGGGGGATGACCACTGTATGGGGCACTACTGAGGGGGGGGGATGACCACTGTATGGGGCACTACTGAGGGGGGGGGGGGGGATGACCACTGTATGGGGCACTACTGAGGGGGGGATGACCACTGTATGGGGCACTACTGAGGGGGGATGACCACTGTATGGGGCACTACTGAGGGGGGGATGACCACTGTATGGGGCACTACTGAGGGGGGGGGATGACCACTGTATGGGGCACTACTGAGGGGGGGGGGATGACCACTGTATGGGGCACTACTGAGGGGGGGATGACCACTGTATGGAGCACTACTGAGGGGGGGATGACCACTGTATGGGGCACTACTGAGGGGGGGGGATGACCACTGTATGGGGCACTACTGAGGGGGGGATGACCACTGTATGGAGCACTACTGAGGGGGGGGATGACCACTGTATGGGGCACTAATGAGGGGGGGGGGGAAACCACTGTATGGGGCACTACTGAGGGGGGGGGGATGACCACTATGGGGCACTACTGAGGGGGGGATGACCACTGTATGGAGCACTACTGAGGGGGGGATGACCACTGTATGGGGCACTACTGAGGGGGGGGATGACCACTGTATGGGGCACTAATGAGGGGGGGGGGAATGACCACTGTATGGGGCACTACTGAGGGGGGGATGACCACTGTATGGGGCACTAATGAGGGGGGGGGGGAATGACCACTGTATGGGGCACTACTGAGGGGGGGGATGACCACTATGGGGCACTACTGAGGGGAGGATGACCACTGTATGGAGCACTACTGAGGGGGGGATGACCACTGTGTGGGGCACTACTGAGGGGGGGATGACCACTGTATGGGGCACTACTGAGGGGGGGATGACCACTGTATGGGGCACTACTGAGGGGGGGATGACCACTGTATGGGGCACTACTGAGGGGGGGGATGACCACTGTATGGGGCACTACTGAGGGGGGGGGGATGACCACTGTATGGGGCACTACTGAGGGGGGGGGGGGATGACCACTGTATGGGGCACTACTGAGGGGGGGGATGACCACTGTATGGGGCACTACTGAGGGGGGGGATGACCACTGTATGGGGCACTACTGAGGGGGGGATGACCACTGTATGGGGCACTACTGAGGGGGGGGGGATGACCACTGTATGGGGCACTACTGAGGGGGGGGATGACACTGTATGGGGCACTACTGAGGGGGGGGGATGACCACTGTATGGGGCACTACTGAGGGGGGGGGGGGGATGACCACTGTATGGGGCACTACTGAGGGGGGGATGACCACTGTATGGAGCACTACTGAGGGGGGGATGACCACTGTATGGGGCACTACTGAGGGGGGGGATGACCACTGTATGGGGCACTACTGAGGGGGGGGATGACCACTGTATGGGGCACTACTGAGGGGGGGGGGATGACCACTGTATGGGGCACTACTGAGGGGGGGGGATGACCACTGTATGGGGCACTACTGAGGGGGGGGGATGACCACTGTATGGGGCACTACTGAGGGGGGGGATGACCACTGTATGGGGCACTACTGAGGGGGGGGGGGGATGACCACTGTATGGGGCACTACTGAGGGGGGGATGACCACTGTATGGAGCACTACTGAGGGGGGGATGACCACTGTATGGGGCACTAATGAGGGGGGGGGGAAACCACTGTATGGGGCACTACTGAGGGGGGGGATGACCACTATGGGGCACTACTGAGGGGGGGATGACCACTGTATGGAGCACTACTGAGGGGGGATGACCACTGTATGGGGCACTACTGAGGGGGGGATGACCACTGTATGGGGCACTAATGAGGGGGGGGAATGACCACTGTATGGGGCACTACTGAGGGGGGGGATGACCACTGTATGGGGCACTAATGAGGGGGGGGGGGGAATGACCACTGTATGGGGCACTACTGAGGGGGGGATGACCACTATGGGGCACTACTGAGGGGAGGATGACCACTGTATGGAGCACTACTGAGGGGGGGATGACCACTGTGTGGGGCACTACTGAGGGGGGGATGACCACTGTATGGGGCACTACTGAGGGGGGGATGACCACTGAGGGGGGGGGGGGTGACCACTTTATGGAGCACTACTGGGGGGGGTGACCACTTTATGGAGCACTACTGGGGGGGAGGTGTGACCACTGTATGGAGCACTACTGGGGGGGAGGGGCGGGGGGTGACCACTGTATGGAGAACTACTTGGGGGGGGGGGGGGGGGTGAGACTTGTGAGCAGCCGCACCGTGCAGTCACCTCTCTTATTCCTGAGGATTATGAGCGGCCGGATCGTGCAGTGACCCCTCTTATTTCTGAGGCTTATGAGCAGCCGCACCGTGCAGTCACCCTTCTTATTCCTGAGCCTTATGAGCGGCCTCACAGTGCAGTCACCTCTCTTATTCCTGAGGATTATGAGCGGCCGGATCGTGCAGTCACCTCTCTTATTCCTGAGCCTTATGAGCGGCCTCACAGTGCAGTCACCTCTCTTATTCCTGAAGCTTATGAGCAGCCGCACCATGCAGTCACCTCTCTTATTCCTGAGGCTTATGAGCAGCCGCACCATGCAGTCACCTCTCTTATTCCTGAGGCTTATGAGCAGCCGCACCATGCAGTCACCTCTCTTATTCCTGAGGCTTATGAGCAGCCGCACCATGCAGTCACCTCTCTTATTCCTGAGGCTTATGAGCAGCCGCACCATGCAGTCACCTCTTATTCCTGAGGATTATGAGCGGCCGGATCGTGCAGTCACCGCTCTTATTCCTGAAGCTTATGAGCAGCCGCACCATGCAGTCACCTCTCTTATTCCTGAGGCTTATGAGCAGCAGCACCATGCAGTCACCTCTCTTATTTCTGAGGATTATGAGCAGCCGCACCATGCAGTCACCTCTCTTATTCCTGAGGCTTATGAGCAGCCGCACCATGCAGTCACCTCTCTTATTCCTGAGGATTATGAGCAGCCGCACCATGCAGTCACCTCTCTTATTCCTGAGGCTTATGAGCAGCCGCACCATGCAGTCACCTCTCTTATTCCTGAAGCTTATGAGCAGCCGCACCATGCAGTCACCTCTCTTATTCCTGAGGATTATGAGCGGCCGGAGCGTGCAGTGACCCCTCTTATTGCTGAGTCTTATGCGCGGCCACACTCTGCAGTTACCCCTCTTATTACTGAGGATTATGAGCGGTTGCACCGTGCAGTCACCTCTTATTCCTGAGGATTATGAGCAGCCACACCGCGCAGTCACCTCTCTTATTGTTAGGGATTATGAGTGGACGCACTGTGCAGTGACCTCTCTTATTGCCTAGGGCTTTGAGTGGCCGCACCTCGTAGTCACCCCTCTTATTGCTAAGGATTATGAGCGGTCGCACTGTGCAGTCACTCCTGTTATTTAGATTGTGAGCCCTAATGGGGACAGGGATCAAAATTGTCCAACTATGTAAAGTGCAGTAGACTACAATCTCTAGTAGTGTCACACCACTGACACCCATA
This sequence comes from Dendropsophus ebraccatus, assembly GCF_027789765.1. NCBI lineage: Eukaryota > Metazoa > Chordata > Amphibia > Anura > Hylidae > Dendropsophus > Dendropsophus ebraccatus. The sequence continues at coordinate 170,088,950 of NC_091457.1, forward strand.
CTCTAGTAGTGAGATAAAGTTGCGTCAGGTATGTGGCACACATGTAATGAGGAGAATGAGGCTCCATACACAGAAGAACCAAGGACACAGGACAGCTTACCTTAACGCCCACTGCAACATCAGTAACAATGCTGTAACAAGAGAAAAGAAAGGAACTTTTAAACAGTGAATGTTGTATAGATTATTACTGATCACACATACGAAGCAATTAAGTGATCATAAATAAAGGGGGTGGCCATCTTGGCTGAAATACTTATCACAGCATTTTGTGACATGCTTTACAACAAGCCTAGGAATTAGCAAATTTACAGTAGGAACAAAGCAAAGCAATTTGGGCTGTGGGGCTTTGAAGCGTTCTCAGCTCCGTACCCCTACTCCCCTGGATGGGATCCATCTTTCCCCAGCACCTGGGGAGGAGCGGCATGGAGTGCAGCACACTTCAAAGCCCTGCAGACTGATGAACAGAACGCTTCTTTCCTACTGTAAATTAGCTCATCTATAAACAAGCTCCATGGACAGTCTTGGAAGGGACTAGACTGAAGCTGACCTCGTTGATTCTATGGGAGAGTTTGTGGGGCATGCTCTGTGACCGATGCAGAGAGAGGAGGAGGCTGAGCTCAGAGCACATTCCCTTTTATGGTATGTGCACGCTGAGGTATTCTCACAGATAACTTGCTGTGGATTCTGCCACTCGTCCCCGCTTCACTCTCCGCCCGCCCCATATGACATGTCCATTCTTGGGGCAGACAGCGGAATTTGCCTGAGCATAAAATGGAGCCTATGGGACAGGCAGAGTAAAGCGGGAGCACGCAGGGATGAGCGGCAGAATCCACGGCTAGTTGTCTGCAATATTTCCTCAGTGTGCACACACTCTAATAAACAACTAGTTAGTAGTAGAGAGAAATGTCTGCGCCCCCCAAAAAAAACCTTCATTATAACAGCCAAACCAGGGTAACAGTCATTACAGCCAACGACACATAAATCAATAGTACAAGCAAATATAAGAAATAAGTAATATATCTTATCAGACAGAAATGCCTCTTCTGTTAAAAGCCCCACCCCCCGAATAGCTAAACTGTCCTGTACTCTAAGGGTCCTATTACAAGGAGCGAATGTTAACGATTAACAAACGTAAATGAGATTGTTTATCATTAACCTGAAATCGTTCACCATATTACACAGAATGATCGTCGTTCGGTACGATCGTTATTGCGTTACTATGATCGTTTATTCCTTCTGATCCCAGCAACACAATGAACAATGCGCTATTACACTGAACGATAAGTGAAAAAAAAATGCAGAACTTGGGTAAATGTGGAATTACAGCGAACGATTAGCGATAATTTTAGGTTCTAAATCGACAACCTACCAGAGGGTATGAGAGCGAGGTTTTACATGCCCCAATACAGGACCATACAAAGACACAAACGAGCACTGACCAGCAAGATTGGCGCTCGCCCACAGTGCCTTTACAAGGCCTGATAAGTCACAGTGCTGGGTTCACGTGTGCACTAACAGTTATCAGCCACGGTCCCCTGTATATAGGGAAATATGTGGCCAATAAGGATACGGTTTTACGGTCACGCTGATCCCTGGCAATTTTATACAGGCTGATCAACCAAATGGGCATTCCTAGGAACGCTCCTTGCAGGTAAATCGCCCTGTGGAAAAGGGATTAAAGGCAGAAATCGGCTGAAGAATGGCATATACAAGAATAATGGCTGGTGTGCAAATGGATCAAACAGGCAGAACTGATCGGCAATAAGCAGGACATAAGGGTGTGTTCACACTATGGAATCATTGAGGAATTTCAAGTGGAGTTTGCGTCAGTGTCTGCTTGAAATTCTGCAGTTCCATTAATTCCATGGGATTTGTAAGACTGTGCTCGAGGAATCCCATGGAATCAAATGGGATAGCAGAATTTCAAGCAGAGACTGTGGCGCAAACTCCATTCGAAATCCCATGCCATTTCCGAAGTGTGAACACACCCTAAAGGAGCAGTTCTGCAATATACTACAGATACTGGGCCCACGGGAGAAACCCATCCCTACAATATACTGCAGATACTGGGACCACAGCACAGAGACCCAGCCCTACAATATACTGCAGATACTGGGCCCACAGGTGAGACACATCCCTACAATATACTGCAGATACTGGGCCCACAGGTGAGACCCATCCCTACAATATACTGCAGATACTGGGCCCACAGGACAGACCCATCCCTACAATATACTGCAGATACTGGGCCCACGGGAGAAACCCATCCCTACAATATACTGCAGATACTGGGCCCACAGGTGAGACCCATCCCTACAATATACTGCAGATACTGGGCCCACAGGACAGACCCATCCCTACAATATACTGCAGATACTGGGCCCACAGGAGAGACCCATCCATACAATATACTGCAGATACTGGGCCCACAGCACAGAGACCCATCCCTACAATATACTGCAGATACTGGGCCCACAGCACAGAGACCCATCCCTACAATATACTGCAGATACTGGGCCCACAGGAGAGACACATCCCTACAATATACTGCAGATACTGGGCCCACAGGACAGACCCATCCATACAATATACTGCAGATACTGGGCCCACAGCACAGAGACCCATCCCTACAATATACTGCAGATACTGGGCCCACAGGAGAGACCCATCCCTACAATATACTGCAGATACTGGGCCCACAGCACAGAGACCCATCCCTACAATATACTGCAGATACTGGGCCCACAGCACAGAGACCCATCCCTACAATATACTGCAGATACTGGGCCCACAGGAGAGACCCATCCCTACAATATACTGCAGATACTGGGCCCACAGAGAGACCCATCCCTACAATATACTGCAGATACTGGGCCCCACAGGAGAGACCCATCCCTACAATATACTGCAGATACTGGGCCCACAGCACAGAGACCCATCCCTACAATATACTGCAGATACTGGGCCCACAGCACAGACCCATCCCTACAATATACTGCAGATACTGGGCCCACAGGAGAGACCCATCCCTACAATATACTGCAGATACTGGGCCCACAGGAGAGACCCATCCCTACAATATACTGCAGATACTGGGCCCACAGCACAGAGACCCATCCCTACAATATACTGCAGATACTGGGCCCACAGGAGAGACCCATCCCTACAATATACTGCAGATACTGGGCCCACAGCACAGAGACCCATCCCTACAATATACTGCAGATACTGGCCCACAGGAGAGACCCATCCCTACAATATACTGCAGATACTGGGCCCACAGCACAGAGACCCATCCCTACAATATACTGCAGATACTGGGCCCACAGGAGAGACCCATCCCTACAATATACTGCATATACTGGGCCCACAGCACAGAGACCCATCCCTACAATATACTGCAGATACTGGGCCCACAGCACAGAGACCCATCCCTACAATATACTGCAGATACTGGGCCCACAGGAGAGACCCATCCCTACAATATACTGCAGATACTGGGCCCACAGGAGAGACCCATCCCTACAATATACTGCAGATACTGGGCCCACAGGAGAGAGACCCATCCCTACAATATACTGCATATACTGGGCCCACAGGAGAGACCCATCCCTACAATATACTGCAGATACTGGGCCCACAGGAGAGACCCATCCCTACAATATACTGCAGATACTGGGCCCACAGCACAGAGACCCATCCCTACAATATACTGCAGATACTGGGCCCACAGCACAGAGACCCATCCCTACAATATACTGCAGATACTGGGCCCACAGGAGAGACCCATCCCTACAATATACTGCAGATACTGGGCCCACAGGAGAGACCCATCCCTACAATATACTGCAGATACTGGGCCCACAGCACAGAGACCCATCCCCTACAATATACTGCAGATACTGGGCCCACAGCACAGAGACCCATCCCTACAATATACTGCAGATACTGGGCCCACAGGAGAGACCCATCCCTACAATATACTGCAGATACTGGGCCCACAGCACAGAGACCCATCCCTACAATATACTGCAGATACTGGGCCCACAGGAGAGAGACCCATCCCTACAATATACTGCAGATACTGGGCCCACAGGAGAGACCCATCCCTACAATATACTACAGATACTGGGCCTACAGCACAGAGACCCATCCCTACAATATACTGCAGATACTGGGCCCACAGCACAGAGACCCATCCCTACAATATACTGCAGATACTGGGCCCACAGGAGAGACCCATCCCTACAATATACTGCAGATACTGGGCCCACAGGAGAGAGACCCATCCCTACAATATACTACAGATACTGGGCCCACAGGAGAGACCCATCCCTACAATATACTGCAGATACTGGGCCCACAGGAGACAGACCCATCCCTACAATATACTGCAGATACTGGGCCCACAGGAGAGAGACCCATCCCTACAAAATACAGCAGATACTGGGCCCACAGGAGAGACCCATCCCTACAATATACTGCAGATACTGGGCCCACAGCACAGAGACCCATCCCTACAATATACTGCAGATACTGGGCCCACAGGACAGACCCATCCCTACAATATACTGCAGATACTGGGCCCACAGGAGAGACCCATCCCTACAATATACTGCAGATACTGGGCCCACAGCACAGAGACCCATCCCTACAATATACTGCAGATACTGGGCCCACAGCACAGAGACCCATCCCTACAATATACTGCAGATACTGGGCCCACAGGAGAGACCCATCCCTACAATATACTGCAGATACTGGGCCCACAGCACAGAGACCCATCCCTACAATATACTGCAGATACTGGGCCCACAGGAGAGACCCATCCCTACAATATACTGCAGATACTGGGCCCCACAGCACAGAGACCCATCCCTACAATATACTGCAGATACTGGGCCCACAGGAGAGACCCATCCCTACAATATACTGCAGATACTGGGCCCACAGGAGAGACCCATCCCTACAATATACTGCAGATACTGGGCCCACAGGAGAGAGACCCATCCCTACAATATACTGCATATACTGGGCCCACAGGAGAGAGACCCATCCCTACAATATACTGCAGATACTGGGCCCACAGGAGAGAGACCCATCCCTACAATATACTGCAGATACTGGGCCCACAGGAGAGACCCATCCCTACAATATACTGCATATACTGGGCCCACAGCACAGAGACCCATCCCTACAATATACTGCAGATACTAGGCCCACAGCACAGAGACCCATCCCTACAATATACTGCAGATACTAGGCCCACAGCACAGAGACCCATCCCTACAATATACTGCAGATACTAGGCCCACAGCACAGGACCCATCCCTACAATATACTGCAGATACTGGGCCCACCAGGAGAGACCCATCCCTACAATATACTGCAGATACTGGGCCCACAGCACAGAGACCCATCCCTACAATATACTGCAGATACTGGGCCACAGCACAGAGACCCATCCCTACAATATACTGCAGATACTGGGCCCACAGGAGAGACCCAACCCTACAATATACTGCAGATACTGGGCCCACAGCACAGAGACCCATCCCTACAATATACTGCAGATACTGGGCCCACAGGAGAGAGACCCATCCCTACAATATACTGCAGATACTGGGCCCACAGGAGAGACCCATCCCTACAATATACTGCAGATACTGGGCCCACAGGAGAGACCCATCCCTACAATATACTGCAGATACTGGGCCCACAGGAGAGACCCATCCCTACAATATACTGCAGATACTGGGCCCACAGGAGAGACCCATCCCTACAATATACTGCAGATACTGGGCCCACAGGAGAGACCCATCCCTACAATATACTGCAGATACTGGGCCCACAGGAGAGAGACCCATCCCTACAATATACTACAGATACTGGGCCCACAGGAGAGAGACCGATCACTACAATATACTGCAGATACTGGGCCCATAGCACAGAGACCCATCCCTACAATATACTGCAGATACTGGGCCCACAGCACAGAGACCCATCCCTACAATATACTGCAGATACTGGGCCCACAGGAGAGACCCATCCCTACAATATACTGCAGATACTGGGCCCACAGGAGAGACCCATCCCTACAATATACTGCAGATACTGGGCCCACAGGAGAGACCCATCCCTACAATATACTGCAGATACTGGGCCCACAGGAGAGACCCATCCCTACAATATACTGCAGATACTGGGCCCACAGGAGAGAGACCCATCCCTACAATATACTGCAGATACTGGGCCCACAGCACAGAGACCCATCCCTACAATATACTGCAGATACTGGGCCCACAGGAGAGACCCATCCCTACAATATACTGCAGATACTGGGCCCACAGGAGAGACCCATCCCTACAATATACTGCAGATACTGGGCCCACAGGAGAGAGACCCATCCCTACAATATACTGCAGATACTGGGCCCACAGGAGAGACCCATCCCTACAATATACTGCAGATACTGGGCCCACAGGAGAGAGACCCATCCCTACAATATACTGCAGATACTGGGCCCACAGGAGAGACCCATCCCTACAATATACTGCAGATACTGGGCCCACAGCACAGAGACCCATCCCTACAATATACTGCAGATACTGGGCCCACAGCACAGACCCATCCCTACAATATACTGCAGATACTGGGCCCACAGGAGAGACCCATCCCTACAATATACTGCAGATACTGGGCCCACAGGAGAGACCCATCCCTACAATATACTGCAGATACTGGGCCCACAGGAGAGACCCATCCCTACAATATACTGCAGATACTGGGCCCAGAGGAGATAGACCCATCCCTACAATATACTGCAGATACTGGGCCCACAGGAGAGACCCATCCCTACAATATACTGCAGATACTGGGCCCACAGGAGAGACCCATCCCTACAATATACTGCAGATACTGGGCCCACAGCACAGAGACCCATCCCTACAATATACTGCAGATACTGGGCCCACAGGAGAGAGACCCATCCTACAATATACTGCAGATACTGGGCCCACAGGAGAGACCCATCCCTACAATATACTGCAGATACTGGGCCCACAGGAGAGACCCATCCCTACAATATACTGCAGATACTGGGCCCACAGCACAGAGACCCATCCCTACAATATACTGCAGATACTGGGCCCACAGCACAGAGACCCATCCCTACAATATACTGCAGATACTGGGCCCACAGCACAGAGACCCATCCCTACAATATACTGCAGATACTGGGCCCACAGCACAGAGACCCATCCCTACAATATACTGCAGATACTGGGCCCACAGGAGAGACCCATCCCTACAATATACTGCAGATACTGGGCCCACAGCACAGAGACCCATCCCTACAATATACTGCAGATACTGGGCCCACAGGAGAGAGACCCATCCCTACAATATACTGCAGATACTGGGCCCACAGGAGAGACCCATCCCTACAATATACTGCAGATACTGGGCCCACAGGAGAGACCCATCCCTACAATATACTGCAGATACTGGGCCCACAGCACAGAGACCCATCCCTACAATATACTGCAGATACTGGGCCCACAGCACAGAGACCCATCCCTACAATATACTGCAGATACTGGGCCCACAGCACAGAGACCCATCCCTACAATATACTGCAGATACTGGGCCCACAGCACAGAGACCCATCCCTACAATATACTGCAGATACTGGGCCCACAGGAGAGACCCATCCCTACAATATACTGCAGATACTGGGCCCACAGGAGAGACCCATCCCTACAATATACTGCAGATGTAAAAATAAATGCCAATGAGCAGAAGCCATTTCCCACTGACCTACAAAAAGACAAAAAAAAATTAAATGCACGAAATGGGGAAAGTGCTACAAAAACACAAGAAAGCTGGTGATTGCTGAGGCGGCACGTCACAAGAGGACGGTGAGAAGGCCGGGAGCCATCAGAACTGCAGCATCGGAGTGCAGGGACATAAAGCTGAATGATCTCCACCATGCTGCATCTATGAGGGCGGATGCTCTGGTCACAATAAGCAGCGACCCCCTCCCCCGCTCCATCATCAGACACAGCCATGTAATATGCTGACTGCTCCCTGGACCAACGCCAGGAAACAAATGACCAATTCCATATGGCTGAAACTTCCACCGCCAGACTGTCCGCTAACAAAGCCTCTCTTCTCTTATGTCTAGAACTACTGAGCGTCAAAGTAAACAGAGTAAACCAGGAGATTACACAGAGAATGTGCTAAAAGCTGATGGCAGATCCAAGTGACCATAAGACTACTGTTTCATTATACACCGGCTACTAAACAACAGGTCCAAGGAAGCCAGAGATAATGACTGGGACCCGGCGGAGGGACGATGAGAAGGCGCCGGGACCCAGCGGAGGGACGACGAGAAGGCGCCGGGACCCAGCGGAGGGACGGCGAGAAGGCGCCGGGACCCAGCGGAGGGACGGCGAGAAGGCGCCGGGACCCAGCGGAGGGACGGCGAGAATAAGTGTATATTAGAAATTTGTATAACTTTTGGGGGAAAATGCAATACCTTAAAATTTTCCACCCCTTTAACATCGGTCTGTTCATTCTTTAGCGCGGACAGAGCAGGAGCGCGCACCTCCCATAGACTCCCATTATGAACGGGAGGCTAACGGCATTCCGCCGCAGAATTCCACTAGTTTTGCTCAGTGGGAACGGGGCCTTACATGGGGTAACAATAACCTATTGTCAGGAAATAAGGCCTTCAGACCAATGTATATCATCCCAAGCCACTGTTATGGTAACTCTGCCCTAAGGTGTACGGCACCTCAATAACATATACAGCTGCGTACACCCCAACCTTACAGAACAGGCTGCAGATGTAATAGGAACAAGGCCCAATGTCGCAAATATCTATAGGGTACGATTGTAAGGTCACCCAGGGAGGCTTTGTTTCCCCACCGCCCAGCCCCCACCTCATTAAGATGCATTTTAATAGGGAATCCAGGGGGAGAGACACCATCAGCCATTCACAATGGTGATTTTTAAGTAGGGGGGGGGGGGTCCCAATAACCCAACCCCCCCCCCCATATCCATGGTATCAGAGTCACTACTGCCCACAGTCCTCACCCATAGACCCTGGCATCAGTCAGTACCTCACCCATAGACCCTGGCATCAGTCAGTACCTCACCCATAGACCCTGGCATCAGTCAGTACCTCACCCATAGACCCTGGCATCAGTCAGTACCTCACCCATAGACCCTGGCATCAGTCAGTACCTCACCCATAGACCCTGGCATCAGTCAGTACCTCACCCATAGACCCTGGCATCAGTCAGTACCTCACCCATAGACCCTGGCATCAGTCAGTACCTCACCCATAGACCCTGGCATCAGTCAGTACCTCACCCATAGACCCTGGCATCAGTCAGTACCTCACCCATAGACCCTGGCATCAGTCAGTACCTCACCCATGGGCCCTGGCATCAGTCAGTACCTCACCCATGGACCCTGGCATCAGTCAGTACCTCACTCTTTATTTAGGTTCTATCTGGGAGATTTATCAGACATGGTGTAAAGTGACACAGGCTCAGTCACCCCCGGCAACCAATCAGATTCCACCTTTTATTCCTCACAGACTCTTTTGAAAATGAGAGATGGAATCTGATTGGTTGCCGGGGGTGACTGAGCCAGTGTCACTATACACCATGTCTGATAAATCTCCTCCAATGTTCATATTATTAATAAGTGATGAATTATTACCCACTAGATCCAGAGATTACCAGGGGGCCAGAGCTCTCCACACACCGCGACCACCAGTCACCGACTAAGGAGGCCAACGCCGCCAGTCCTCACCCCGGGGCCCTCCTCCTCTCCCCGCACACAGGGGCCCTCTCCCTCCTCCTCCTCTCCCCGCACACAGGGGCCCTCGCCCTCCTCCTCCTCTCCCCGCACACAGGGGCCCTCTCCCTCCTCCTCCTCTCCCCGCACACAGGGGCCCTCGCCCCCCTCCTCTCCCCGCACACAGGGGCCCCCCTCCTCCTCTCCCCGCACACAGGGGCCCTCGCCCTCCTCCTCCTCTCCCCGCACACAGGGGCCCTCGCCCTCCTCCTCTCCCCGCACACAGGGGGCCCTCGCCCTCCTCCTCTCCCCGCACACAGGGGCCCTCCTCCTCTCCCCGCACACAGGGGCCCTCGCCCTCCTCCTCTCCCCGCACACAGGGGCCCTCGCCCTCCTCCTCTCCCCGCACAAAGGGGCCCTCGCCCTCCTCCTCTCCCCGCACACAGGGGCCCTCGCCCTCCTCTCCCTCCTCTCCCCGCACACAGGGGCCCTCGCCCTCCTCGCCCTCCTCTCCCCGCACACAGGGGCCCTCGCCCTCCTCTCCCCGCACACAGGGGCCCTCGCCCCCCTCCTCTCCCCGCACACAGGGGCCCTCGCCCTCCTCTCCCCGCACACAGGGGGCCCTCGCCCTCCTCCTCTCCCCGCACACAGGGGCCCTCGCCCTCCTCCTCTCCCCGCACACAGGGGCCCTCGCCCTCCTCCTCTCCCCGCACACAGGGGCCCTCGCCCTCCTCCTCTCCCCGCACACAGGGGCCCTCGCCCTCCTCCTCTCCCCGCACACAGGGGCCCTCGCCCTCCTCCTCTCCCCGCACACAGGGGCCCTCGCCCTCCTCCTCCTCTCCCAGCACACAGGGGCCCTCGCCCTCCTCCTCTCCCCGCACACAGGGGCCCTCGCCCTCCTCCTCTCCCCGCACACAGGGGCCCTCGCCCTCCTCCTCTCCCCGCACACAGGGGCCCTCGCCCTCCTCCTCTCCCCGCACACAGGGGCCCTCCTCCTCTCCCCGCACACAGGGGCCCTCGCCCTCCTCATCTCCCCGCACACAGGGGCCCTCGCCCCCCTCCTCTCCCCGCACACAGGGGCCCTCGCCCTCCTCCTCTCCCCGCACACAGGGGCCCTCGCCCTCCTCCTCTCCCCGCACACAGGGGCCCTCGCCCTCCTCCTCTCCCCGCACACAGGGGCCCTCGCCCTCCTCCTCTCCCCGCACACAGGGGCCCTCGCCCTCCTCCTCTCCCCGCACACAGGGGCCCTCGCCCTCCTCCTCTCCCCGCACACAGGGGCCCTCGCCCTCCTCCTCCTCTCCCAGCACACAGGGGCCCTCGCCCTCCTCCTCTCCCCGCACACAGGGGCCCTCGCCCTCCTCCTCTCCCCGCACACAGGGGCCCTCGCCCCCCTCCTCTCCCCGCACACAGGGGCCCTCGCCCTCCTCCTCTCCCCGCACACAGGGGCCCTCCTCCTCTCCCCGCACACAGGGGCCCTCGCCCTCCTCATCTCCCCGCACACAGGGGCCCTCGCCCTCCTCCTCTCCCCGCACACAGGGGCCCTCGCCCTCCTCATCTCCCCGCACACAGGGGCCCTCGCCCTCCTCCTCTCCCCGCACACAGGGGCCCTCGCCCTCCTCATCTCCCCGCACACAGGGGCCCTCGCCCTCCTCCTCTCCCCGCACACAGGGGCCCTCGCCCTCCTCCTCTCCCCGCACACAGGGGCCCTCGCCCTCCTCCTCTCCCCGCACACAGGGGCCCTCGCCCTCCTCTCCCCGCACACAGGGGCCCTCACCCGGCCGCCGCTGTCTCTCCTCACACCTTCCCGCCATAACGGGACACACAGGGTCCTGAGGTAAAGTCACGCCCCGCACACCCGCCGCCCACAGACGGGCCCAGCCCGGTCCCCCTCACCCCCACGGCCTCGGGCCACAATCACGTACCCGTCCATTGCCGGATTGGTCGCCACTCCTTATGTGAGCCGAAAGTGCACCTCCGCCGCCGACTCCACGTATAAACAAAATGGCGCCGCCCGATGGGCCGGGAATAGCCGAGCCGAATGATGACACTGTACGGAAATTACCGAGTGCCAGGGGAGCCGAACATAACACTGTACGGAAATTACCGAGTGCTGGGCGAGCCGAACATAACACTGTACGGAAATTACCCAGTGCTGGGCGAGACGAACATAACACTGTACGGAAATTACCGAGTGCTGGGCGAGCCGAACATGAAACTGTACGGAAATTAACGAGTGCTGGGCGAGCTGAATATGACACTTTACGGAAATTACCGAATATGGTGCCAGGAGGGACGAATCCCGTGAAGGGGACTGAAGCTGTCTGGAGTCTGAGGGGAAAATGTGTCGAGGAGATGTATGAGTGCTTACTCTGTGTGTGGGCTGTATGAGTGTGTACTCTGTGTGGGGTTGTATAAATGTGTGTACTGTGTGTGGGGTTGTATGAGTGTGTACTCTGTGAGATGTGTATGAGTGCTTACTCTGTGTGTGGGCTGTATGAGTGTGTACTCTGTGTGGGGTTGTATGAGTGTGTACTGTGTGTGGGGTTGTATGAGTGTGTATTCTGTGAGGGGTGTATGAGTGTGTACTCTGTGAGGGGTGTATTAGTGTGTACTCTGTGAGGGGTGTATGAGTGTGTACTCTGTGAGATGTGTATGAGTGTGTACTCTGTGAGATGTGTATGAGTGTGTACTCTGTGTGGGGGTGTATGAGTGTGTACTCTGTGAGGGGTGTAGGAGTGTGTACTCTGTGAGGGGTGTATGAGTGTGTACTCTGTGTGGGGGTGTATGAGTGTGTACTCTGTGTGGGGGTGTATGAGTGTGTACTCTGTGAGGGGGTGTATGAGTGTGTACTCTGTGAGGGGGTGTATGAGTGTGTACTCTGTGAGAGGTGTGTGAGTGTGTACTCTGTGAGGGGTGTATGAGTGTGTACTCTGTGAGGGGTGTATGACTGTGTACTGTGTAGGGGGTGTATGAGTGTGTATTCTGTGAGGGGTGTATAAGTGTCTACTCTGTGAGATGTGTATGAGTGTGTACTCTGTGTGGGCTGTATGAGTGTGTACTCTGTGAGAGGTGTATGAGTGTGTACTCTGTGTGGGGGTGTATGAGTGTGTACTCTGTGAGGGGTGTATGAGTGTGTACTCTGACTGTGAGGGGGTGTATGAGTGTGTACTCTGTGAGATGTGTATGAGTGTGTAGTCTGTGAGATGTGTATGAGTGTGTGCTCTGTGTGGGGGTGTATGAGTGTGTACTCTGTGAGGGGTGTATGACTGTGTACTCTGTGAGGGGTGTATGACTGTGTACTGTGTAGGGGGTGTATGAGTGTGTATTCTGTGAGGGGTGTGTACTCTGTGTGGGGGTGTATGAGTGTGTACTCTGTGTGGGGGTGTATGAGTTTGTACTCTGTGTGGGGGGGGGGTGAATGAGTGTGTACTCTGTGAGGTGTGTATGAGTGTGTATTCTGTGAGGGGTGTATGAGTGTGTACTCTGTGTGGGGGGGTGTATGAGTGTGTACTGTGTGTGGGGTTGTATGAGTGTGTACTGTGTGTGGGGTTGTATGAGTGTGTACTGTGTGAGGGGTGTATGAGTGTGTACTCTGTGAGGGGTGTATGAGTGTGTACTCTGTGAGGGGTGTATTAGTGTGTACTCTGTGAGGGGTGTATAAGTGTGTACTCTGTGAGATGTGTATGAGTGTGTACTCTGTGAGAGGTGTATGAGTGTGTACTCTGTGTGGGGGTGTATGAGTGTGTACTCTGTGAGGGGTGTATGAGTGTGTACTCTGACTGTGAGGGGGTGTATGAGTGTGTACTCTGTAAGGGGTGTATGAGTGTGTACTCTGTGAGATGTGTATGAGTGTGTAGTCTGTGAGATGTGTATGAGTGTGTGCTCTGTGTGGGGGTGTATGAGTGTGTACTCTGTGAGGGGTGTATGAGTGTGTACTCTGTGAGGGGTGTATGACTGTGTACTGTGTAGGGGGTGTATGAGTGTGTATTCTGTGAGGGGTGTGTACTCTGTGTGGGGGTGTATGAGTGTGTACTCTGTGTGGGGGTGTATGAGTTTGTACTCTGTGTGGGGGGGGGGTGAATGAGTGTGTACTCTGTTAGGTGTGTATGAGTGTGTATTCTGTGAGGGGTGTATGAGTGTGTACTCTGTGTGGGGGGGTGTATGAGTGTGTACTCTGTGTGGGGGGTGTATGAGTTTGTACTCTGTGTGGTGGTGTATGAGTGTGTGCTGTGTGTGGGGGTGTATGAGTGTGTACTGTGTGTGGGGGTGTATGAGTGTGTACTCTGTGAGGGGGTGTATAAGTGTGTACTCTGTGAGGGGTGTATGAGTGTGTACTCTGTGAGGGGTGTATGAGTGTGTACTCTGTGAGATGTGTATGAGTGTGTACTCTGTGTGGGGGTGTATGAGTGTGTACTCTGTGAGGGCTGTATGAGTGTGTACTCTGACTGTGAGGGGGTGTATGACTGTGTACTGTGTGGGGGTGTATGAGTGTGTACTCTGTAAGGGGTGTATGAGTGTGTACTCTGTGAGATGTGTATGAGTGTGTACTCTGTGTGGGGTTGTATGAGTGTGTACTGTGTGTGGGGTTGTATGAGTGTGTATTCTGTGAGGGGTGTATGAGTGTGTACTCTGGGGTGTATGAGTGTGTACTGTGTGTGGGGTTGTATGAGTGTGTATTCTGTGAGGGGTGTATGAGTGTGTACTGTGTGAGGGGGTGTATGAGTGTGTACTCTGTGAGGGGGTGTATGAGTGTGTACTCTGTGAGGGGTGTATTAGTGTGTACTCTGTGTGGGGTGTATGAGTGTGTACTGTGTGTGGGGTTGTATGAGTGTGTATTCTGTGAGGGATGTATGAGTGTGTACTGTGTGAGGGGGTGTATGAGTGTGTACTCTGTGAGGGGGTGTATGAGTGTGTACTCTGTGAGGGGGTGTATGAGTGTGTACTCTGTGAGGGGTGTGTTAGTGTGTACTCTGTGAGGGGTGTATTAGTGTGTACTCTGAGGGGTGTATGAGTGTGTACTCTGTAAGGGGTGTATGAGTGTGTACTCTGTGTGGGGGTGTATGACTGTGTACTCTGAGGGGTATATGAGTGTGTACTGTGTAGCGGGTGTATGAATGTGTACTCTGTGGGGGTGTATGACTGTGTACTCTGTGTGGGGTTGTATGAGTGTGTACTCTGTGAGGGGTGTATGAGTGTGTACTCTGTGAGATGTGTATGAGTGTGTACTCTGTGTGGGCTGTATGAGTGTGTACTCTGTGAGAGGTGTATGAGTGTGTACTCTGTGTGGGGGTGTATGAGTGTGTACTCTGAGGGCTGTATGAGTGTGTACTCTGACTGTGAGGGGGTGTATGACTGTGTACTGTGTGGGGGTGTATGACTGTGTACTCTGTGTGGGGTTGTATGAGTGTGTACTCTGTGAGGGGTGTATGAGTGTGTACTCTGTGAGATGTGTATGAGTGTGTACTCTGTGTGGGCTGTATGAGTGTGTACTCTGTGAGAGGTGTATGAGTGTGTACTCTGTGTGGGGGTGTATGAGTGTGTACTCTGAGGGCTGTATGAGTGTGTACTCTGACTGTGAGGGGGTGTATGACTGTGTACTGTGTGGGGGTGTATGAGTGTGTACTCTGTGAGATGTGTATGAGTGTGTACTCTGTGTGGGGTTGTATGAGTGTGTACTGTGTGTGGGGTTGTATGAGTGTGTATTCTGTGAGGGGTGTATGAGTGTGTACTCTGGGGTGTATGAGTGTGTACTGTGTGTGGGGTTGTATGAGTGTGTATTCTGTGAGGGGTGTATGAGTGTGTACTGTGTGAGGGGGTGTATGAGTGTACTCTGTGAGGGGGTGTATGTGTGTACTCTGTGAGGGGTGTATTAGTGTGTACTCTGTGAGGGGTGTATGAGTGTGTACTCTGTAAGGGGTGTATGAGTGTGTACTCTGTGTGGGGGTGTATGACTGTGTACTCTGAGGGGTATATGAGTGTGTACTGTGTAGCGGGTGTATGAATGTGTACTCTGTGTGGGGGTGTATGACTGTGTACTCTGTGAGGGGGTGTATGAGTGTGTACTCTGAGGGGGTGTATGAGTGTGTACTCTTTGTGGGGGTTTATGAGTGTGTACTCTGTGAGGGGTGTATAAGTGTGTACTCTGTGGGGGTGTATGAGTGTGTACTCTGTGGGGGTGTATGAGT
Source organism: Dendropsophus ebraccatus (assembly GCF_027789765.1). NCBI lineage: Eukaryota > Metazoa > Chordata > Amphibia > Anura > Hylidae > Dendropsophus > Dendropsophus ebraccatus. Next base: position 170,104,945 of record NC_091457.1, read on the forward strand.
GTGTACTCTTTGAGGGGTGTATGACTGTGTACTCTGTGAGAGGTGTATGAGTGTGTACTGTGTGGGGGTGTATTAATGTGTACTCTGTGAGGGGTGTATGAGTGTGTACTCTTTCTGGGGGTGTATGAGTGTGTACTCTTTGTGGGGGTGTATGAGTGTGTACTCTGTGAGGGGTGTATGAGTGTGTACTCTGTGGGGGTGTATGACTGTGTACTCTGTGAGAGGTGTATGAGTGTGTACTGTGTGGGGGTGTATTAGTGTGTACTCTGTGAGGGGTGTATGACTGTGTACTCTGGGGGTGTATGACTGTGAACTCTGTGAGGGGTGTATGACTGTGTACTCTGTGAGGGGTGTATGAGTGTGTACTGTGTAGGGGGTGTCTGAATGTGTACTCTGTGTGGGGGTGTATGAGTGTGTACTCTGAGGGGGTGTATGAGTGTGTACTCTGAGGGGGTGTATGAGTGTGTACTCTGTGTGGATGTGTATGAGTGTGTACTCTGTGTGTGGTGGTGTATGAGTGTGTACTCTGTGTAGGGGGGTGTATGAGTGTGTACTCTGTGTGTGGGGGTGAATGAGTGTGTACTCTGAGGGGTGTATGAGTGTGTACTGTGTGTGGGGGTGTATGAGTGTGTACTGTGTGTGTGGGGGTGTATGAGTGTGTACTGTGTGAGGGGGGGGTATGAGTGTGTACTGTGTGAGAAGGTGTATGAGTGTGTACTCTGTGTGTGAGGGGTGTATGAGTGTGTACTCTGTGAGGGGTGTATGAGTGTGTACTCTGGGGGTGTATGAGTGTGTACTCTGAGGGGTGTATGAGTGTGTACTGTGTGTGGGGGTGTATGAGTGTGTGGGGGTGTATGAGTGTGTACTGTGTGTGGGGGTGTATGGGTGTGTACTGTGTGAGGGGGTGTATGAGTGTGTACTGTGTGAGGGGGTGTATGAGTGTGTACTCTGTGAGAGTTGTGTGAGTGTGTACTCTGTGAGGGGTGTATGAGTGTGTACTCTGTGAGGGGTGTATGAGTGTGTACTCTGTGGGGGGGTGTGAGTGTGTACTCTGTGGGGGGGGGTGAGTGTGTACTCTGTGGGGGGGGGGGTGAGTGTGTACTCTGTGAGGGATGTGTAAGTGTGTACTCTGTGAGAGGTGTGTGAATGTGTACTCTGTGAGAGGTGTGTGAGTGTGTACTCTGTGAGGGGTGTATGAGTGTGTACTCTGTGGGGGGGGGGGGGTGAGTGTGTACTCTGTGGGTGTGTGTGTGAGTGTGTACTCTGTGAGGGATGTGTGAGTGTGTACTCTGTGTGGGGGTGTATGACTGTGTACTCTGTGAGTGGTGTATGAGTGTGTACTGTGTGTGTGGGGGTGTATGAGTGTGTACTCTGAGGCATGTATGAGTGTGTACTGTGTGCGGGGCTGTATGAGTGTGTACTGTGTGTGGGGAGCGTATGAGTGTGTACTGTGACTGTGTCAGGGGGTGTATTAGTGTGTACTGTGTGTGGGGGTGTATGAGTGTGTGCTGTGACTGTGTGGCGGGCTGTATAAGTGTGTACTCTGTGTTTGGGAGTGTATGAGTGTGTACTGTGTGCAGGGCTTTATGAGTGTGTACTGTGTGTGGGGGGGGTGTATGAGTGTGTACTGTGACTGTGTGTGGGGGGCTTTATTAGTTTGTACTCTGGGAGTGTATGATTGTGTACTCTGTGAGGGGTGTATGAGTGTACTGTGTGTGGGGGTGTATGAGTGTGTACTGTGTGTGGGGGTGTATGAGTGTGTACTGTGTGAGGGGGTGTATGAGTGTGTACTGTGTGAGGGGGTGTATGAGTGTGTACTGTGTGAGGGGGTGTATGAGTGTGTACTGTGTGAGGGGGTGTATGAGTGTGTACTCTGTGAGGGGTGTATGAGTGTGTACTCTATGAGGGGTGTATGAGTGTGTACTCTGTGAGGGGTGTTTGAGTGTGTACTCTGTGGGGGGGTGTGAGTGTGTACTCTGTGGGTGTGTGTGAGTGTGTACTCTGTGAGGGGTCTGTGAGTGTGTACTGTGTGTGTGGGGGTGTATGAGTGTGTACTCTGTGAGGTATGTATGAGTGTGTACTGTGTGCGGGGCTGTATGAGTGTGTACTGTGACTGTGTGGATGGGGTGTATGAGTGTGTACTGTGACTGTGTCAGGGGGTGTATTAGTGTGTACTGTGTGGGGAGGGGTATGAGTGTGTGCTGTGACTGTGTGGCGGGCTGTATAAGTGTGTACTCTGTGATTGGGAGTGTATGAGTGTGTACTGTGTGCAGGGCTTTATGAGTGTGTACGGTGTGTGGGGGGTGTATGAGTGTGTACTGTGACTGTGTCAGGGGGTGTATGAGTGTGTACTGTGACTGTGTGTGGGGGGCTGTATTAGTGTGTACTCTGTGTTTGGGAGTGTATGATTGTGTACTCTGTGAGGGGTGTATGAGTGTGTACTGTGTGTGGCGCTGTATTGTACATAAAATGGGAAAGTGTGGGTCAGCCAGTCCAGAGACTGGTCCGTCAGTCTCTGAGTACAGCTACGAACTACAGGAAGCGTCCGAGATAGGGTATGTGCACACTAAAGAATCTGGGCGGATCACCCACCACTGATCCCACAGCTCGCGCCCGCGTGCATCTTCACCGGTCCCAGAGACTCCATTCTATGGTCAGGCAGATTCCTATGGTACTTTGGGGCTAGGAGGGGACGTCAGAGTGAATGGTGTCCATGTTAGATTGAAGTAGGAGGCCAGGTCTTCAGCACAGAGGTCAGTGATGGGTATCTGAACTTTGGGCTTAAAGGGGTACTCCAGCGGGGGGGGGGGGGCACTTTTTTGCTGGGATCGGGGAGGAGGTGGACGAGGGAAAAGACGTCCACTTACCTCCCCGGTTCCAGCGGCGGGTCCCGCATCGCGGTGCTCCGGTGCCCAGCATCAGCAGCTCCAGAGCGGCCTGACTGAGCTGTCAGACGCTCAGCCAATCACAGGCCGGGACCGCCGCAGCCAGTGATTGGCTGAGCGGTCTGACAGCTCACTCAGGCCGCTCCGGAGCTGCAAATCCTACGCTGCGGGACCCAGGGAGGAAGATGGAGCGGAGGAGAAGCCCGGACAGGTAAAGTATTGCTGCAAGGACCCCGGTAACAATGTCCCTGCAGCCCTTGCTTAACGATCATCGGGCCGTGGAATAGGCCCAGAACACGAGAGCCAACCTAGCAGATCGGCGCTCGTTTACATGGTTGCTCGGCCCTAAGTCCTGTGTCTGTACCTGTTAGTCTTTTGATTGTGTCTGTGGGTCCTGTGGGTACACCTGTTTGGGCTTACACCCATGTCCCGTATTCTATGGATGGGGAAGCCCTGTAGTGGAGCCGCCCGGCTGCGTCATTACACTGCTGCAAAGATTCAGACACTTCCCCCGCTCGGGGCATGATATTTATACATAAGGAAGGACAGGAAGGGACTCCACATTGGTCTTCCCCATTCGTAGAATACGGGACATGGGAATAAACCCTTAGGGGGAGATTTATCAAACATGGTGAAAAGTGAAACTGTCTCAGTTGCCCCTAGCAACCAATCAGATTCCACCTTTCATTTTCCAAAGAGTCTGTGAGGAATAAAAGGTGGAATCTGATTGGTTGCTAGGGGCAACTGAGCCAGTTTCACTTTACACCATGTTTGATAAATCTCCCACTTAGTCTTTGTGTCTGCAGGTCCTTTGGGCTTTAGGCTTCGTTCCCACTGCTCTGTCTGAACATGTTCATTCTTCAGCGCAGACAAAGCAGGAGCGCGCGCCTCCCATAGACTCCCATTATGAGAGGGAGGCTAACGGAATTGTCCGTCGCGGAATTCCGTTAGTTTTGCTGAGTGGGAACGAAGCCTTATGCATAGCACCCAAATGGGTACCAGGTCTACAGAAGAGACCAGGATGCAGTGCTTTCGTGGAGGGTGCAGAGCTGCAAGCCAACTAGGATAGTCCAAACGGGATGCTCCCAGGTAGGGGTCCGTGGGGATAAGGCTAGTCTAAGTACAAAAATGGTCTGTGACTTATCCATAAATGTTAGCGCTGCCCAAAAGACTCCAACAGAAAGAAGCAGATAAAAAGTTAAAATATTCATTAAAATTGCACAGTTTAAAAACTTGCCATAACGACCAAAAATGAGCAATTATCTGCACGTGTAATAACACCTAACAATCACATGACAAATGATAAGTCATTCGTCATTATTTTTCAACATGTCAAGATTTCATTGTTAGTAGTTTGTCAATTGTTCGCATATCTGTCTTTTAAGTCGTTCGCAGCTTGAGGCTATGTTCACACTACGTATATGTCCGGCCGGACATATACGTGTTAAACTCCGGCCAGGGATTTACGTAAGTTGCGGCCCGGCTACGTACGGTCCGCGAACTTACGCCCGTAGTCTACTTACGCTTCCCAAGCGCCCTACGTAGCGATCTGACAGCGGTCTTTTACTTGGAAATCTTCGCCTAGCTCCGGACACCCCACAGAACCTTTTGGATCTGCAAAGAAAAGTGCAAAAATGAAGAAATCACCACTACGTACGGGACCGCATGTTACGCTACGGGCGTAAGTTACGGCATTTTTGTCCTCAAACAATGGTCTGGTTCATTTTTTACGGCGGCGCGTACGATCCGGGCGTAAGTTCGTACGTAGTGTGAACTGTGCAGCCGTACATCGTATACTTTACATTGTACGAAAACTACGTAAATCTCTGGCCGCTTATTCACGGAACGTGCTACGTCCGGAGACTTACGTAGTGTGAACATAGCCTCAACATGCTTTGTGGGTTATCCGGCGTGAGAACATAACAACAACTATCCTTTCATGTATTGTGGTAGGAGATTTCACATCATCCGCAAAAGCGTTTAAACAGAAGACAGCTATATAACAGTTGTACTTACTGTATCCAGGTTGAGTCTCCTGGTTGATGCTATATAACAGCTATACTTACTGTATCCAGGTCCAGCCTCCTAAAGACAGCTATATAACAGCTAAACTTACTGTACCCAGGTCCAGTCTCCTGAAAGTAGCTATATAACAGCTATACTTACTGTATCCAGGTCCAGTCTCCTGAAGGCTGCTATATAACAGCTATACTTACTGTATCCATGTCCAGTCTCCTGAAGGCAGCTATATAACAGCTATACTTACTGTATCCAGGTCCAGTCTCCTGAAAGTAGCTATATAACAGCTATACTTACTGTACCCAGGTCCAGTCTCCTGAAGACTGCTATATAACAGCTATACTTACTGTATCCATGTCCAGTCTCCTGAAGGCAGCTATATAACAGCTATACTTACTGTATCCAGGTCCAGTCTCCTGATGGCAGCTATATAACAGCTATACTTACTGTATCCAGGTCCAGTCTCCTATATAACAGCTATACTTACTGTATCCAGGTCCAGTCTCCTGAAGGCAGCTATATAACAGCTATACTTACTGTATCCAGGTTCCAGTCTCCAGAAGGCTGCTATATAACAGCTATACTTACTGTAGCCAGGTCCAGTCTCCTGAAAGTCCCTGTCTCCTCTTCCTAAAAGACGTCACTCATGCCAGTAGTGACGTACAGGAGTATGGTTACATACTCTTCCATCACAGTAACAGTCTGCCATCATACGCGCCACTTTACGTAAGATCTCCCTATGCCTGCTGTACACTATAGTCTTGCCGGGATTGGTTGGTGTGTGCAGTGTTTGACAGTGACTGTGTTTCATGTTTCCCAGGCGGCAATGTAACTAGGATTTCACTGTAATTAGCGCTTTAACCAGCAGCCGACAGGGTTTTCTATGGCTGATCTCCCGGAGATCAATGATTGTTTTACTTTGGTGGTCTACCATGCATTGCTGCCAACTAGCCAGAATCCTGCTCCACACTGATGTGGGGCAATACCCTGGGGCAGCTGTATGTGGTTGGATACCTGGCCTTGGTATTTCCCTTTTAATATGATTAGAAACGTAATTGAGTTCAATATTGACTTATAGGGCCACTTAACCCCTTAAGGACGGAGCCCAAAATGGCCTTAAGGACCGGAGCAAATTTCAGGAATATGACATGTGTCACTTTATCCATTAATAACTTCGGGATGCTTTTACCTATCCTGTTGATTCTGAGATTGTTTTCTCGTGACATATTGTACTTTATATTTCTAGTAAAATTGAGTCGATACTTACAGCCTATCTTTATGAAAAACCCCAAAATAAGGTGTAAAATTGAGAAAAATTGCATTTTTCAAACTTTGAAATGTTGTGCTTGTAAGGACAATGGATATGCCACATAATTTATATATTAAATAGCATAAGCAACATGTCTTATGTTGGCAGCATTTATTAAACTTGCCTTCAATTGTTTAAGACAATAGAAATCATCAAAGTTTAGCAGCATTTTTCCAAATTTTCACAAGAATTTCAAAATCTGATTTTTCAAGGGACCAGTTAACATTTGAAGTGGATTTAAGGGGGCTGTATATTATGAAGCCCCACAAAGCACCCCATTTCAGAAACTGCCCCCCCCCCCCACACTGTTCAAAATCAATTCCAGAAAGTTTTTTAACCCTTAAGGTGAGTCACAGAAATAAAAGCCAAGTGTGTTAGAAAATTGAAAATGTCAATTTTCTTTGCAGAAATTATATTGTGATCCAATATCTCTCTTAATGGAAAACCTATTTCCAGATAAATGCACCCCAATTTTTATCGCCCCATGTCTGCAGTTTATAGAAATGTATGATATGTGGCCCTATTGCGCTATTTGATGCAACCACAAGCCTCAGATACAAAGGAGCGCCTAGTGAATTTTGAAGTTTTCTTACAATTGCCCAATTTTAAAAGTACCACTTCTGGTTGACAGAGGCTCTGGGGTGCCAAAACCTAACAAACACCCCTAAAGGGACACCATTAAGGAAACTAGACCCCTTGAGGAATGTAACAAGGGGTATAGTGAGCACATGGACCCCATTAGTGACAGACACAATGTGCCGTGAAATTGAAAAAATTAATTTTTTACACTAAAACTTGGTCTAGCCTTAAATATTTCAGGTTGACAAGGGGTTAAAAGGGAAAAAAAACCCATAAAACTTGTAGAGAAATTTCCCCCGAGTACAAAAATACCCCACTTGTGGACATAAAGTGCAAAGCCGGCACATGGAAAGCCTCCAAAGGGAAGGAGCGCAGTTTGGATTTAGGAAGCTGGATTTGGCCAGAATGGAGGAGGAAGGCCATGTCGGGTTCCCAGAGCCTGCGTGCTGCCAAAACATTGTAAACCCCCCACAAATGACCCCATTATGGAAACTACACCCCTCGAGGAATGTAACAAGAAGTATCCTGAGCATATGGACCCCACTGGTAACAGGCACAAATGTGGAACAATGTGCCGTGAAAATTAAAAATTAAATTTTTTACACTAAAACTTTGGTGTAATTTTGAATATTTCATGTTCACAAGGGGTTAAAAGAAAAAATAAACCACTAATAATGTAGAGCAATTTCCCCCGATTATAGGAATGCCCCACATGTGGATACAAAGTGCAAAGCCGGCGCACGGAAAGCCTCCAAAGGGAAGGAGCGCAATTTGGATTTTGGAAGCTCGATTTGGCCAGAATGGAGGATGAAGGCCATGTCAGGTTCGCAGAGCCCCCGTGCTGCCAAAACATTGTAAACACCGCACAAAAGACCCCATTATGGAAACTACACCCCTCATGGAATCTAACAAGGGGTATAGTGGGCATATGGACCCCACTGGTGACAGGCACAATGTGGCTTGAAATTGAAAAATTTTATTTTTTTACACTAAAACTTGGTCTAGCCTTAAATATTTCAGGTTGTCAAAGGGTTAAAAGGAAAAAAAAACTTAAAACTTGTAGAGAAATTTCCCCCGAGTACAAAAATACCCCACATGTGGACACAAAGTGCAAAGCCGGCGCACGGAAAGCCTCTAAAGGGAAGGAGCGCAATTTGCATTTTGAAAGCCGGATTTGGCCAGAATGGAGGACGAAGGCCATGTCTGATTCGCAGAGTGTACGTGCTGCCAAAACATTGTAAACCCCCCCACAAGTGACCCCATTATGGAAACTACACCCCTCAAAGATTGTAACAAGAAGTATAGTGGGCATATGGACCCCACTGTTGACTACTGTTTTTACATTTTATTTGTGTGTGTTTTTGACTTTTTTTTTTTTAGCTTGGGCACAGCTGGGGAGGGGGGGGGGAGAGGAGAAAAATATTTTTTTACTAAAAAAAAAAAAAAATGTACACTAAAAAAAAGAAAAACAAAACCCAGAAGAGGGCAGCGGCAGGGGACACTGTAACACCCCTGATCCAGGGGAGACAGTGTCAGGAAAAAGGAAAGGGTGGCAGGAGAGGGTAAGAGGAGAGGAGAGAGGGTAATAGGAGAGGGTGGGTGGCAGCAGAGAGGGTGGGTGGCAGGGGAGGGGCGGCAGGCTGAAGGAGAGAGGGTGAGTGGCAGTCAGGAGAGGGTGGGTGGCAGTCAGGAGAGAGTGATTGGCAGTCAGAAGAGAGTGGGTGGCAGCAGGGAGAGGGTGGGTGGCAGTGAGGAGAGGGTGGGTGGCAGCAGGGAGGGTGGGTGGCAGCAGAGAGGGTGGGTGGGTGGCAGTCAGGAGAGGGTGGGTGGCAGCAGGGAGGGAGGGTGGTTGGCAACAGAGAGGGTGTGTGACAGTCAGGAGAGGGTGGGTGGCAGAAGGGGCGGTGGGTGTCAATCAGGAAAGGGTGGGTGGCAGCAGGGTTAGTGGGAGGCAATCAAGAGAGGGTGGGTGGCAGCGGAGAGGGTGGGTGGGTGTCAATCAGGAGAGGGTGGGAGGGTGGCAGCATTGGCAATGAGGGGAGGGAGGGTGGCAGCAAGGAGGGAAGGTGGCAGCAAGGAGTGAGGGAGGCAGCAGGGAGGGAGGGTGGCAGCATGGAGGGAGGGTGGCAGGAGGGAGGGTGGCTGGCAGCATGGAGGGAGGGTGGCAGCAAGGAGGGAGGGTGGGAGGGAGGCAGCATGGAGGGAGGGTGGCAGCATGGAGGGAGGGAGGGTGGCAGCAAGGAGGGAGGGAGGGTGGCAGCATGAAGGGAGAGAGGGTGGCAGCAAGGAGGGAGGGTGGCAGCATGGAGGGCGGGTGTCAGCATGGATGGAGGGTGTCGGCATGGAGGGAGGGAGGGTGTCGGCATGGAGGGAGGGTGGCAGCAAGGAGGGAGGGTGGCAAGAACAGAGCAGAGGGCAGCACCTCGGCGGCAGCGGCAGCACACGGGGAGGAGGCAGAGGCACCGTGGACCGGACAGGAGGAGGAGGAGGTATCCCGGAGGGGGAAGGGGGAGGTGATGGGGGACTGGGGGAGGAGGAGACAACACAGGGAGGTCAGCAAGCAGCGTGGAACCGCTCGCTGATCTCCCTGTAACGGAGGCAGCACGGGGGAAGGGGGAGGAGGAGGCAGCATGGGGGAGAAGGCGCCCGGCATACCACAGGACCGCACCGGGCGCCGGGCTCACCCCACGCTGCTCCCATCATCTCCTTCTCAGCTAGCTGATTCCGGCTAGCAGAGAAGGAGATGATGGGTGTAGTAGTAAACATCACCCGTGATTGGCCGGCTCGTGGTTACCGCCCAATCACGGGCGATCTGGGGGCCGGATCCACGGGCAGGTGATGCCGGGACACTGCTGTGCAGCACCAATTACAGCTTAGTGCCGAGGTCCGGTCCCGGAAACCGGGAAATTGCTGTGATTGGCCGATGAGAAGTCATTAGCCAATTACAGCGATCGTCGTCACGGGGGGCAGGGAAACTGCCCCCTACGTGACAAAGGAAGATGTCTGCTGTAATGATCAGCAGCCATCTTTACCGGAGTGCCGCGCGATTTCGCACGGCGCCCGTTTAAAGGGCCGGCGTACCGGTACGTCATGAGTCCTTAAGTGACAGTGATCCATGACGTACCGGTACGTCATGGGTCCTTAAGAGGTTAATATGGTGGTTTTGGTGGTCTTCACACAGGAGCCGCCTCCTTGCCAGGTTCTTCCCAGAGGGATATCTGGCTGGTCCTGTGTTTTGAGACTCTAAACTGAGGCTCTGCAGACTTTTTTTTGCATATTTGTATTTCCCAGGGAGCAATGCACCTTGGATGTTACTGCATTGAGCGCTTTAACTGGCAGTCAACAGTGTTTTCTTAAGCTGCTCTCCCTGAGATCAGTAATCTGTTTCCCATATTCCTCAAAGAAATCAACATTCAGCTTTCATTTAATTAATATTTAGGCTATGTTCACACTACGTAAAACTACGACCGTTGTTGCCGATGGCAACAACGGCCGTAGTTTTTGTGCAGTCGAACACAGCCTATTAAGCAATGGGATCCCGGCCGGAGCGTACACACACCGTATATGCTCCGGCCGGGATCTGTGCGGCCCCGCAAATAACTGACAGGTCAGTTTTCTGCGGCCGGAATTCAGAGAGGGTGGCTTCACTGTGTGCTATGGTAAGCTCTGATGCGGGCGCACGCTGATGTGCCCGCATCAGAGCTCTGCGGCCGGAAAGATCATCCAGCTGGTACTTGCCGAGATGATCCGGCCAGAGACCCGGCCGGGGTCATGGAACGGCAGGTCTCATCAGTAGTGTGAACATAGCCTTAGACTGTAAAGTAATGTGGTCAGCTGATAATAGAAAAAAGTTCTGTTCTATAAACCCGCAAATAATGTGCAGTGTGAGGTTTCTGGTATCGGCCCAATGCTTTACAATCCAGGCAGATCTACGTTGAAGAAGCATTACTGACCACTGGGAAACCACCACCGACTTAATCTTTCTAGAGGATTTTGTTGAGTTAATTCACATAAATAATAGTTTCCAATTTAATAAAATCCCTCCAGATTATGTCCTTTACCCTGGAGTAAGATGAAGAGCTGCCTCCTTTACCCTGGAGGAAGATGAGGAGCTGCCTCCTTTACCCTGGAGGAAGATGAAGAGCTGCATCCTTTACCCTGGAGGAAGATGAAGAGCTGACGCCTTTACCCTGGAGGAAGATGAAGAGCTGCTGCCTTTACCCTGGAGGAAGATGCAGAGCTGCCACTTTTACCCAGGAGGAAGATGAAGAGCTGACGCCTTTACCCTGGAGGAAGATGGAGAGCTGCCTCCTTTACCCTGGAGGAAGAAGAAGAGCTGCCTCCTTTACCCTGGAGGAAGATGAAAAGCTGCCTCCTTTACCCTGGAGGAAGATGAAGAGCTGCCTCCTTTACCCTGGAGGAAGATGAAGAGCTGCCTCCTTTACCCCGGAGGAACATGAAGAGCAGCGTTTCTTTACCCCGAAGGAAGATAAAGAGCTGCCTCCTTTAGCCTGGAGGAACATGAGGAGCATCATTCCTTTACCCAGGAGGAACATAAGGAGCATTGTTCCTGTACCTAGGAGGAAGATGAGCAGCAGAGTTCCTTTAGTCAGGAGGAACATGAGAAGCAGCATTCCTGTACACAGGAGGAAGATGAGTTGCCACTTTCATTACCCAGAAGGGAGATGAGAAACTGCCTCTTTTGCCCAGGAGGACTGACGTTCCATTATTCAGGAGGAAGACAAGGAGCGACGTTCCATTATCCAGGAGAAAGACGAGGAGCGACGTTCCATTATCCAGGAGAAAGACGAGGAGTGACGTTTTTTATCCAGGAGAAAGATGAGGAGTGACGTTCCTTTATCCAGGAGGAAGTTGAGCAACAGAATTCCTAGTCAGAAGGAACATGAAGATCCGCTTTCATTACCTAGGAGGAAAATGATATACAGCGTTTCTTAAGCTAGCTTCTCTGCTGTGCCCCATGCTTGTTCTTTGGCTGTTTGTGTCTTCCGCCATCTTCTCCCTCCTTCTGCTCTCATGATGCCTCCGGGGTGCGCAGGCGGCCAACTGCTCTAGATTTATAAAGGCAGTTTGTCTCTACCTGCAAGTGCCGTCTGCCAATCCAGGGGCATTTGCGCCTATTTAAACTAGCCCCACCTGCCCTTCCCCAAGCCTGAGCATTGTTGGAGTCTAGCTTTCCATCCAAAGGTATCTGTCTGGTGTATTCCCATGTATTCTGACCCTGTTTAGATTACACTTTCTGCCTGACCCTTATGTATACTGCCTTCCTCTCTTGTTGCTGATTGCCAAAAGTGCCCTAAACCTTCACCTGTTTGATTATGATACCCGTCTTATCCCTGGTACTGCACTGGGACTCAGCTTGCTGACCACATATACCTGGCTTGTACCCCTGTGCCTTGCACTGATTCTTGGGTTCTGGTCTGGTTCCTTAAAACCAGTGTCTGCTCCCGGACCTTGTAGAGTGACCTGGTGCCCTCTAGGTGCAGAAGTCCGGCTTCTGCATCCTGGACCAGGATAAAGGGTGAAGACCTATAAGGCACATAGACTCTGTTCCCTGGTGTGGCCCAAGACAGTTGAGTAGCCTAGTGGGTGTCCATGCTCGCTGTCTGTTACAATTACTATATACGTAATACTTGGTGAGTGCGATGTGCCTGCTATGTTGTAGTCTGGACACTGCTAGTCATCTTTCTGTTGTCGGTGTCAGATGGAGGAGCCTCAGTTTCTCTTTGCTCATTTGTTGTTCTTCATTGTTCTGTAAAATATACTAAATTCCTTGGAATTTGTGTTAAAACTGTGTTCTCTGCCTTAGACTCATTGATCCTACCATGGACTCTCTAGATCTGGGACTTTTTTGCCATACAATATGCTGAATGGTGGGACATACTTTCTGAATATACATGCTGTGACTAGCTGCCTGTAAGGGCTGGTTGTTTATTATGTTTATTGTTGTCAATGTTGACTATGACAAAATAAATAAAACCTTTAAAAAAAAAACTGTGTTCTTTAACAGCACTTGGTGGTTTTGGGGGGGTGATGAGAAGTGATGATGAATGGGCCGGTATTAAAGGGAACTAATGTGCTCCTGATGCAGCCGCCACTATAGGAGGAATAGAACATATTGCGCTCAGATCAGACTGCTGTAGGGCGTCCTCAGCTAATTCCCTCATCAATAATTCTCAGGTAGAAAGATTAATGATGAAATTAAGACATTATTGCTCTTTTTGAGGAAAGACATCACTTACAGCAGAGGCAAATTGCTGCAGATGTTTTTGTCTTCTAAGCCAGGCAGCTTCTGTAGACGTTTAGATAATGTAAAGAACCAATACGAAAAGATGCTGAACCAATCAAAACTGCACCAAAAAAAATATGTATGGATTAAAAGCGTAATGGGAAAATATACCATATATTATATACAATATACAATGATCCGCAACTGACTGACACATAAAAGAAAAAGAAAGGCTGATACGTATGGACTAGTGATGAGCGAGTACTAAAATACTCGGGTGCTCGTTACTTGAGACGAGTATTTCCCGATACTCGAGTGCTCGTTTCGAGTAACAAACCTCATTGAAGTCAATGGTAGACTTGAGCCTTTTTGCAGGAGACTCAAGTTCGGTAGAGAGAAGGTCGTGTGAAAACCTGTCAACCTCAGAAATTGATGGAAACACAACGGAAATGGACAGGAAACAGCAGGGGCAGCATGTATGCATGCCTCTGAGGCTGCCTAATGGCACCATTATGCCTAATTCTGTGCAACAGCCTGGTTAAAACAGAGGTGGGCATATGGACCACCCAAAAACTCAGCCTGACACAGCATGGCAGTGAGAACACAGGGAACCATTAAAACAGAGGTAGCATATGAAGAAACACCCCAAAATTTAGCTTTACACAGTATAGCGGTGAGGACAGAGTGAACAAGGTAGAAGCGGTAGCCAGTGAGCCTTCTAGAAATTATACCAGACACATCATGGCATTGAGCACACAGAGAACCATTAAAAGTGAGGAAGCAAGTGAGCCTCCCAAAAATTAGGCCAGACACAGCATGGCATTGAGCACACAGAGAACCATTAAAAGTGAGTGAGGAAGTAAGTGAGCCTCCCAAAAATTAGGCCAGACACAGCATGGCATTGAGCACACAGAAAACCATTAAAAGTGAGTGAGGAAGTAAGTGAGCCTCCCAAAAATTAGGCCAGACACTGCATGGCATTGAGCACACAGAACCATTAAAAGTGAGTGAGGAAGTAAGTGAGCCTCCCAAAAATTAGGCCAGACACAGCATGGCATTGAGCACATAGAAAACCATTAAAAGTGAATGAGGAAGCAAGTGAGCCTCCCCAAAATTAGGCCAGACACTGCATGGCACTGAGCACACAGAGAACTCCTGGGAGCAGCAACATGGATGCCAGTGAAGGCCAAGCAGTAGTCAACATGGATGCCAGTTAAGGCCCAGCAGTAACCAACATGGAAGCAAGGGCAGGCACAGCAGTAGTCAACATGGATGGCAGTAAAGGCCCAGCAGTAGTCAACATGGATGCCAGTAAAGGCCCAGCAGTAGTCAACATGGATGTCCATTACTGCTCTGGTCAATCCTGCCTTAAAAACGGCTACAACATCGAAAAAAGGTAGAAGGTACTGGTGAAAGAATGGCAGAGGACACCCGTAAGATAAGATGACATCCACAGATAATATGGTTCGAAATGGAGAAGACAAGGAAGGTAAACTGAATGTGACTATGAATTTGACTGAAGCAGTTGGGGTAACATTCCCTGCATCATGTGACTCCCCACTTCTCACCCCCACCGTTGTTTTGAGTTTGAATTTGACTTTGAATGTGACTGTAGCAGTTAGTTTAACTGGTTGATTTCCGGAAATGCGCACGGATGCGGTGCACCTTGGGGTAAGTTTTAAGGAAGCGTAGAAACACTAGGTTGAAGACATGGGCCAGGCATGGTACATGTGTGAGGCCGCCGAGTTGCAGAGCCGCCACCAGGTTCCACCTCTTGTCACACGCAACCAAGCTCACTGCTAATTACACACGAACCCGAGTGCTGACAGCTAACTGGCTAGGCCAGCTGTCAGTCACCATCAAGGGTACACCTGATGCCTCTCTACCGGAGGTGGTGAGGCCACGGCTAGACCAAAAAATAAAATAAAACAGCTGGCTGGTTGGCGGAGGGGCAATCAGCGGGCCCACGTCAACTAGTCCCGCTCCTCCGCAGACATAGTGTGAAGTCAGAGCATGGCAGTGAGGGGGGTCGGAGCCTGACCTGAACTGGATGGCCGCATGAACGCTTAGCTCTCCACAGCGGCGGCTAACCTCCACTTCACAAGGCATTAGAACACGAGAAAAATGGACAAAACAGCAAACAAAAGGTCCAGGAACACACCGGCACCTCTAAAGCTCCCAAAGGAAGGCAAGAGATGGATAAATTCTGGGGAAAGAAGGGCAGCCATAGCCCCGCGTGCCTATCTAAGATGGCGCCGAGCGTTACCAGCGAACAGGAACAAGAAGAGGACACAGAGATAGATAGTGGGTCGGACGCCGTCGGCCCCAATGAAGCAGACGTTCACACTCTCTCTAAAGCTAACCTCCGCAAGGTAGTACAAAAAGCTATCCACTCCTCCATCAGAGAAGCCATCCACCCGGTCATGCAGGAGCTGACGGAGATAAAGGCGGACGTCCGCCATATTGGACATAGAACGGAGCATGTGGAGCAGATCCTCACAGAGACAGTCACCTTCTGCGACTCTGTGGCGTTAACGTTACAACACCATGAAAATCAGCTGAACCGCTCCTTCCTCCTCCTGGAAGACCAAGAGAATAGGAGCCTGAGAAAGAATATCAGGCTGAAGGGCTTACCCGAAATATATGCAGCTGAGGGGCTCCCAGCAGTTATTGCGCAGATCTTCCAGCAGCTCCTGGGTGAGGATAGAGCAGCAGAAATCACCATAGAAAGGGTCCACAGAGCCTTGCGACCAGCGCCAAAGCCTAATGAGCCGCCACGAGATGTCATTTGCGGTCTCCTTCGCTATATAGACGCGGCCGCCCTCCTCAAAGCACATAGAGAAGCAGATGATCTGCAGTTTGAATCTGTACCCATACGGCTCTTCCAGGACCTGGCGGCCTCTACGCTGGCTAAGAGGCGCACATTACAGCCTTTCCTGATAAAGTTGAGAGAAATGAAGATCCCATACGCCTGGACATACCCGTTTGGGCTGACCTTCCAGAGAGAAGGTAAAAGAGTCATCGTCAGATCACCGGCGGACCTGGATGACGTTTGGTCCCTCCTGGACATTGACCCCATTGATGTCCAATCGTGGCTTCCAGTACAACTCTCCCACAAGCTTCCCGCAGTTCCCAAGATGACCCCGTGGTCCAAGGTGGAGAAAGCCAAGTCTCCCAAGAACCGCAAATTCGCCCAACGAGAGAACGACGCTGCAGATAGGGACCCGGCCTGAAGACATATTCTGGTGTACCCGGTCTGGTGACTCACTGCAGGCATTATAGATATTCAGTTGTTGGGTCTAGACACCCTCCACGTTACCTATCTCTTAGCTCTGTTTTACTAAAGAACAATCATTACTCCTGTTCCTTAAGATGAAGTTATGCTATGTCTTTTTTAACTAACCCATGGCTGTTAATTACCTGTCCCCATGTCAAGCAAAATTCTGGCCACCCTGATACCTCTCCTCCCCCCCCCCCTCCCCCTCCTCCCCCCCCTCCTCTCCTCCCCCTCTCCCACCAGCACCTACCTTTCCACCCTCTCCCCTTCCCACCCACCCCTTTTCACCACCATACCCTCCGCCCTTCACTTGCTAACCAATTACACACCGTTTTTCTCTCCTATTTTGATGACTCTAAATGCTTGCCTTGATGTACGACGCCATACTTCTATCTAAGTAGAAAAGGCCGCTGCGCCGGCTTGGGATGTACTCCACCCGCCAGGTCTTTAATAGACATGACTCTCTGCAAGGGGGCATGTTATGTGCACCACCAGTTGCATATGTTTACTTTCATGTTATTTTTGGTTTATGTCTGCGTCTTGTCTCCCTCCCCTACCCCATGTTTCCAAACTACCTACCCCCTTCCTGTTGGGCTCATGTTATGGGATATTGATACAGGGTGGAATGGGACATATGGCACGCCCTATCATCCCCACTCCACTCTAAATGGCTGACACCTTAATTACTACATACAATGTCAAAGGTCTGGGCTCACCAAATAAGAGAAACCATGTGCTTTCATTACTGAGACGTGATTGAGCATCTATAGTCTTTTTTCAAGAAACGCACTTTAAGGCTGGGTTCACACTATGTATATTTGAGGCTGTATTTGGTCCTCATGTCAGGTCCTCATAGCAACCAAAACCAGGAGTGGATTGAAAACACAGAAAGGATCTGTTCACACAATGTTGAAATTGAGTGGATGGCCGCCATATAACAGTAAATAACGGCCATTATTTCAATACCACAGCCGTTGTTTTAAAATAACAGCAAATATTTGCCATTAAATGATGGCCATCCACTCAATTACAACATTATGTGAACAGAGCCTTTCTGTGTTTTCAATCCACTCCTGGTTTTGGTTGCTATACAGCCTCACAAATACAGCCTCAAATATACATAGTGTGAACCCAGCTTAAAACAGATCGCATACCTAAGTTACCCACTAACTACTTTTCATTATGGTTCCACAGCTGCAGTAATAACTCCGCATCCAAGGGAGTGTCTATTGCCCTTCACAAGGACATCCCCTTCACTCTGCTGGAACAATATGACTCGGGTGATGGACGGACGCTCTTCCTTAAAGGTAAAATAGGCCACACAACCTACACTCTGGCAAACCTCTATGCACCCAACAAGCTACAGATTAAGTGGCTTGTGAAGGTGCTAGATGAACTTGCAGCTTTCGCAGAGGGAGCAATCATTTTGGGAACGGACCTAAATGTCACGTTGCATCCAGAACTTGATTCCTCGGCGAAACACTCGGCCCACTCACATGCTTCCTTACGGAAACTAACGAACAAACTCCAACAACTCCGACTCATAGATGCATGGCGCACCCTACACCCGCGTGAACACGACTACACATTCTACTCTACCCCACATCACACGTACCAAAGGCTAGACTACCTTTTTTTCCATGATAGTCTCCTCCCCTCCCTTACAGCCTCAACTATAGCTCCGGCCACACTCTCTGACCACTCCCCACTGACCACATCCCTCTCCCTGGAATGTCTACCGGTTAGGGAATGGACGTGGCGACTAAATGAATCATTATTGCATAACCAAGATCATGTAGATTCCCTCACGCAACAACTGGCCACTTTCTTTGACACTAACCTCACGCCGGATATTCCTGTCACGACTGTGTGGGAAACACACAAGGCCTTCATGCGGGGGCTCCTAATTTCCTTGGGTACAAAAGTAAAGGCGGACAGAAGGAAAGAGATCTCCTTCTTGCTCACGTGCATAGCCACGTTGGAACGTACACATAAAATGACTAAATCTTCTGACACCCTTCGCTCTCTTACAGAGGCTAGGGAGGCACTGAAAGATATCTTAAATCGCCGACTGGCGACCAAAACCATTTTTTTCAAACAGCGGGTATATGCGCATGGGGACAAGGGAGGGAAATTAATGTCAGCTATGATTAAAATCGGAAAGAAAAATCCTTCATCCACACCATTACCTCCCCTGAGGGACACAAATTAACAGACACCGCGGATATCGCGGCAGCATTTAGCAAATACTCCGAATCTCTTTACAACCTCCCAACACAACCAAGTGAGTCATGCACCGCCCCTATCCAGCAGTTCCTTGAGTCCTTACACCTCCCGACCCTTACACAGGAAGACGGCACAACTTTGCTGACACCCTGTACACCCCAAGAAATTGAGAAGGTCCTCTTCTCGTTTGCCCCTGGAAAGAGCCCGAGACCAGATGGTCTATCGCTTTTATACTATAGAAAATTTAAAGAGGTCCTGTTACCTCACCTAACAGCAGTCTACAACGCTCTCCTCTTGGGCTCCCGTCTTCCCCCACAAGCATTGGAGGCACATATAACTGTCCTTCTAAAAGATGGAAAAGACCTGGCACAATGCTCGAATTATAGGCCGATATCACTCCTAAATATTGACCTAAAAGTATGGGCAAAATTTATGGCCCAAAGGATCAGTGGATTGTTGCCAAGACTCATTCACCCGGACCAGACGGGATTTGTGAGGGGGAGAGAGGGCAAGCAAAACTCCATACGAATATTGCATGCAATGTGCTATGCAAAACGCCACCACACCCCGCTGCTCTTGCTGGGGACCGATGCAGAGAAAGCATTTGATAGAGTGGCATGGGATTACATGTCACACACATTAATTAAATTCGGCTTTCCAGAACAATTCGTGACAGCTGTACTTTCTCTGTATTCGGCCCCCAGTGCGAAGGTAAGGGTCAATGGCACCCTATCCCCCTCATTCGGGATTGCCAATGGCACTCGGCAGGGTTGCCCTCTCTCCCCCACACTATATTCTGGTGATGGAGACTCTCCTTCAAGCGATAAGGCAAGACGTTGAGATCAAAGGACTGACGGTAAACGCCCACACACACCTAACAGCCGCCTTTGCAGATGATCTGCTTATTCTAATAACAAACCCAGCAGGTGCACTCCCAAGGGTCCAGGAACTGCTGGATAGGTTCGGCTCCCTATCCAACTTTAAAGTAAATTACCATAAGTCCGAAATACTGAACGTGTCAGTTCCGCCCCCGGTAGCCCAATCATTACAAGCACAATCTCCCTTTCACTGGCAACATAGCCACATCAAATACCTAGGCATCCACTTACCCAGAGACCTATCACAACTTTTCAAGTTAAACCACCAAGCACTATATGATAAACTGAAAAAACAACTGGCGTCTTACCAAATACCCTATCTTTCATGGATGGGACGCAAAAACTTACTACAGTCCTACATTGTTCCCTCGGTCACATACACCCTACAGATGCTCCCAATAGACCTATCACGCGCTCATCTCCAAAACTGGAGGAAATTATTCTCGTCTTTCCTCTGGTCACAAAGGAAACCGAGACTACCATACCGCATCATGATACAGAACAAGAGAGATGGAGGACTGGGATTACCAGACATAGAATCCATCTATAGAGCTTTCCAGTTGCAGAGATGGGTGGATGTGACCGCGGGGAAGAGTCTGCTGGTGGGGTGGTGGAGCTGTCACAACTAGGCCCTAGAGGCCTTGGAACACTCTGGCTGCCTCGAAAAACAGACATTGCCCAGCAGCACAACCCAATTCTGAGAGGCATGGTTAAAGTACTATTAGAACATAGCAACACCCTCTCTAACTTCTCCGCCCCTACAGCCACAGCGCCAAGTTCCATATTACCGTACTATATAAATCCCTCTTTAGACTCGCATGACACACTCTGGAACACCTCATCAATACCACTCTCAACCCTTATGCCAAATATGACACCCCCCTCAACCCAACACATACACTCACTTCTTGCTCCACACCAACCACATTTCCTCCACATCCATACCATACGCACTACGTGCGAAACATTCCTACGGAAGCATGTAAAGTGGAGAAACACGACATGGCTAGAGCGTTTGTCCATCACCAGGAACCAGCTAAAACATAAGCTTTCCAACTTCTTATCACCCATCCTGAAAAGCAGAGCGAGACCCCTCTTTTTCTCATCTCATGGGAAATAGAACTCAAAAGGAAACTATCACGCCAAGAAAGACTCAAAATACTACAGAACGCACATGGTTTCTCCAGGTGTATCAGGGTAAGAGAAAACCACTATAAACTCCTAACCAGATGGTATAAAACCCCTGAGTTCCTACATCGAGTGGGACTAGCTGACTCCAACAAGTGCTGGAGATGTCAACAAGACATTGGCACCCTCTCCCATATTTGGTGGACCTACCCCTCATTGTGCCCTACTGGCGAACCATTGAGCAGGAAATCAGTAAAATACATTCCTCCGATATTAAACTCTCACTAGAAAGTGTTGCCTTAGGTCTTAGTATGAAACAACTCAAACTCAATAAATCTTCCCTAGTGTCCCATCTTATAGCAGCAGCAAAACTCCTTGTCCCATTACACTGGTTGAGTCAGGTAGTCCCCTCCAAAACCCAATGGATTGACAAGGTTAATCAATTGTACAGACTAGAAGAACTGACCAGTATGCTGGACCGCACTCATCACACCTTTCAGACTCTCTGGGCCCCCTGGCTGCAATACAGAACCTGTACCCACCCCTAAACATGAACCCCCAAATAAGAGCATCTAACCCCCCCCCCCCCCCCCATGTGTCCGTCCTCTTTTTCTTATCTTACTTTTGTTTTTGTCTGATTCAATTCTCTGTGGTCAAATAGTGCTAGTTCTTGACATGAGGTTACATGGCTTTGTAATTTCCTTGCGAACTATAACACCTATCCAGCGATGCTTGCACCACGCAGGTGAATGAAGGCCCACAGAACAACAACCGTCTGCGTTCAACGGCTTCGCCTTCCATCTTAGCGTTCATCGCTGGACACCAGAATGTCAAGCTGAAGTAACCTGGACTGAGACCCCTAGTTGAACCAATTGTTATAGCTTAATGTACATTTTGTTCCATGGACGCCAAGTCCCACTGTTCAAATTCTTATGTAAACACCTACCTTATTTGGTCTATGTTGTTTGTTGTATACAAAACCAAATAAAGAATTGTTAAAAAAAAAGAGCATGGCAGTGAGAACACAGAGAACAATTAAAAGTGAGTGAGGAAGCAAGTGAGCCTCCCAAAAATTAGGCCAGACACAGCATGACATTGAGCACACAGAGAACCAATAAAAGTGAGTGAGGAAGCAAGTGAGCCTCCCAAAAATTAGGCCAGACACAGCATGACATTGAGCACACAGAGAACCAATAAAAGTGAGTGAGGAAGCAAGTGAGCCTCCCAAAAATTAGGCCAGACTCTGCATGGCATTGAGCACACATAGAACCATTAAAAGTGAGTGAGGAAGCTAGTGAGCCTCCCAAAAATTGGAGTGAGGCCAGGGGCTGGGATATTTAGTGGACATCAACCCGGGTGCTGACAGCTAACTGGCTAGGCCAGCTGTCAGTCACCATCAAGGGTACACCTGATGCCTCTCGACCAGGGGTGGTGAGGCCATGGCTAGACCAAAAAAAATAAAATAAAACAGCTGGCTGGTTGGCGGGGGCGTGATCAGCAGTCCCCCGGCAACCAGTCCCGCTCCTCCGCAGACGTAGTGTGACGTCAGAGCATGGCACTGAGCCCACAGAGAACCATTAGAAGTGAGTGAGGAAACAATTGAGCCTCCCAATAATTAGGCCAGACCCTGCATGGCTTGGACACCTTGCTGGAGGGTGTGGAGCAGAGTGGAGATTAAGGGGTGCGTGTAGGGCGGGAGACCCTGGGGCCTGGGCTGGGGGACTGATAGAGCCAGCACGTGACACAGGGGAACGGTCTTGGTTCCACTGAGTGGGGTGTTTAGCACTCATATGCCTGCGCATGCTGGTAGTGGTGGCTCCCCTGCTGATCCTGACATGGCACACGTTGCACACTACAGTCCGTCGGTCATCCGCAGTTTCTTTAAAAAACCTCCAGACTTGGGAACATCTAGCCCTTGCCACGGGAGTTTGACTCCGTGAAACAGTTGCTGATCTACTCGCTCTGCCCCTGCCTCTCTCTCTGCCCACCCCTCTTCCAACCGGTCCTGCAGGTGAACTTGCCTCCCCCTCAGAAGCACGGTCTTCACTAGGCTTATCCACCCAGCTCGGGTCAGTCACCTCGTCCTCATCCACCAGCTCCTCACTCTCCTCCTCACTTTGAGTTACATCCATGACAACAACCTCACTGTCTGACAACCGGGTCTCATCGTCATCATCAGACACCTCTTCCAACCCCAAGTCCCCACTCTCATCACCCACTGACTGCGTGAGCTGCATCGTTTGGGCATCAGGACAGATCGACTGCTCCGGTTGCTCTGACTCAGGGAAGGGTCCAGAAAACAGTTCCTGGGAGCCTGGTGGTGGTGGTGGATGGAGGGGCCAGGCTGTGGGGAAGGAGGCTAAGCTAATGGAGCAAGGGTTCCACCCCCTTGGGTAGCATGGGTGGACTGCGTGGAAGACTGGGTGGTGGATAAGTTACTGGACACATTATCCGCTATCCACGTGATCACCTGTTCACACTGCTGCGGTTTCAATATCGGTCTACCTTGAGACCCTGTAAGTAGGGAAAAGAAGCTAGGGAGTGGACGTCTGTGGTGTGCCACTGCTCCCTCCTCAACAGGTGCTGCTGTGTCACCCTGCCCAGAAGCACGGCCTCTGGCAACCACATGACTTGGAAACCCACGCCCAAGACCCTTACCCCTGGGGTTCACCATTTTATAGACACTGCACAGTATGGAGCTTAGATAGGCCTTGCGTATGAATTATAGAAATCTGGAAAAAATACTTGTAGTACCCACTGGTTTGGTGGGGCTGTACGGTACAATCTGGTACTGGCTGGCAGGCCCGGACTGGTAATCTGGCAAGGCGGGCAAATGCCCGCTGGGCTGGCCAGATTACCAGTCCGTGGGCCGCCCGGCTGTCTTAACGGAAAAAAAAAAATCACCGCTGCGGCCCGCTCCTGACATGCTCCTCCAATCCAATCAACGTGGGGCCGATGCGGCCCCTCGTTGATTGGCGGAGCACGTCAGGAGCGGGCCAGCCGAGGCGAGGTGAGCGGGCTGTGGTGGCGTGTCTCTGCCCTGTTATCCCCCCCCCCCCCCCCTCCCAAGTGCCGAGGGCCGCAGACGTGCCGCGCGCAGGCACATCTGCAGCCACCTCCACCAGGCCCCCAGCGGTGACGTCACTTCCCTGACGCGCCGCTGAGGACCTGGAGGAGAGAGAGGAGAGCCGCCGCCGCCGTGGACCGAAGATGCAGCCGAGGAAGAAGCTGCTGGGAGCGAGGTGAGGTGAGAATGTTTTTTGTTTTTTTTTTAACCCCTTCACATGTGGCCATGCAGGGGGGCTATTCTATATAGGAGGGGGGTGCAGGGGGGGGCTATTCCATATTGGAGGAGGATGCAGGGGGTCTATTCTATACAGGAGGGGGTGCAGGGGGCTATTCTATACAGGAGGGGGTGCAGGGGGCTATTCTATATGGGAGGGGGATGCAGGGGGCTATTCTATATGGGAGGGGGATGCAGGGGGCTATTCTATACGGGAGGGGGATGCAGGGGGGCTATTCTATATGGGAGGGGGATGCAGGGGGGCTATTCTATATGGGAGGGGGATGCAGGGGGCTATTCTATACAGGAGGGGGTGCAGGGGGCTATTCTGTATGGGAGGGGGATGCAGGGGGCTATTCTATACAGGAGGGGATGCAGGGGGCTATTCTATATTGGGGGGATGCAGGGGGCTATTCTATACAGGAGGGGATGCAGGGGGCTATTCTATATGGGAGGGGGATGCAGGGGGCTATTCTATATTGGGGGGATGCAGGGGGCTATTCTATACAGGAGGGGATGCAGGGGGCTATTCTATATGGGAGGGGGATGCAGGGGGCTATTCTATATGGGAGGGGGATGCAGGGGGGCTATTCTATACAGGAGGGGGATGCAGGGGGCTATTCTTTATGGGAGGGGGATGCAGGGGGGCTATTCTATATGGGGGGGGATGCAGGGGGGCTATTCTATATGGGAGGGGGATGCAGGGGGCTATTCTATATGGGAGGGGGATGCAGGGGACTATTCTATATGGGAGGGGGATGCAGGGGGCTATTCTATATGGGAGGGGGATGCAGGGGGCTATTCTGTATGGGGGGATGCAGGGGGGCTATTCTATATGGGAGGGGATGCAGGGGGGCTATTCTATATGGGGGGATGCAGGGGGGCTATTCTATATGGAGGGATGCAGGGGGCTATTCTATATGGAGGGGGATGCAGGGGGGCTATTCTATATTGGGGGGATGCAGGGGGCTATTCTATATGGGAGGGGATGCAGGGGGGCTATTCTATATTGGGGGGATGCAGGGGGCTATTCTATATGGGGGGGGATGCAGGGGGCTATTCTATATGGGAGGGGATGCAGGGGGGCTATTCTATATAGGGGGATGTACAGCAGGGGGTCTATTCTATATGGGGGGATGTACAGCAGGGGGGCTATTCTATATGGGGGGGATGTACAGCAGGGGGGCTATTCTATATGGAGGGATGTATAGATGAGGATGTTGCTGGAGCATGAAGCCTAATATGTCTGTCTGGCAGATCCCATGGAGAGGAATCATGGCCAGAGAAGACTTCATGATGGCCGGAGCCAGATGGAGAAGAAAAGGAAAAGTGGACGTCTCTTCATGCAGAGAAGACGCCTACTGTGAGTGACAGGATGTAACTGCACTATAATCACCTATAAGGTCTGCAGAACCTTTATACAGCTGGGATCTACCTCAGTATCAGGGGTGTCACACTCCGGCCCTCCAGGTGTTGCAAAACTACAATTCCCACCATGCTTTAGCTGTCCAGGCATGATGGGATTTGTAGTTCTGTAACAGCTGGAGGGCCGGAGTGTGACATCTGTGTTCTATTGTCACTGTTCTGGGAGAATATTGGTCTTTATATAGTGGCTGTTATTTGGTGCCAGTATAGTGGTATTATCCAGTCACTGTATGCTGCTGGCAGTGGGCATGGTGTGATGGTATAGTGGTATTATCCAGTCACCGTATGCTGAGGGTAGTGGGCATGGTGTGATGGTATAGTGGTATTATCCAGTCACTGTATGGTGAGGGTAGTGGGCATGGTGTGATGGTATAGTGGTATTATCCAGTCACTGTATGGTGAGGGTAGTGGGCATGGTGTGATGGTATAGTGGTATTATCCAGTCACTGTATGGTGGGAGTAGTGGGTATGGTGTGATGGTATAGTGGTATTATCCAGTCACTGTATGGTGGGAGTAGTGGGTATGGTGTGATGGTATAGTGGTATTATCCAGTCACTGTATGCTGCGGGCAGTGGGCATGGTGTGATGGTATAGTGGTATTATCCAGTCACCATATGCTGAGGGTAGTGGGCATGGTGTGATGGTATAGTGGTATTATCCAGTCACTGTATGGTGAGGGTAGTGGGCATGGTGTGATGGTATAGTGGTATTATCCAGTCACCATATGCTGAGGGTAGTGGGCATGGTGTGATGGTATAGTGGTATTATCCAGTCACTGTATGGTGAGGGTAGTGGGCATGGTGTGATGGTATAGTGGTATTATCCAGTCACTGTATGGTGAGGGTAGTGGGCATGGTGTGATGGTATAGTGGTATTATCCAGTCACTGTATGGTGAGGGTAGTGAGCATCGTGTGATAGTATAGTGGTATTATCCAGTCACCGTATGCTGATTGTAGTGGGCATGGTGTGGTGGTATAGTGGTATTATCCAGTCACTGTATGGTGAGGGTAGTGGGCATGGTGTGGTGGTATAGTGGTATTATCCATTCACCGTATGCTGAGGGTAGTGGGCATGGTGTGATGGTATAGTGGTATTATCCAGTCACTGTATGGTGAGGGTAGTGGGCATGGTGTGATGGTATAGTGGTATTATCCAGTCACTGTATGGTGAGGGTAGTGAGCATGGTGTGATAGTATAGTGGTATTATCCAGTCACTGTATGGTGAGGGTAGTGGGCATGGTGTGATGGTATAGTGGTATTATCCAGTCACTGTATGGTGAGAGTAGTGGGCATGGTGTGATGGTATAGTGGTATTATCCAGTCACTGTATGGTGAGAGTAGTGGGCATGGTGTGATGGTATAGTGGTATTATCCAGTCACTGTATGGTGAGAGTAGTGGGCATGGTGTGATGGTATTACTCGTATTATTGGTAATATTAGTGTTGTATATAGTGGATTGTATTTAGTCACAGTGTAGCGGTATTAGTCATTATGTGGTGATTATGGCCGTGCTCATGGTGGGGTGATATTATTTGTTACTTATATACTGGTAGTATTGGCAATATTGGTGGGTTTGCTTAGTAACAGTATGGCAGTAACGGGTACACTATGGTGATATTTGCTTACTGGTGTTATTAACTATGACACTGTAATCATGCACATAAAATTCTTACCTATGTTACCATTATATATCCTTCAATTTTTCATGGGGCCCTACTGATAGATAGATGGATAGATAGATAGATAGATAGATAGATAGATAGATAGATAGATAGATAGATAGATAGATAGATAGATAGATAGGAGATAGATAGGAGATAGATAGATAGGAGATAGATAGATAGATAGATAGATAGATAGATAGATAGATAGATAGATAGATAGATAGATAGATAGATAGATAGATAGGAGATAGATAGATAGGAGATAGATAGATAGATAGATAGATAGATAGATAGATAGATAGATATCCAGTAGGAAATGGCTATCTAGCAGCTTATTATGTAGCTTTGACCGCCATTATATGGTGTGCAAACATAGTCAGGATAAAAGGGATTTAAAAAATATAGTAACTTTTGTCCAAAAACAGCACCACCCCTGTCCTCAGACTGTGTATGGTTATTACAACTTGGCTCCATTCACTTCAATGGAACTGAGCTGCAATACCTCACACAAACTGAAGAAGAGTGTGGCGCTATTTCTGGAAGAAGGTGGCCATGTTTTTCTCCTATAAAGGGAATCTGTGAGGTCCGTACCAGGTCTAGGGCTGTAGATCTCAGCAGACAGATGTGAGCGAGATATCACTGATCTTTAGTCCAGTGTAAACTTATATAATTGTCCTTTTCATTTCCAACTAAAGTTTCACAACAGCAGCGGCAGCAGCAGCCCCACCCTATACGTCCATCAGTCAGAGCAGGAAGGGGCGGGGCAGAAGGTGCTGCTGTGGCTCCACCTCTGTGACACTTCAGCTGGTAATGAAAAGAACGATTATAGAGGTTTACACTGGACTAAAGATCCAGTCCCTGATCTGTACGCTGGGATCTACCGCTGTGTACCTGGTATAGACCCCACAGGTTTCCTTTAAGGGCACGTTCATATCTATTCCAATGCGGATTTGATGCTTCTGATTTAATCAGTTGAATGAATGCATATATATATGCCACATCAAATCCACAGCAGATCATGTTATATCATTGTTTTTAGGTGCTGATGGTGGGGTTCACATGTTTAAGGGAGTAGTGGGGACATGGATAAATGAAGCAGAATTTGCTACAGCTCGTATTTTACACGGCTATCCATGATATATAGGGAAGGATATGGTATGTGGGCTGCTGGGGTTTGATTGCCAGGGCTGATTTTAAGTCCCAGTCCGGCCCTGCTGGCTGGACCCAGGGCCGGCGTTAGGGGGGGGCAAGCAGGGCAAATGCCCAGGGCCCCCATCCCCCAGGGGCCCCCTACCGCAGTTCCAGTAGGAGAGGAGAGCACAGACAGCGTCCTCCAGCGTCTGGCAGTGATCCCCGGCTGGTGCTATCAGGGGTCACGCAGAGGCTGCAGGACGCTGGGCTCGGTGTCCTCTCCCCCTCCCTCCAGCTCCTCTTACTGCATGTGACTTCCTCCTCTGGTTTGGAGCTGTCGGGACGATGGAGGAGAGGGCTGCCGGGTGAGGATGACAGCCTGCTGCTGCTGCAAGGAACATGAGGGAGATGCACCACTGCACCCAGCATGCTAGAGGGAGTAAGTATTCTGTACATGTAGTGTGTGTATGACTGTAAGTGTATAATGGATGAATGTAGTGTGTGTTACATGTCATGTGTGTAGTGTGTGGGCTGGATGGTTTGTATCTGTATAATGTGTTTTCATGCTGACTCCAAGTGTTGAGGTGAATAGACTGTATATAGGAGCTGCAGCCATTCTCTGGCCTCATCCGTCCTATGTAATTGCTGCAGGTGACCACTGAGGCCGCTGATTGGCTGCAGCTCCTATGTATATAAGGCAATACGGTGTATTTTATTGAGAAAAAAATAAAGGTGGTATTCAGTCTTTAGGGGGTGGTCACTGTATGGCGGTAATATTGGTCTGTATATAGTGTCATTATGCAGTGGTCACTCTTTGGCATTAATATTGGTCTGTATATAGTATATATAGTCATTACCGCCATACAGTGACCACCGCATAATGACTCTATATACAGACCAATATTACTGCTATAGAGTAACCACCACATAATGACTCTATATACAGACCAATATTACCGCCATACAGTGACCACCACATAATGACTCTATATACACACTATATACAGACCAATAGTACAGCCATAGAGTGACCGCCACATAATATTGGTCTGCATACAGAGTCATTATGCAATGATCAATCTATGGCGGTAATATTGGTCTGTATATAGTGTGTATATAGAGTTATTATGTGGTGGTCAGTCTATGGCGGTAATATTGGTCTTTATATAGTGTGTGTATATAGAGTCATTACTGCCATAGATTGACTGCCACATAATGACTCTATATATACACTATAAACAGACCAATAGTACAGCCATAGAGTGACAGCCACATAATATTGGTCTGTATACAGTGTATATAGAGTGATTCATTATACAGTGGTCAGTCTATAGCGGTAATATTGGTCTGTATATAGTGTATATAGAGTCATTATGTGGTGGTCACTCTATGGCGGTAATATTGGTCTGTATATAGTGTATATAGAGTCATTATGGGGCGGTCACTTTATGGTGGTAATATTGGTCTGTATATAGCGTATATAGAGTCATTATGGGGCGGTCACTTTATGGTGGTAATATTGGCCTGTATATATTATGTTTTCTTCAATAACGGTATGGAGGTAATATTTGTTCCTGATTATAGTGATATTTTTATTTTATTTTTTTAAAGCAATTCATATAAATAGTTGTTGTGTTTACACCACTAGTGGCAGTCCTGGCATGTAGTGGCAGTCCTGGCATGTAGCGGCAGTCCCAGAATGTAGCGGCAGTCCTGGCATGTATCGGCAGTCCTGGCATGTAGCGGCAGTCCCGGAATGTAGCGGCAGTCCTGGCATGTAGTGGCAGTCCTGGCATGTAGCGGCAGTCCCGGAATGTAGCGGCAGTCCTGGCATGTAGTGGCAGTCCTGGCATGTAGCGGCAGTCCCAGAATGTAGCGGCAGTCCTGGCATGTAGCGGCAGTCCTGGCATATAGCGGCAGTCCCGGAATGTAGCGGCAGTCCCAGAATGTAGAGGCAGACCTGATATGTAGCGGCAGTCCTGGCATGTAGCGGCAGTCCCAGAATGTAGCGGCAGTCCCAGAATGTAGAGGCAGACCTGATATGTAGCGGCAGTCCTGGCATGTAGCGGCAGTCCTGGCATGTAGCGGCAGTTCTGGCATGTAGGGGCAGTCCTGACATGTAGCGACAGTCCCAGAATGTAGCGGCAGTCCTGTCATGTAGGGGCAGTCCCAGAATGTAGGGGCAGTCCTGTCATGTAGGGGCAGTCCTGACATGTAGCAACAGTCCCAGAATGTAGCGGCAATCCTGTCATGTAGGGGCAATCCTGTCATGTAGGGGCAGTCCTGACATGTAGCAACAGTCCCAGAATGTAGCGGCAATCCTGTCATGTAGGGGCAATCCTGGCATGTAGGGGCAGTCCTGACATGTAGCGACAGTCCCAGAATGTAGCGGCAGTCCTGTCATGTAGGGGCAGTCCTGGCATGTAGGGGCAGTCCTGACATGTAGCGGCAGTCCTAGAATGTAGGGGCAGTCCCGGCATGTAGCGGCAGTCCCAGAATGTAGGGGCAGTCCCGACATGTAGTGGCAGTCCCAGAATGTAGGGGCAGTCCTGACATGTAGCGGCAGTCCCGGCATGTAGGGGCAGTCCCAGAATGTAGCTGCAGTCCTGACATGTAGCGGCCGTCCCGGCATGTAGCGGCAGTCGCAGAATGTAGGGGCAGTCCTGACATGTAGCGGCAATTTCAGAATGTAGGGGCAGTCCCGGCATGTAGTGGCAGTCCCAGAATGTAGGGGCAGTCCCGACATGTAGTGGCAGTCCCAGAATGTAGGGGCAGTCCTGACATGTAGCGGCAGTCCCGGCATGTAGGGGCAGTCCTGACATGTAGCGGCAGTCCCGGCATGTAGGGGCAGTCCCCGAATGTAGCTGCAGTCCTGACATGTAGCGGCAGTTCCAGAATGTAGGGGCAGTCCTGACATGTAGCGGCATTCCTGACATGTAGCGGCAGTCCTGGCATGTAGCGGCATGTAGCGGCAGTCGCAGAATGTAGGGGCAGTCCTGACATGTAGCGGCAGTCCCGGCATGTAGCGGCAGTCCTGGCATGTAGCGGCAGTCCCGACATGTAGCAGCAGTCCTGACATGTAGCGGCAGTCCTGGCATGTAGGGGCAGTCCCGGCATATAGCGGCAGTCCCGACATGTAACCTACTGAACTGAGTGAGGGCCCTAATACATGGAGCGAAAATTGTCCGAATCAGGACGCTATCGCTCTGTGAGGACACTGGGGAACATGATCAGGTAGTATATATCACAGACACGGCCTGAGGACACCGGGGAACGTGATCAGGTAGTATATATCACAGACACGGCCTGAGGACATCGGGGAACATGATCAGGTAGTATATATCACAGACACGGCCTGAGGACACCGGGGAACGTGATCAGGTAGTATATATCACAGACAAGGCCTGAGGACACCGGGGAACGTGATCAGGTAGTATATATCACAGACACGGCCTGAGGACACCGGGGAACGTGATCAGGTAGTATATATCACAGACAAGGCCTGAGGACACCGGGGAACATGATCAGGTAGTATATATCACAGTCAAGGCCTGAGGACACCAGGGAATGTGATCAGGTAGTATATATCACAGACAAGGCCTGAGGACACCGGGGAACGTGATCAGGTAGTATATATCACAGACAAGGCCTGAGGACACCGGGGAACGTGATCAGGTAGTATATAATCTTTATTGTTTACTATATACAGCAAGGATTGCACACACATCACTAATGATATACTGTATACACTCACCGGCCACTTTATTAGGTACACCATGCTAGTAACGGGTTGGACCCCCTTTTGCCTTCAGAATTGCCTCAATTCTTGGTGACATAGATACAACAAGGTGCTGGAAGCTTCCTCAGAGATTTTGGTCCATAGTGACATGATGACATCACACAGTTGCCGCAGATTTGTCGGCTGCACATCCATGATGCCAATCTCCCGTTCCACCACATCCCAAAGATGCTCTATTGGATTGAGATCTGGTGACTGTGGAGGCCATTGGAGTACAGTGACCTCATTGTCATGTTCAAGAAACCAGTCTGAGATGATTCTAGCTGTATGACATGGCGCATTATCCTGCTGAAAGTCGCCATCAGATGTTGGGTCCATTGTGGTCATAAAGGGATGGACATGGTCAGCAACAATACTCAGGTAGGCTGTGGCGTTGCAACCATGCTCAATTGGTACCAAGGGGCCCAAAGAGTGCCAAGAAAATATTCCCCACACCATGACACCACCACCACCAGCCTGAACCGTGGATACAAGGCAGGATGGATCCATGCTTTCATGTTGTTGACGCCAAATTCTGACCCTACCATCCGAATGTCGCAGCAGAAATCGAGACTCATCAGACCAGGCAACGTTTTTCCAATCTTCTACTGTCCAATTTCGATGAGCTTGTGCAAATTGTAGCCTTAGTTTCCTGTTCTTAGCTGAGCGGAGTGGCCCCCGGTGTGGTCTTCTGCTGCTGTAGCCCATCTGCCTCAAAGTTGGCCGTACTGTGCGTTCAGAGATGCTCTTCGGCCTACCTTGGCTGTAACGGTTGGCTATTTGAGTCACTGTTGCCTTTCTATCAGCTGGAACCAGTCTGCCCATTCTCCTCTGACCTCTGGCATCAACAAGGCATTTCCGCCCACAGAACTGCCGCTCACTGGATGTTTTTTTTTTTTCGGACCATTCTCTGTAAACCCTAGAGATGGTTGTGCGTGAAAATCCCAGTAGATCAGCAGTTTCTGAAATACTCAGACCAGCCATTCTGGCACCAACAACCATGCCACGTTCAAAGGCCTCAAATCACCTTTCTTCCCCATACTGATGCTCGGTTTGAACTGCAGGAGATTGTCTTGACCATGTCTACATGCCTAAATGCACTGAGTTGCCGCCATGTGATTGGCTGATTAGAAATTAAGTGGTAACGTGCAGTTGGACAGGTGTACCTAATAAAGTGGCCGGTGAGTGTATATACACATAGGGGGAGATTTATCAAACATGGTGTAAAGTGAAACTGGCTCAGTTGCCCCTAGCAACCAATCAGATTCCACCTTTCATTACTCAGATTCTAAGATGGTGGAATCTGATTGGTTGCTAGGGGCAACTGAGCCAATTCTTCTTTACACCAGTTTGATAAATCTCCTCCATAGCTTTTGCTGCATCATAAAAGAGCCATGTAGTAGGCTCTCTAAGCGAGCTCCATTCTACCAGATTGGCGCTCACTTCTGCGGAATATTAGGCCGTGTAATACGGTGACCGTACACTTCCAATAACTGCTGGCTGAACAATCCTTCAGCTGACAATTATCTGTCCCATCCGGTCCCGTCCTCCCCATACACAGAAATTTGGCACATCTCAGTGTTCCTGTATTCTCTATGAGAGGGGAAAGCCATAGCCATACAGATCTGATGGTGGCTTATCTCTCTGAGAACAAAGAGGTTGGGCGTTGATTTTCCATCAAGCTCGACCCCCTATGTCCACTGATATCATCTGTCAGAGGACTGTCCAGAGAGCCACATACACCTTACACTGATGGCCGAACCCAACAGGAGCAACAGGTACCACCAACAAAAGAGTCAAATGTATGGGGACCTTAAATTGTTGCTAAAATATTTCAACATTTGGGGCCCCACCTTCTACTTTCCCCAGGGCCACATCTAGTCTAAAACCGGCCCTGGCTGGACCTAGATACATGCTATGATACCCCCTTACAATGAACAGTGAAGTTCTATGCAGGATGTACTACAAATCCCAGCAATACAGTGTAGTCCCCACGAGTGTAGGGGGGCTGTACGGTACAATCTGGTACTGGCTGGACCTAGATACACGCTGTGATACCCCTTACGATGAGCAGTGAAGTTCTATGCAGGTGTACTACAAATCTACTTTGTAGTACTTTTTTATATAAATATATATTGGGAAAGGAGGGTATATATATATATATATATATATATATTTATTTTACAATTTAACTTAAAACTTATATATACAATCATTAGATTATATATACTGATCAATGCTGTGCCATTGCATAGATCAGTGCTGTACATAGAGTCTGCCTGAGAGCAGACTCTATGAGAAGATCGCTAATCCGACAAGATAGAACTTTTTTACCTCCGCCATGCTGCAGGGGTCCTGATCAGTTAGTGACCGCTGCTTATCCCGTTACTGACTTCCTTAAACACTGCGATCACTATACATGGCGGCTTTTAAGGGGTCAATGACAGCTGCATGATTGTGGCTGTCTGTTAATACGCACAGCTACTGGGATGCTGATGTGTGTGTGGCCAATCCCATTGAAATGGACCCCGCACACATTACAACCCCTTCATGTCAGGAACATTTATATATTTTCCTACTGCACAGGGCAGTGGAAAGGTACATAGCCGTATGGCTGATGTGAAGGGGTTAACACTAAGTTCCCCCTATAACTCCTAAACCCCCTAAGAGGCCTCTGAATATTTCTGAATCAGAGGGTTTACCGGGTGATAATCTATCTGTAAGGTAGGTGAATAATCCTCCGATGATCAGGAGACTAAATAATTCTCATTAAAGCGCTATGCAGTACATGAGGACCCTGTCTGTGTCGGCCGGCGCGCGCGCGTCCCCGCCTCCTAGGGCGCGCGTGCGCCGGCTGTCTCGGATTTAAAGGGCCAGTCTGCCCCTAATTGGTTAGTTGCACCAATCACTCCCTATAAATCCCAGCATGCCCTGTCCCTCGTGTTGGAGCCTCTACATGCTTCCCATACCGTTTGGCCCAGCCCCCTGTTGTTCCTGATTCCTATCCGCTACCTGGTCCCAAGTCCTTGTTCCTGATTCCTGTCCGCTACCTGGTCCCTAGTCCTTGTTCCTGATTCCTGTCCGCTACCTGGTTCCCAGTTCTTGTTCCTGGTTCCTGCTCCCCTGTCACTCCATTGCTCCTGTGTTCAGCCTGTCACCTGCGGTTACGCCTGCAGACCTCTGCCAGCCCCATCTCCTGCCTACTGCTCCTGCCACGCCTCGCCCGCCGTCACTAGCAACCAAGCCAGGGGTAGCGACCTGGGGGTCGCCTGCCGCAGCAAGTCCATCCCGCCTTGCGGCGGGCTCTGGTGAAAGCCAGCGGCCCCTTAGACTCCGCTCCCTGGTGAGGTCAGTGCCATCGCTGGTGACGGTCCAGTGGATCCACTACTCCAGGCGTTACAGTAGGCTCCAACCATGGATCCCGGCGAGGTGCCTGATATCCGTGATATAGCCCGAGTGGTCGCCCAACAGGCGCAACAAATCCAGCAACAGTCGCAGCAGATCCAGCAACTCACTGCCGCCTTACAGCAGCATACTACAGCCCAGCGCTCACCACCTCCTGCTGCTTTTTCTACACTTCGACTGGCTCTCCCAAGTAAATACTCTGGTGACTTCAAGTTGTGCAGAGGATTCCTGACCCAATGCACCATGCATATCTAACTTCTAAGCAGTCAGTTTGCCACCGAGCGCTCTAAAGTGGCTTTCATCATCAGCCTATTGGAAGGTAGAGCTCTGGCCTGGGCCACACCACTGTGGGACTGTGATGATCCTGTGGCTGCTAATCTCCGAATTTTCCTGGCCGAGTTCCGCTCTGTCTTTGAGGAACCTGCCCTTGCGTCTTCGGCTGAGACTGCTCTCCTCAACCTATCCCAAGGAACTTCCTCTGTTGGTGACTACGCCATCCAGTTCCGCACCCTGGCGGCAGATTTAGACTGGAATGAGGCCGCTCTAGTAGCCACCTTCAAGAGGGGCCTGTCCAGTCGGGTGAGAGACGTGCTTTCCGCACGAGACCTACCTACCTCCCTGAACGAACTCATCCTACTGGCCACCAGGGTCGATACTAATTTTTCTGAGAGAGAGGAGGAGGTCTGGCATGAACGGCGACTAAGCCTGTCCCGTCGCCATCACCAGCTGGCGCCGGTCTTCCAGAATCCTGACGTTCCGGTGTCCCAGCCGACTCCTGAGATTCCCATGCAGGTGGAACGGGCTCACCTGACGCCTGATGAAAGAATTCGTCGTCTGGAGCTGAATCTCTGCCTCTACTGCGGTGGTTCGGATCACTTTCGGCTGAGATGTCCCCAACGTCCTCAAGCGTCCGGGAAACTCCAGCACCTAGGTCCGGTGGGAGAGGTCCTTCTGAGTGTGAATGCCACCTCTTCAAAGTTGTCTATGCCAGTCTCCATCCAGACACCCTCAGGACAAACTCACCAGACTACTGCCTTTCTTGATTCTGGGTCAGCAGGCAATTTTATTGCAGCCACATTGGTCCAGAGATGGCGGCTACCCGTGACCCCACTAGCCAGACCCCTGACTATCTCCTCGGTCACGGGCGAGATTCTTACCGACCATGTGCACTACCAGACCGCACCTCTAGTCCTCCAGGTGGGCACTTCACATCTGGAAAAGATCTCCTTCTACGTCCTGCCCCGTTCTTCTTCCACCATCCTCCTGGGACTCCCTTGGCTGCAATTACATGCCCCTAAACTGGACTGGAGAACCGGGAAGATTCTTAGTTGGGGTCAGGACTGTTCCAACCAGTGTCTGAGGTCACCTCAGCCCAAGTGCTCTATGTTGTCACCCGAGCCCGCCAAGCCTTTGTCCGGCCTACCGGCGGAATACCAAGATTTGCCTGATGCCTCCATCTGCAGGCAAGAAAGAGGGGGAGGCCAAAGGGGGGGGGGGGTACTGTCACGGCCGCGGCGGCGTCCCGTGTTCCAGGCCGCCGCCGCAACCTCCTCCTGCCCCATGCAGCCGCCAGGGACCCGGCGCTGCTGCTTGTTCGGCCCCTAGGGGCGCCTCACCTCTCCTCCGCTCCTGTCTCCGTCTGTGCCGGCCGGCGCGCGCGTCCCCGCCTCCTAGCCGGCTGTCTCAGATTTAAAGGGCCAGTCCGCCCCTAATTGGTTAGTTGCACCAATCACTCCCTATAAATCCCAGCATGCCCTGTCCCTTGGGTTGGAGCCTCTACATGCTTCCCATAGCGTTTGGCCCAGCCCCCTGTTGTTCCTGATTCCTATCCGCTACCTGGTCCCAAGTCCTTGTTCCTGGTTCCTGCTCCCCTGTCACTCCATTGCTCCTGTGTTCATCCTGTCACCTGCGGTTACGCCTACAGACCTCTGCCAGCACCATCTCCTGCCTACTGCTCCTGCCACGCC
Organism: Dendropsophus ebraccatus; assembly: GCF_027789765.1. Lineage (NCBI taxonomy): Eukaryota > Metazoa > Chordata > Amphibia > Anura > Hylidae > Dendropsophus > Dendropsophus ebraccatus. Next base: position 170,142,148 of record NC_091457.1, read on the forward strand.
TCGCCTGCCATCACTAGCAACCAAGCCAGGGGTAGCGACCTGGGGGTCGCCTGCCGCAGCAAGTGCATCCCGCCTTGCGGCGGGCTCTGGTGAATACCAGCGGCCCCTTAGACTCCGCTCCCTGGTGAGGTTAGTGCCATCGCTGGTGACGGTCCAGTGGATCCACTACTCCAGGCGTTACAGGCATCAGGCATACAAGGTATACGCTATAGGAGGCATCAGGCACACAAGGTATACGCTATAGGGGAGGCATCAGGCACACAAGGTATACGCTATAGGAGGCATCAGGCACACAAGGTATACGCTATAGGAGGCATCAGGCACACAAGGTATACACTATAGGAGGCATCAGGCACACAAGGTATACGCTATAGGGGAGGCATCAGGCACACAAGGTATACGCTATAGGAGGCATCAGGCACACAAGGTATACGCTATAGGGGAGGCATCAGGCACACAAGGTATACGCTATAGGAGGCATCAGCCACAGTGAGTATACAGTATAGGAGGCATCAGGCACAGTGAGTATACAGTATAGGAGGCATCAGGCACAGTGAGTATACAGTATAGGAGGCATCAGGCACACAAGGTATACGCTATAGGAGGCATCAGGCACAGTGAGTATACAGTATAGGAGGCATCAGGCACAGTGAGTATACAGTATAGGAGGCATCAGGCACACAGGGTATACGCTATAGGAGGCATCAGCCACAGTGAGTATACAGTATAGGAGGCATCAGGCACACAAGGTATACACTATAGGAGGCATCAGGCACAGTGAGTATACAGTATAGGAGGCATCAGGCACACAAGGTATACGCTATAGGAGGCATCAGGCACAGTGAGTATACAGTATAGGAGGCATCAGGCACACAAGGTATACACTATAGGAGGCATCAGGCACAGTGAGTATACAGTATAGGAGGCATCAGGCACACAAGGTATACGCTATAGGAGGCATCAGGCACACAGGGTATACGCTATAGGAGGCATCAGGCACACAGGGTATACGCTATAGGAGGCATCAGGCACAGTGAGTATACACTATAGGAGGGATCAGGCACACAGGGTATACGCTATAGGAGGCATCAGGCACACAGGGTATACAGTATAGGAGGCATCAGCCACAGTGAATGTCCTGAAGGAAGCCAGGTCCTGGTCTCAGAGGTGATTTGGGGCAGAAAGACAAGAACTAATGTGCTGACTGTGTGTCTCACCTTTTCAGTGCCCAACCTGCCGGGATGATGTTATGTCGATGGTGTGAATACAGCTCAGCCAGTGGGATGTAGTCGTGACGCCAGTGCTAACTCAGCACACAGGTGGGATGGTATACCTGCTTGGTCTAGTGGATGGTTATATTGGTCCCCAATGGTCAGTGACCTGCTGGGTTGTGATGGGTCCTTTGGGCTCTTATCACGGTGGTCCGGAGTGGGAAGATCACCCACCTGGACTGTCGGTACCGCCACCCACATAAAGGGGAAAATGACCTAAGGATGGTGTAGCTTGTGTATAGGTGCTTATGCAATTATCACTGAGTCCCAGTAGTATAAATGAAGTAGTTCTACTATAAGTCTCTAACATTACAGGATAGTGGTGTAACTTCTGAGATACAGACCCGAGTTCACTGAATCTGTGCTGAGAGATGCTGAAGCACCAAGGTAGAATAGCAGTGCTGGTTCAGTTGAGTTATTGAGTAGAGTTGAAGAGTTCAGAAGAGTGGAGAGAAGTTTGTTGGGAGAGCCCCAACCCAGTGTAGTAATGTACTCTGCAGAAACTGAAGAAGAAATACTTGTGCCTGTGTTTCAAACTGAATGTTGCTATAACCACCTTCTGCCCTGCAGTCTTGTGTTACCCGTCCTACGAGGGTGACTGACACAAGCTCCAGTCTTGGTTACCTGAGTGTAGCTAAGTGTCCAAATTTATCCGGTGGCACCTGCGCTGTGAGATAGAGTACATAGACCTTGATTGCGGTTGCTTTGCTCTATCCGGGTCAGTTCCTCTGTCTAGGACACCGTCCTGTTCTGTTACGAGAGGTTCTCGGCGTGGGCTGGGGTGATCTCTGACTTGTCCTCTTTTAGCTGCTTAGCACTGCATAGTGTCTGTAGTGATAGTTTGAGAAAATAAATTCTCTGCATTCTGCATACACGTGTGTCTGTTTACCATCACAGCTGATCTGTTCCGGACAGGGAACCTAGCAGAGCAAGATCAGCAGGGATGCCTGATCTGTGTGTGTTCTTCTCCTCAAAGAATCAGAGGGGAACTAACTAAGGTGATGATAAACTTCCTCTCCCGAAGTGACTACTTCCCTCAGGGTATGTAAAAGTCTCTGTGAGTGGTGGAGAAGAAAATGTGCAAAAAAAAAAGAGGATAGAGATAGGCAGAAGGAAAAGAGCACCTCTCATTGGCTCACAGGATCACATAACAAGACAGTAACCCTATAGTGACTACAGCTGTGCAACATATACAAGATCATACATAGTGACGTCCAGTGGCGAAACTCATATACAACTTCAGCCCCACTTTACTTTAGAGTACAAGTTTTTTTTTCAACAGGTGTCCAGACTAGAAACACCCATGGTGGGACACCACGCTAAGACAATAGGATAGGGCTGTCAATGACTGGCAAGGCAAGAAGTTATCTGCTAAGGTGTTGGTAGAAATCACTCCAGAAGATTCTGGGGCATTTACCAGAATGTAATCAATTAGGCCAAGACAGAATCCAACCATGTTCACATCAGTGAAATGCAAACATGAGAACAACTAGAAGGAACGTAACTTCTGTGGCAACGGCCATAGGCGGTGGCAAGAGCTGGAAACCAAGATGGATAAAGTAATTGACAGACTGGTCTATATGGAGAGAGGAGCCTGCCCCCTTTTCCCCTCCCCTGTGCCTGCCCCTTGTGCCCTCTCCTGTGGCTGCCCCCGTGACCTCCCTTGTGGCCTGCACCCTGTGACCGCCCCTCTGTCTGCCCCCTTTGCCATCCCCTGGGATCTCCTCAGGTGACTTTCCCGGCTGGTCATTTACCATAGTGCCGATATCAGATGTGTTTATTCAGGGTTTTACCGAATGTCTATGATGGAGAAACATGAAGTGGCATCTAATAACGTACAGACATTAACAAAGCGATAGACCGGAGTAATGCGCCGTTCCTCTTGTAACCGGCAGACGCCATCCTCTTCTCCACATGAGTTCTTATTAGGACAAAGCTCTTCCATTAAGCGGCAGAGGATAGTATTTTACGGCTTCGTTCTTATTACTTGCTCCTCTGTCCACCATTTTCTTGCATTTCATGAATAGATGAAACAATTTGCTGCATTAATTACAATGAGGCTTCCAACAAATTATTGCAAATGTGCCTGTGAAATCGTCTCCCAAAAACGAGCTGGTTATGGTAATACGATTCTGTATAGAGAGAATTATCCGGCGCCGTCCGTCAGGAAAATATTACATTTCCATTTCAGCACAATTTACATCTTTTTGGTAACCGACCACATTATGGTAGTCTGTTGGAGCAGCCATTGAGCTGTGCTCTGTGTGGGGCCGAGGGCGCGCGGCCGCTTACAGCCTAAGGTATACAATGTCCCTTTCTTGTATTTGGCGCCTGGTATCATGGCCGCCCCGGCCCCCCTCAGCATGGACAGCTGCATAATGAGTAAATGGCTCTATGTGGTCGGGATATGAGGAGCGCTTGTCAGGCAGTATTCAGCGCTAATAGATTGCCGGGATGTTACAATGGCGCTGTGCGTACGCTTCTTTGAGGAGGACGGACTGTTCATACACATAATGATCATGACACACTTAATAGTTACCCCCTGCCTACCAGGGTTTGCCGCGGTCATGAAGAGTCACAGCTGGGACCGTGTCACTTAGAAGGGAATTTAGGGGAAGGATCGGAGAAAGTTAATAGACCGGCGCTCCAGCAACCATTAAGGCTTCAGCTGACAACGTAGTCTGTAGACGTCTGCACTTATACAAGGAGAGGAGTGACAGTCACAGCACTCGGAGGCTATGTCCCCTAAAATGACCAACATTCTCTTAATAAATTATTATAGGGACTGCAGCTAAGTTTATTTCATACAAAGATTCAAAGGGGCTATCCCACTATGGAGACCACAGGAGAGCCTGGAATCCAACCCCTAGAGCAGAGCTTCTCAAACTTTTTCTACTGGAGCCTCACCCAACAGACTAAGGCAATGCCTGGGCCTCACCGGACTGACCAAGAGGATGCCCGGGCCTCACCGGACTGACCAAGAGGATGCCCGGGCCTCACCGGACTGACCAAGAGGATGCCCGGGCCTCACCGGACTGACCAAGAGGATGCCCGGGCCTCACCGGACTGACCAAGAGGATGCCTGGGCCTCACCGGACTGACCAAGAGGGTGCCTGGGCCTCACCCAACAGACTAAGGCAATGCCTGGGCCTCACCGGACTGACCAAGAAGATGCCTGGGCCTCACCGGACTGACCAAGAGGGTGCCTGGGCCTCACCGGACTGACCAAGAGGATGCCTGGGCCTCACCGGACTGACCAAGAGGGTGCTTGGGCCTCACTATAAGGCTATAAAAAGCTGAAAATAATGCTTAATAATAGGGCTACCTTTTACCTATCTCACAAGCTCTATACAGTGGGGAAAAAAGTATTTAGTCAGTCACCAATAGTGCAAGTTCTCCCACTTAAAAAGATGAGAGGCGTCTGTAATTTACATCATAGGTAGACCTCAACTATGGGAGACAAAATGACAAACAAATCCCGAAAATCACATTGTCTGATTTTGTAAGAATTTATTTGCAAATTATGGTGGAAAATAAGTATTTGGTCACCTAAAAACAATCAAGATTTCTGGCTCTCACAGACCTGTAACTTCTTCTTTAAGTCTCCTCTTTCCTCCACTCATTACCTGTAGTAATGGCACCTGTTTAAACTTGTTATCAGTATAAAAAGACACCTGTGCACACCCTCAAACAGTCAGACTCCAAACTCCACTATGGTGAAGACCAAAGAGCTGTCAAAGGACACCAGAAACAAAATTGTAGCCCTGTACCAGGCTGTGAAGAATGAATCTGCAATAGGCAACAAGCTTGGAGTGAAGAAATAAACTGTGGGAGCAATAATTAGAAAATGGAAGACATACAAGACCACTGATAATCTCCCTCCATCTGGGTCTCCACGCAAAATCTCACCCCGTGGGGTCAAAATGATCACAAGAATGGTAAGCAAAAATCCCAGAACCCCGCGGGGGGACCTAGTGAATGAACTGCAGAGAGCTGGGACCAATGTAACAAAGCCTACCATCAGTAAGACACTACGCCAGTGCCAGGGACTCAGATCCTACAGTGCCAGACGTGTCCCACTGCTTAAGCCAGTGCATGTCCCGGCCCGTCTGAAGTTTGCTAGAGAGCATTTGGATGATCCAGAAGAGTATTGGGAGAATGTCCTATGGTCTGATGAAACCAAAGTGGAACTGTTTGCTAGAAACACAACTTGTCATGTTTGGAGGAAAAAGAATACTGAGTTGCATCCACCAAACACCATACCTACTGTAAAGCATGGGGGGGGGGGGGGACATCAGGCTTTGGGGCTGTTTCTCTGCAAAGGGGCCAGGACGACTGATCCGGGTACATGAAAGAATGAATGGGGCCATGGATCGGGAGATCGCGAGTGCAAACCTCCTTCCATCAGCGAGGGCATTGAAGATGAAACGTGGCTGACTATGATCCAAAGCGCACCGCCAGGGCAACCAAAGAGCGGCATCGTAAGAAGCATTTCTAGGTCCTGGAGTGGCCGAGCCAGTCTCCACATGTCAACCCTATAGAAAACCTTTGGAGGGAGGTGGAAGTCTGTGTTGCCAAGCGACAGCCCCAAAACATCACTGCTCTAGAGGAGATCTGCATGGAGGAATGGGCCAACAGACCAACAACAGTGTGTGCCAACCTTGTGCGAACTTACAGGAAACGTCTGACCTCTGTCATTGCCAACAAAGGAGATAGAACAAAGGATTGAGAGGAAATTTTGCTACTGACCAAATACTTATTTTCCACCACAATTTGCAAATAAAATCTTACAAAATCAGACAATGTGATTTTCTGGATTTGTTTTCTCATTTTGTCTCCCATAGTTGAGGTCTAATATGGGGTCAATTACAGAATTACAGACGCCTCTCATCTTTGTAAGTGGTGGAACTTGCACTATTGGTCACTGACTAAATACTTTTTTCCCCACTGTATACTATAAAACAAGTACAAAATAAATTAATGTTGTTGCTAAAATGGAGATTTTTGCAAACAGCAAAGCACTGTGCAGATGATAGTTACTTTGTGTAAACTGGCTCCCCAGCTGGGTCTCACCAACAACTATGGGGCGCCCCACAGTTTTAGAAGCACTGCCCTAGGGGACACACGTCTTAGTAATATACAAGTATACAGTACTTGTTGCTTTCTCCCAGTGGGTCTCCTGTGCTTGTGCTGAGGGTTAGTACCCCGGGTGTCCTTCGTGCTTCAGATACAGGTCTGTGCACTGCTGAGGAGAACGAGCATCAGAAGATTGTACAACTGCTGAGCAGGGCACACAGGCCGATGTTACTGACTCCCATAGACCCAGGACTCACCTTCCATGTTCTGCACCTCACTGGATTCCTGCAGAATATTACAAAGTTATAGAACTTAAAATTAGCTTTTTTCTTTTTTTCCGCCAGAATGAGATGGTTGTTCTGTTTGCATTAGATGCAGGTTGTTCTGTATTAAAACTCCGCTCCTCTGGGCACAGGCTGTGGTCGCTTTACACATTGCATTAGATGCAGGTTGTTCCGTCTTCTAACTCCACTCCCCATTACATCTGGGCACAGGCTGCGGTAATTTTACACATTGCATTACATGCAGGATGTCCCGTCTTATAACTCCGCTCCTCACTTCCATCTGGGCACAGGCTGCGGTAATTTTACACATTGCATTACATGCAGGATGTCCCGTCTTATAACTCCGCTCCTCACTTCCATCTGGGCACAGGCTGCGGTCACTTTACACATTATGTTACATGCAGGATGTCCCGTCTTATAACTCCGCTCCTCACTTCCATCTGGGCACAGGCTGCGGTCACTTTACACATTGCATTACATGCAGGATGTCCCGTCTTATAACTCCGCTCACTTCCATCTGGGCACAGGCTGCGGTCACTTTACACATTATGTTACATGCAGGATGTCCCGTCTTATAACTCCGCTCACTTCCATCTGGGCACAGGCTGCGGTCACTTTACACATTATGTTAGATGCTGGATGTCCCGTCTTATAACTCCGCTCATCACTTCCATCTGGGCACAGGCTGCGGTCGCTTTACACATTGCATTATTTTTTGTCTATGTGTCTAGAATTCAGAGCAGCCATAATAAATGAAATCCATTCCCTGTACATCTGGGTAAGAATCCAGCTCTAGACTCCGGCTCCGGAGATAACAGGTAATGAATGCAGAATTACCAAGCTCATTGGGTTCGCATGACTGCTTGACTAACTGAGATTTAAGAATTGGGAACCGTCGCTGATTATTCTCTTTAATTCATTTTTCCCCAGAGCAATAACTTTGTATCTATAATGTGTCGCCATCTAAAAAAACGAGCGATTATATGTATCAGAGAAAATTGTTACCATATAATATCTGCAATCTCCAGACTGATACTCTTATCCCTCACAGTGCAGCACTAAAGGGGTCACCTAATAATCACCCCACCCCCATATTATGTATAGCTGGGGGTCACCTAATAATCACCCCCCACCACCACCACTCCAAATTGTTATGTATAGCTGGGGGGGAGTAATCTAATAATCACCCCCCTCAATATTGTAATGTATAGCTGGGGGGTCATCTAATAATCACCCCTCCCCTCCATATTGTTATGTATATCTGGGGGTCATCTAATGATCACCCCACCTCCATATTATGTATATCTGGGGGTCATCTAATAATCACCCCCCTCCATATTGTTATGTATAGCTGGGATTTATCTAATCGCTGCGGAATCTGTTGGCGCTATACAAATAAATATTATTATTATTATTATAAATAATCACCCCCCCCCCCTCTATATTGTTATGTATAGCTGGGGGTCATCTAATAATCACCCCCCCCCCTCCATATTATGTATAGCTGGGGGTCATCTAATAATCACCCCCCCCCCCTCCATATTATGTATAGCTGGGATTTATCTAATAATAACTCACCTCCATATTGTTATGTATAGCTGGGGGGTCATCTAATAATCACCCCGTCCCCTCTCCATATTGAGTTCTGGCATCAGCCCATTTCTATGCACTGGAGGGGAGCCCGGCACCCCCAGTGTGTTGATATACCTCCCCTCTTAGAGTCAATGGAGCCACATCACAGAGGGGAGGTTATATCATCACACTTGGGGGGCACCAGGCTACCCTCCAGTGCGTAGAACTGGGCCGTTGAGCACGGGTACCAGGGCGGCGGGATCCTCCATGCTGTTACTGCTTCACCCTCTTAGCTGTACCCCATCTTTTTGGCTGGGGGTCTCAGCACCCTCACCAATTATTTCACTATTACAAAGCTTTCTTATTGTAGCTATAGTCAGATCTGTGTAGATCTCTGAGGTCTTGTGTAATGCTTCATCAAGGTTCTTCCATCTCCAGATCACTGGCAGGAACTCCTCCCGTCATTGTACTCCTCCCGTCATTGTACTCCTTGTACTCCTCCCGTCATTGTACTCCTTGTACTCCTTCTGTCATTGTACTCCTTGTACTCCTCCCGTCATTCTACTCCTTGTACTCCTCCCGTCATTCTACTCCTTGTACTCCTTCTGTCATTGTACTCCTTGTACTCCTCCCGTCATTGTACTCTTTGTACTCCTCCCGTCATTGTACTCCTTGTACTCCTCCCGTCATTGTACTCCTTGTACTCCTCCCGTCATGGTACTCCTTATACTTGTCCTGCTCCCATCATTGTTCTCCTTGTCTTCCTCCCGTCATTGTTCTCCTTGTACTCCTCCAGTCATTGTACTCCTTGTACTTGTACTCCTCCTGTCATTGTACTCCTTGTACTTGTCCTGCTCCTGTCATTGTTCTCCTTGTACTCCTCCCGTCATTGTACTCCTCCCGTCATTGTACTCCCTGTACTCCTCCCGTCATTGTACTCCCTGTACTCCTCCCGTCATTGTACTCCCTGTACTCCTCCCGTCATTGTACTCCTCCCGTCATTGTACTCCCTGTACTCCTCCCGTCATAGTACTCCTTGTACTCCTCCCGTCATTGTACTCCTTGTACTCCTCCCGTCATTGTACTCCCTGTACTCCTCCCGTCATTGTACTCCTCCCGTCATTGTACTCCTCCCGTCATTGTACTCCCTGTACTCCTCCCGTCATTGTACTCCCTGTACTCCTCCCGTCATTGTACTCCCTGTACTCCTCCCGTCATTGTACTCCTTGTACTCCTCCCGTCAGGCAAAAAAAAGTCATGAGAAAATCTACAAGGTAAAATGACTGATGTCATCTCCATGAACACTTTAAATTTAAAGGGGGTTATCCAGTCTTTAAATGGTCCTTGTCATTTCAAACAACTTCTTTCATCTTACAGCACATGTGATTTCTAACATTAACCAAACGGCCCCTCCATACCCCAGCTCTGTATTGGCCCCTGGGTGTCGCATTTACCTGCAATCTGCTGTCCACGGCTTGTCCTCAAGGGAAATCTGTCTCTGGTAACAGCTACATCAGGACAAATGACAGGAAGTGTGTGTGTGTGTGTATGGGGGGGGGGGGGGGGCTTTACACGTGTTATTTGTAGGAAGGAGTTAGAGTTCCTCAGAAAGCCTGGGCTGTGTACCTGCAAGCTGAGCCAGTCTGTCCGCTGGAGGTGATCTATACTGTGCCTGAAAGGTAATTCAAGGCTTCCCTCTCATCTATGACCACCTATAATCTCTGGCGCAGCTTTCCCTTGTGTAAATACTAGTGTAGGTACTGCTGTACGTCCATGGTGCTGCAGTGTGATCCCCTTAAAGTGACTGTACCACCAGGCCCAGGCTGAAGCACTGGAGGCGGCCGACCCACCCCCAGTGGGAGGAAACCCCCGCCCCTCTATGATAGGGTTCCATTGATTCTAATGGAGTCACGTCATGGAGGGGCTGGGGTTTCTTCCCACTAAGGGTGGGTCGGCCGCCTCCAGTGCTTCAGCCTGGCCCTGGTGGTACAGTCACTTTAACCTCTCAGCGGCAGAAGCAGCTCAGTGCTTAGTGTAACCCTCTCCTTGCTGTTCCGCTGCACTGATAGCACCTTGCTAACCCAGTGTGTGTGTGTGATGGGGGGGGGGGTTCTTTACGGGTCTCAACAACAGGAAAAACATCACCTGTCACCTGGCCATCCATCCTTACAGGCTGAGCACCATGATAGCATTGGCTCTTGACCAGGTGCTTGGGGTTTTCCAGCTGATATACATGTAATGGTTGATGCACAGGATGTTGACATCTAGCCAGCTCCCTGCTATTTCTCTTCTGTGTCCTGTTGTAAATTTCTATAAAATCTTTATTCTTCTACTTGAAGACTGATGACTTTCCATTGTTGCTGATTCCTCTTCTCGCTCTGCTCATTTTTCCATTGTACTCGGTTATTTGCAGTCGTCTGCCCCTCCACAACAATATAACCAGATATCGAAAAACAATTACACAAAAAGTCATGGAAAACATGCTTAATGGAAACAATTCCCGAAAAAAACAAGAGCCAGGCCCCGGTAACTCAACATTAGTGAATGACGATCGAACCAAAACAATTACAATAAATCAACCAATAATGGGGACTGGTGGTATAGGGAATTACTGTATGTTAGCTCTTTGTGTCTTTACCTCTGGGATCATCTGCATCTGTGGTTTGGGGGAGTTTTATGACGACTTTAGTCGTTTTTAAGTGTTGTTTATTTCAGCTGGAGAATGAGCAGATGTGGAGAATTTCATCTTTTGTGCAGGTCTGAAATCGATTGTTTGTGGGCAGCAGTTCTCCCGGTGTGATCTGCTGCCGACATTACTGGAAGTAAACAGAGGAGCAGACCAGTGATAGATCCAGGAGAGCCCAGGAGAACGACATGCCCAACGCGTCTCAGAAAGGCTCCAACGATATCACCACTTTTTGTCTTCTAAGATTTTTATTTAGATTTTGCATTTATTACTAGAGGAGAGCAAACCTGAAGCCGAGCATGCAGCATTTTATTACCGGGGGCTGAAGAAGTTGGACACAGCCTATAGTTATGGTTTTCCAGGACTCGCTAGGACTGCATCCAACTCCTCCAGCCACCAGTAATGAAATGCCACTTGTGGGGGTTTGGGTTTGCTCATCTCTATTTCTTACATCTGTTTAATTTATGTAGTAACAGATCTGCCTTTATATCGGTGTGACTGCTGAGTGGGCACAGAGCTCAGGAGTGCCCACACATAGTGCCCCCCCCCCTTAGCTCCTGGTGACAACAATAAGGAGCAATGCCCAGGGCTTGGGAGTAGAGGGAAGTCTTCTCCTTGCTGCTTCCTCCCTTCTGTCACCTGGAGCTGGACCAGTGTGGTCACGAGCCTGGGTCACAGACAGAAGTGGGGAGAGGGGGAGTATGTCTCTAACACACATCACACCATTGAGGGCTGAGCGGCCAGGTATACAGCTTAGGACTATATTCACACTAAGGCAAAAAAAAAAAGACAGAAAAGGTGCCAGCTTTTTATTTTTAATATAACGTCCTTTATAACCATTTTAATTAATGTCAACGGAATGCATTGAAGTCAACGACGGACGTCCAACGCACACAGTGTATTAAATAATGGACATTGTTTGCCCGGATGTCACATTAATAATCATGATGTCATGATCGTGGCTGAAAAGGCATCAGTGCCGCCCTCTGCGGTGAAGATCCGACCTCTGCGCCAAAGACTGCGCTTTTGGCAATAATCCGTTCCTGGTTTTCCTGTGTTCTCTGCTTGTGTCTTCTGTGTTCCGGTCCATGTTTTCTTAGTTCTCCCTGCACTTTCCTTGCTGTGGTCTGTTCTCTGATTGTTGTCTGCTGTGGTGTGATGGACAGGTCTCCTCACCTCTGGCCTTCTGGGATTTCTTGTGTGTTTCTTCTGCTCCACCTATCAGCTTGGAGTCCGGGACTTCTGATCCCTTATAGCTGTGCCTCTCCCTTCCCTCAGGGCTCTTGATGTGTTGTTCAGCTTGTCTGTCTGCTAGATCCGGCCGTCCCTCAGTTTGTCTGTATTCCTGGTTTCCTCATCCCTTGCTTGTTTATTAGCTTCTTTGTCTTTTGGTTCAGTGTTCTCCTTTAGTCCTCGGTTCCTTGCCTTGTCCTCTAGTTACCTGGTTATTGTCTCTGGCTTCTGTTTCACCGTGTACCTTGTTTACTGTCTGTTATTGCGTATAGCTCCTTGTACCTTTCCTTGTTCCGTCTTTATTAGTGTTTCTGACCTGGATTTTGTGACCTCGACTTTGCTTGTGGATTCTGACTCGGTACTTCTACTGCCCGTTTGTTGCCAACCTTGCCCGCCGACTTTTCTTTATTGTGTTAGTTTGTCTCGTCTTGTTTTGTGTTTTGCACTTACTGCAGCGTAGGGAACGCCGCCCAGTTGCGGACAGTCGTTTAGGTAGGGACAGTGTGGGGGGTCTTAGCCATAGGGCCCACTTGTCTTGTGTGTCTTTGTCCCAGGGGCCCTAACACATGACAATTATTTGCAGACATTTTTAGCACACAACTGACTTTTTTAGTTGTTCACACTTTTTTTTACCGTCCTTTGAATCTCCAAAAAAGACCCCAAAGGGCCTGAACTAGAATAATCTACTGATAGCCGTCATTGTAACAACAGGCGCCCAAAAAGCAAAATGGTGGACATTATTATGAGAAGAAAAAAAGGACAGAAATAACGTCCTGTTCACAAGGCCTCTATCTGACCAATCAGTGTTTCACTCATTCATTTCAAAAAAGCTCCAAACAAATCCATTTTATTTGTAAAGTTTATTTGTGAATTATTCAAAATCCATTCGCTCATTGTCAATCCCTACTAATACGTTTCCTAATACTTTATTCCATCCTGTAAGAGCTTTGATGGTGACGTCTCTTCATACATGAACATTCATAGATGATCGATGACACGTATCTGATGGAAGAAGAAGAGTCCAGTAGGATGAAGAGACAATGGACTGTAATACGTATAAGACGTTACCGATAAAACGTATCAGCCGGGAGAAGAGTCCAGTAGGATGAAGAGACAATGGACTGTAACACGTATAAGACGTTACCGATAAAACGTATCAGCCGGGAGAAGAGTCCAGTAGGATGAAGAGACAATGGACTGTAACACGTATAAGACGTTACCGATAACACGTATCTGAGGGGAGAAGAGTCCAGTAGGATGAAGAAACAATGGACTGTAACACGTATAAGACGTTACTGATAACACGTATCAGCCGGGAGAAGAGTCCAGTAGGATGAAGAGACAATGGACTGTAACACGTATAAGACGTTACTGATAACACGTATCTGAGGGGAGAAGAGTCCAGGAGGATGAAGAGACAATGGACTGTAACACGTATAAGACGTTACTGATAACACGTATAAGACGTTACTGATAACACGTAGCTGACGGGAGAAGAGTCCAGGAGGGTGGGAAGCTAATGGACTGTAACATGTATAAGACATTACTGATAACTAGTGATGAGCGAATACTGTTCGATCGAATAGTGAGATATTCGAATATTTGATATTGGTACGAATATCCCGCGAATATTTGATAAATATTCGATAAGCGTTCAAATCCCCCAGCTTCTGGTTTCACCCTCCAAATGGTCAAATAGATGTTCTTCACTAATCAAATACTTGTTCCCATAGCGTAACTCCCCTTAAATTATCCAAGTTAATATGTATAGTCTTAGATATATATCGTTTCTGGTTATATCATAAATGAGTGATTATAATAAGTCAGAATTGTGTATAGAGATAAATCATTTTTATATTCATAAGATGAAACAAATAAAAAATAAAATTAACCAGTGAAGAATACAAGCAAAATTAAAAAACACCTGTATCAAGATTCCTAAGGCTCTATAGGCATATATACCAGTATATATCTCCATAGTATGATAATCACAGGAGTATATATATTAAAATTCTTAGAGTAAAACACATATAAAAACATAGCAAAGCTTGAAGGATGTTTCATAAAAAAGGCATCTTTGTGTAGTATATTTCATAAATGACTATTTTTCATAAACGAGTGGATTCACTTTGCAGCATATTACTGAGGAAAGACCGGAGCATCGTTCTGAAACGCGTCTAATAAGAGTTGCAATGTTATATATAGCAGAAAGAGGCATTGTGCACAATATATCACCAGTCCGCACTGCAGATCTGAGCACCCAGCCACATTGGGAGAGGAAATCAGACATGAAACCTACCTCCTGGAGCTCCACAAATGGGAGACAAGATCTGTGTGTAATACTCTGGGGAGAAGCTCCATATCCATCTACCTGCTCCTCACTAACTGCGGCCGCAGATCCTGCAAACACAGAGACTTGGCACTGGGGAGAGGTGGACTTTCACCGCTTTTATTCTATATTAGCTGTATTACCTCTGCATATACGAGAATAAGTGATATAATATATTATCTATATATCTATATACTGTATATATATATTTAGCTGTATTACCTCTGCATATACGAGAATAAGTGATATAATATATTATCTATATATCTATATACTGTATATATATATTTAGCTGTATTACCTCTGCATATACGAGAATAAGTGATATAATATATTATCTATATATCTATATACTGTATATATATATTTAGCTGTATTACCTCTGCATATACGAGAATAAGTGATATAATATATTATCTATATATCTATATACTGTATATATATATTTAGCTGTATTACCTCTGCATATACGAGAATAAGTGATATAATATATTATCTATATATCTATATACTGTATATATATATTTAGCTGTATTACCTCTGCATATACGAGAATAAGTGATATAATATATTATCTATATATCTATATACTGTGTATATATATTTAGCTGTATTACCTCTGCATATACGAGAATAAGTGATATAATATATTATCTCTCTCTCTCTCTCTCTCTATATATATATATTTATTTAGCTGTATTACCTCTGCATATACGAGAATAAGTGATATAATATATTATCTATATATCTATATACTGTATATATATATTTAGCTGTATTACCTCTGCATATACGAGAATAAGTGATATAATATATTATCTATATATCTCTATACTGTATATATATATTTAGCTGTATTACCTCTGCATATACGAGAATAAGTGATATAATATATTATCTATATACTGTATATATATATATATAGCTGTATTACCTCTGCATATACGAGAATAAGTGATATAATATATCCCAAATCAACTAACAGAGGAACAGCCCTATATTTACCATAAGCACAGGGACTACAAACCACTGCGACCTGCACGGGCCCTGCAGAGTCGCATATGGACAAGATCCTACTGCTATAATGGTTTATGAAATATACTACACAAAGATCGCCTTTATTTTGTTCTTTCTTTTGTTTTGTGAAACATCCTTCAAGCTTTGCTATGTTTTTTATATGTGTTTTACACTAAGAATTTTAATATATATACTCCTGTGATTATCATACTATGAAGATATATACTGATATATATGCCTATAGAGCCTTATGGATCTTGATACAGGTGTGTTTTTATTTTGCTTGTATTCTTCACTGGTTAATTTTATTTTTTATTTGTTTCATCTTATGAATATAAAAATTATTTATCTCTATACACAATTCTGACTTATTATAATCACTCATTTATGATATAACCAGAAACGATATATATCTAAGACTATACATATTAAGTTACGCTAGAGAGCCTACCACTTCTATTACTCATATTTGCTGGTTCTTGGTGCCAACCATGTAGCGCACTCGCTGTACACCCCTCTTCCTAGCAGTACTGTTAGGTTGAGTTCTTACACTAGAATATTTCATATACTTGTTCCCATAGACTTTAATGGGATCGAATATTCAAATATTCATGGGATATTCATACGAATATTGAATATTGGAATATCTCACTATTGGCTCCTCACTACTGATAACACGTATCTGAGGAGAGAAGAGTCCAGGAGGATGAGGAGCTAATGGACTGTACTTCAGGGTAATAGTGGCTTTATTACATTGTGACTTCTAAATAACCGACATATAGAGGAGACAGAAGATGGAAAGCGATCGGTGTATCCTCCCCGGCACATTCATCACACAAATCATCATCTCAGCCTAATAAAACATCTTTACAATAAATTGGCAGAAATTGCAGCCTGTGTACCGCTCATCGCTATTATTGGCACAATTTCCATGCTTGATAGAACAGCCTGAAAAGATGGCGGAATGCGAAGAAGCTTCGCTCGCAGGATTGTCTTATTATTTAAATGTAATGTTCCCAGATATTAAAATGTAATGAGCAAAATGCAAATTAACAGTTCATGAAAATTACCGTCCGCTAGTTTTACTTTAAATTGGTTTACAGCCAGGAATCCTCCGCTCTGATGTGGAATGAGAGGAGAGGATCGCGCGTCTACTACCCACCGCAAAACACTGCGCAGAATTAAATTAAACTTAGCAGCAAATCACTTTTTAATCCTTCAATCATTTTTAATAATTTCTGCACTTTCTTCAGCTTTTCTAATTAAAGATGAGAGAATTGATTTGCAGGTTGAACACTGATTCACAATTTTTTAAATGTAGAGTGGAGCCTGGTGGTCGGCCAGCGAGGACCAGGATCCCTCATAGAAGTCAGCGCAAATAATAGATCCCAGCCCTGTAGACCATCCTGGCGCTCACACTGCCCCATCACCCCCCCAGTACTCACACCGCCCCATCACCCCCCCAGTACTCACACTGCCCCATCACCCCCCCTCCCCAGTACTCACACCGCCCCATCACCCCCCCAGTACTCACACTGCCCCATCACCCCCCCTCCCCAGTGTTTACACCGCCCCATCACCCCCCCAGTGCTTACACTGCCCCATCACCCCCCCAGTACTCACACTGCCCCATCACCCCCCCTCCCCAGTGTTTACACCGCCCCATCACCCCCCCAGTGCTTACACTGCCCCATCACCCCCCCAGTACTCACACTGCCCCATCACCCCCCCTCCCCAGTGCTTACACCGCCCCATCACCCCCCCAGCACTCACACTGCCCCATCACCCCCCCTCCCCAGTGCTTACACCCCCCCATCACCCCCCCAGTGCTCACACTGCCCCATCACCCCCCAGTACTCACACCGCCCCATCACCCCCCCAGTGCTCACACTGCCCCATCACCCCCCCCCAGTGCTCACACTGCCCCATCACCCCCCCCCTGTGCTCACACTGCCCCATCACCCCCCCAGTGCTCACACTGCCCCATCACCCCCCCAGTGCTCACACTGCCCCATCACCCCCCCAGTGCTCACACTGCTCCATCACCCCCCTCAGTACTCACACTGCCCCATCACCCCCCAGTACTCACACTGCCCCATCACCCCCCCAGTACTCACACTGCCCCATCACCCCCCCCAGTGCTCACACCGCCCCATCACCCCCCCCCCCAGTGCTCACACTGCCCCATCACCCCCCCAGTACTCACACTGCCCCATCACCCCCCCAGTACTCACACTGCCCCATCACCCCCCCAGTGCTCACACTGCCCCATCACCCCCCCGTGCTCACACTGCCCCATCACCCCCCCCAGTGCTCACACCGCCCCACCCCCCCCCCCCCCAGTGCTCACACTGCCCCATCACCCCCCCAGTACTCACACTGCCCCATCACCCCCCCAGTACTCACACTGCCCCATCACCCCCCCAGTGCTCACACTGCCCCATCACCCCCCCGTGCTCACACTGCCCCATCACCCCCCCAGTACTCACACTGCCCCACCCCCCCCCCGTGCTCACACTGCCCCATCACCCCCCCAGTGCTCACACTGCCCCATCACCCCCCCAGTGCTCACACTGCCCCATCACCCCCCCAGTGCTCACACTGCTCCATCACCCCCCTCAGTACTCACACTGCTCCATCACCCCCCTCAGTACTCACACTGCCCCATCCCCCCCCAGTGCTCACACTGCCCCATCACCCCCCAGTACTCACACCGCCCCATCACCCCCCCAGTACTCACACTGCCCCATCACCCCCCCCAGTACTCACACTGCCCTATCACCCCCCCCCAGTGCTCACACTGCCCCATCAGCCCCCCAGTGCTCACACTGCCCCATCACCCCCCAGTGCTCACACTGCCCCATCACCCCCCAGTGCTCACACTGCCCCATCACCCCCCCCCCAGTGCTCACACTGCCCCATCACCCCCCCAGTACTCACACCGCCCCATCACCCCCCCAGTACTCACACTGCCCCTTCACCCCCCCAGTACTCACACTGCCCCATCACCCCCCCGTGCTCACACTGCCCCACCCCCCCCCCCCGTGCTCACACTACCCCATCACCCCCCCCCAGTGCTCACACTGCCCCATCAGCCCCCCAGTACTCACACTGCCCCATCACCCCCCCTCCCCAGTGCTCACACTGCCCCATCACCCCCCCCCCAGTGCTCACACTGCCCCATCACCCCCCCCCAGTGCTCACACTGCCCCATCACCCCCCATGCTCACACTGCCCTTTCACCCCCCCAGTACTCACACTGCCCCATCACCCCCCCAGTGCTCACACTGCCCCATCACCCCCCCAGTGCTCACACTGCCCCATCAACCCCCCAGTGCTAACACTGCCCCATCACCCCCCCCCCAGTGCTCACACTGCCCCATCACCCCCCCAGTGCTCACACAGCCCCATCCCCCCCCAGTGCTCACACTGCCCCATCACCCCCCCAGTGCTCACACAGCCCCATCACCCCCCCTCCCCAGTGCTCACACTGCCCCATCACCCCCCCTCCCCAGTGCTCACACTGCCCCATCACCCCCCCCAGTGCTCACACTGCCCCATCACCCCCCCCCCAGTACTCACACTGCCCCATCACCCCCCCCAGTACTCACACTGCCCCATCACCCCCCCCAGTGCTCACACTGCCCCATCACCCCCCCAGTGCTCACACTGCCCCATCAACCCCCCAGTGCTCACACTGCCCCATCACCCCCCCCAGTGCTCACACTTCCCCATCACCCCCCCCAGTGCTCACACTGCCCCATCACCCCCCCCCCCCCAGTGCTCACACTGCCCCATCACCCCCCCCAGTGCTCACACTGCCCCACCCCCCCCCAGTGCTCACACTGCCCCATCACCCCCCCAGTGCTCACACTGCCCCATCACCCCCCCCCAGTACTTACACCGCCCCATCACCCCCCCAGTACTCACACTGCCCCATCAGCCCCCCAGTGCTCACACTGCCCCATCACCCCCCCCAGTGCTCACACTGCCCCATCAGCCCCCCAGTACTCATACTGCCCCTTCACCCCCCCCCCCCGTGCTCACACAGCTCCATCACCCCCCTCAGTACTCACAGTGCCCCATCACCCCCCTCAGTACTCACAGTGCCCCATCACCCCCCTTAGTACTCACACCGCCCCATCACCCCCCCAGTACTCACACTGCCCCATCACCCCCCCAGTGCTCACACAGCCCCGTTCACATTGCCCCCTTCTATTTGTGTATAATAATCAGTGCTCACAACTAAACAGACATGATCTTGGCCAAGATATTCAGAAGTGAAGCTTTCCAGCAGGGCTCAGTGAGTAGAGCTGCAGCCTGGAGTGCAGGAGTCCCTAGATGCCTGATAGTCTCCAGCGTGGCCTCTGGGCATCCTAGGAGCCGGTTTTTCAGATGCTGTTGGTGAAACACTCTTGTTAGGAGCATGTCCATATCCCTTCCATTCAATGAGATATTGTAATTTATTTCTAAAAATTCCAGTCTAGAATCTTGTCAACAATAAATTCTTGGGGGGCGTGGTCTAGCTATGGCGCCGAGCGGACGTGTGTGCTGAGAGCTCCGCTTCCTCACCCCAGCACCGGGATCATAAGCCCTCACCCAGCACCACCACATGTCCCTACTGAAAGCGGGGAAGACCAGGAGAACAAGGGGACGCCCGTGGGAGCCGCCGGTGGGATCTCTGCGGCGCTACCTCCGCAGCAGGGAGAACGGTAACCAGCAGCCACCGCCGCCATCACTGACCACTGCCTCCTGCACAGGGCCGCACAGCACTCCGTTGCGGGGATCACCCGCGGCCTCCGATACTACCGCCTTACCTCTGAGCTGCTCGGGGCACACAAGATCACTGCTCCCTGGACGCGCGGGTTACCGGCCTGACGGACGACAGGCTGCCTCTGGCGCCATTACAGCCCAGCACTTCCCACGTGGACGCCCAGGTACCCGCACGGCATAGGGAGGCGACTTGCCAACCCACGGCAGTCTCCCCACCCCAGAGCCTCTTACCTTCTCCCCCTGTTGCTGAATCGGACAATATCGGCCGGAGGGTCACAGCCGCAGCTCCCGCCCATACACAGTCCCCCTCTGATGAGCGGCCATTACAGACCAGCCACGAGGTCTCCATCCCAGTAACAGGCCTGTCCCAGAGCCTCAACTCCCTTAACACTGCCCTGCTGCCCACTGTCTCCCACTGTGCCCCTTCTTCTCCAGCTATCTCTAAGGTGGACTCCCTATCTTTCCACCCTGACTGATAATATGGGGGACGATCTCAAAGACCTCAAGTAGCAAATGGCTGCCATGCCAACAAAAGAAGATATGGAGCGCTACGTTCAGAGGTTGGAATCAACATATAAATCAGAACTTAAATCTCTTTCAGCTAATCTGTCACATCTGTGAGATCAAGTCCAACGCTTGGAGGACGAAGTGGCGACAGTCTCTGGAGTGCAATCTGAGCAACAAGCTATACTCAGCCAACATAGCCAACAAATACAATGTCTCTTTAACATGGTGGACGACCAAGAAAATAACCGCCGAAATAATGTGCGCATCAGAGGCATACCGGAGGAGGGGGGCACTAGAGAGCTTATTCCTAAGTTGCAATCTCTCTTTAATGATATTCTGGATAAACCAGCAGACTACGCCATAGAAATAGCCAGAGCTCACCGTACTTTAGGCCCACGTAACTCCCATGTTGAAAGATCACGAGATGTGATTTGTCGCATTCAGGAGACATCCTTCTAGAGGGTAATCGCATACAAATACTGGCGGACTTGTCTCGGCTCACATTGTCTAAAAGGCGCACGCTCAAACCCCTGCTGGATACACTTAGGGATCATCACCTGACCTACTCTTGGGGACACCCGTTCCAGTTACAAGTCCGCAAAGATGGCCGGCTACACGTCCTACAAAGTCCTGGAGATCTGCGGCCATTCTGTGAAGCCTTACACCTCCCGACACCTTCTCTTGCTGATTGGCCAGTTTCTCCCCCTATGCCGCAACGCCAGCCACGACGTAGGGAAAGAAGACCCCGAACACCTTCGGGCGATGACATGGAACCCCTTCGTCAACATGCAGACTGACCGGGGGTTTCTGATGATGAGTATATCGTTCTTTCCATCTGCTCTCACCGCAGTGTTGTTCTATACTCCCAGGTCTCCAGTAACTATTCACAACTGACTATTGGGGATAAATGCCTCAAACTAGAGAGTAGCCAAATATGCTTACTGTTTATTTGTTTTCCTGTTGTTTCCATTAGATACCACCCGCGGCCGAACACTGTTCCATTAGTAATACATGTATCCTTGCATATTTATGTTTTTTGCACTCTTATCATTGTCTTAGAAGGCCTACCACATAAGTACCAGACACTTGGGGACACTCAGGATACAGATTGCCTCTCTATTTTTCTATTCTTTTGTTTATATACTGTACACCATAACCTAGGTTTTATTTAGGAGCTGCTAAACGTTCACGCGGCCCCACTTAGTACAGGTTTCAGCGAGCCGCTTTTATACTCTATGTTGTGTCATAAATGACGTGTGTGAACATATTGGAAGGAATACTGGGTTCCGTTCTCCGTTTATTCTCCTGTTCTCTTGGGATATGCTTAGCGCTGGGTGCACACTATTTACTTGGATATAATTACTAGGTGCTTGGTCCTGACTGGGCAGCTTCCCCACTTTAGGTTGGATCACTACTTAGTGGTCCATTAGTTACTACTATATCTTCCCCCCTAGGTTAGATTCTAGGGGAGCTCACTGTTACATAGTAGACAGTTAAAACGTCTTCCTCTCTCTTTTTACTCTTCTCTCTTGCTCTTTCTCCCCCCCCCCCTTTTTTTCCCCCCAACATGGCGGAACTCAAAATTTGTTCCCTTAATGTTAGAGGCTTCAACACCCCTGAAAAACGGTCACAGATTTGCTATAATATGCACAAGGAAAAGGCACACATAGGGGGAGATTTATCAAAGGGTGTAAAATGTAGACTGGTGCAAACTACCCACAGCAACCAATCACAGCTCAGCTTTAGGCAGTGCTGAAAGGAAAGAGGAGCTGTGATTGGTTGTTGTGAGAGCTGAGCTGTGATTGGTTGTTGTGAGAGCTGAGCTGTGATTGGTTGTTGTGGGCAGATTGCACCAGTCTAAATTTTACACCCTTTGATAAATCTCCCCCATAGTGTTTCTACTAGAAACACACCATCTTCCACAGTTTTCTAATAGATATTACCCGACACGGCACCATAGCTCCAACCCGGAGGCTAAATCTAAGGGCGCCAGTATCGGCATTCACAGGTCCCTGAGACATGTTGTCTTAGCTACTCAGATCGACACAGAGGGGAGGTATGTACTTATTAAGATGTCTATACAGTCAAAGGTGTTCACCTTGGCGTGCTTCTATCTCCCCAACCAGGACCAGGTCAAAACGTGCAGACGCTTCCTCCGCCTCTTGGAGGGATTTGCGAAGGACCTCTTGATTATTGGTGGCGATTTCAACTTCATATTCGATCCAGCGTTGGACTCTTCCTCGGGGGGAGGTCAGCAACCTCTTTCTCATATGCAACGCCTCTCACAAAGCATCCACTCTCTTCAGCTCATAGATCTTTGGCGGACTCTCCATCCAACCGTAAGAGACTACACTCTTTACTCTCCTCTACATGCATCATACAGCCACATAGATTTTTTCTTAGTTAGCCATCACCTATTAACTTGGCATCCCACTTCACGTATAGGTACAGCTGTCTGGTCTGATCACGCTCCTGTGTTTTGTACGTTCACGATACCAGACTCAGCTCCTACTTTCCGCTCCTGGAAACTGTATGAAAATCTATTAAAAGACTCAGTCTGCCTATCTGCCGTACAATCCACAATCAGAGAATTCATTTCTAATCACGAACAAGACCCCACACCGTTACCTATGCAGTGGGAAGCACTAAAGTGTGTGATCCGTGGGGTCCTTATACAACATGGCACCCACCTGAAAAAGGATGGAGCCATTGCTATAACCAAGACTATAGATCTTATCCATTCACTAGACACTGCGCATAAATCATCTCCTACCCCCGCAGTCTTGGCAGACTTAACCTCTGCTCGAGAAAAACTAAAAACCCTGAAAAGATGAAAAGATATGCATACGAACATGCCGATAAATGTGGGAGGGCCTTAGCCAATACTCTCCACCCGCGTCTTGGCACAGTATATTGTCAGGACTGGGCCTTGCCACTTCTCGGTTCGGGCTGTGCGGCCGAGAAGGCGCTGAGTTGAGGTTTCTTTGCAGTTTCCTTAGTCCTGTCTGAACACAGGTGAACATAGGGTTGTTCAGCCCCACCCGTCTTGCTTGCTGCTGCCTGGCAGCTTCAGGGTTAACCCTGCTGCTGTGCAGGTGAGCTGTGTAGAGGATCAGGGGCTGGTCCAATCTGCTGCTGGACTGAGTCCCTGATCGTGCATAAATTGTATTCAGCTCCAGCAATCCTTGCTGGTTATTGCAGTTCTAAACTCCTGCTCAGCCTGTATGGTATCTCTCTCTGTGTTTGACCCTGGGCTTTCTCTGCTTGGACTATCCTTGTTTGCTGCCTGCCCTGAACCTTGTGCCTGTATCTGGACTTTTCTCTTGCCTGTTGCTTTGTACTTCGCTGCCCGCTGTTGCTGACCCGGACTGTTGACTTTGATTGCATTGTGTTTGTCTGTCTGTTTTGTATTTGTGTTCCACCTAGCCAGTGCAGGGACTGCCGCCCAGTTGCTCGCCGCCATCTTAGGGCGGATAGTGGCAAGTAGGTAGAGGACAGTGGGCGGGGCTGAGCTTAGGGCTCACTGTCTCTGTGTGTCTGGTGTCACCAGTTCCTAACATATATGTTCCAAAACTTAAAAAAGCTCCCAGACAGGAGATAGTCAACCCGGTAGACATAGCCGAGGAATTTCACAAATACTACCAGGACTTTGTATAACATTAGGGGTCATTACCATTCCGCCCCCCTAACAGTATTAAATGAAAAAATCCACGACTATGTCGCCAGGACAGCTCTTCCTACTGTTGAGCCTTCAGTTAGGGACTCCTTGGAGGAAGACTTTACAGACACAGAACTCACAGAAGCTATCAAATCTCTCCCTATGGGAAAAAACCTGGGACCCGATGGGTACACTACAAAATTCTATAAAACCCTCTCCTCTTTTTCTCAAAACAGTATTTAATTCGGTAACCGCTCTTACCCCTTTTCCGTCACAATCTCTTGAAGCTCATATTACTATCCTCCCAAAACCTGGCAAAGAACCCACAACCTGCGCCAACTTTCGCCCTATCTCATTAATCAATGTAGATGTCAAACTATACTCTAAATTGATTGCCAACCGTTTAGCGGAAATCCTGCCCTCCATTATCTCTGATGACCAGGTAGGCTTCATTAAAAATCGCGAGGCTAGAGATAACACCAATAAAACGCTCCTGCTATTAGCCCATGCAGAAAAAACAAACACCCCGCTCTGTCTTGTATCTGTCGATGCCGAAAAGGCCTTCGACAGAATACACTGGACCTTCCTGGATCACACACTTCGCCAAATAGGCTTGGGCCCAACGATGATATCAAGGATTACAGCACTGTACTCCAATCCGACAGCCAGGGTCAGAGCTAATGGTATTTTATCAGATCCGTCAAAATTTGCAACGGAAAAAATTGGCAATTGTGTCCCCTGTTGTACGTGCTCGTGATGGAACACCTTGCAGTTGCGTTGAGGTCCAATCCAGATGTTCATGGCATCACAGTACACAACACGCAGTATAAATTGGCACTTTATGCTGACGACCTTTTGCTATTCGTTACAGATCCCCATATCTCCTTCCCCTCTATAATAGCGGAATTAGAGAAATTTGGCAGAGTTAGTAATTTCAAAGTCAACTACTCCAAAACTGAAGCCCTGAACATCACCCTTGCCCCCACACTACAAAATTCCTTACAATCTTACTTCCAATTTAAATGGGAAAAGGAAGCAATTACATACCTTGGCACCTATATCCCTACAGATCCTACCAAGCTTTACCAACTTAACTATGCCCCCCTCTTGCAAAAACTGAAGTCTACGCTCCTGGAGTACAACCTAAAACGCCTCTCATGGTTTGGCCGTATCAATAAAGTAAAAATGGACATTTTACTGAAATTACTATACTTTTTTCAGGCATTACCCATCACTGTCCCAAACACCTTTTTTCTTCACCTTAACAAGGCAATAAACAAATTTGTTTGGGGCTCCTCATGTCCGCGAGTAAGGTTTAAAACCTTGTGTCTTCCTAAAACGGAAGGAGGTGCAGGCCTACCTGACATAAAAACATACTACAGAGCGGCAGTATTGTCCCGAGTGGTAGATTGGCATAGATCCAGAGACAGTAAGCAATGGGTCACTTTGGAGGATAATCTTTCCCCGTGGTCCCTTTCATCCTTACCATGGCTTGATAGGGCACATATTATCCATCGTGACTTACCCTTGCTCACTCGACACTTTTTGTCATTGTGGGACAGGATGGTGATCCCTTCTGCTCTATCACATAGGTCCGGACCCCTGACCCCCCTATTTGATAACCCAGACTTCCCCCCAGCTATGGGAAAGGACAGCTTCCTTAAATGGGATAGGACCTCTGCTCCTAGACTAGCCAAAATCTCTACTCGTACATCCTCATTACCACCATTGACTGAGCTTGGAGACCTTCGCCCAGAGAGACGCTTAGTGTGGATGGAGTATTTCCAATTATGCTCCTATCTTTCCACTTTTTCTCATCCACAAACGCTCCATAGGAGTCTCACAGAGCTGGAAACGCTAATCTCTCTTGATGGCCCTCCGCAACGCCTCCTCTCTTACATGTACAGCGTACTGACTTCTCATGTGCCCTCAGAACCTCTCAGCTTTGTACTGGCTTGGGAACGGGAGATGGGGGCCCACTTTGATGAAGACGAGTGGAACAAATGCTTCCTATTTACTCACAAACTTCCTGCAGCTTGTCATGCACAGGAAAAAAACTATAAAATTCTCACAAGATGGTATCGATGTCCTGCAATGCTGCATACCATCTTTCCCTCTGTGTCGGACCTTTGCTGGCGCTGCTCCACTGCCACTGGAACCATGCTACATGTGTGGTGGAGTTGCACGAATATCCAGCCGTTCTGGCAAAAAAATTTTAAGCTCTTATGAACTCCTCTGTTCCTACTTTAGCTCACATAGGCCTTCTCTCTATGATACCAGGTTCTATTTCTTCAGTTAAGCGAGATATCCTTCGCCATTTCCTGACTGCTGCACGAGCCGTGCTACCTCGCCATTGGAAATCACCCAACCCCTCCCTCATTGACGGAGTGGGTCTCGGAAGTTAACCATATAATGCATATGGAGGAATTAGTTGCGGAAGATGCGAATCGCAACAAGCAATTTTCTCAAATCTGGACTTTGTGGCTACTGTTCTGTGACAGCCCCGAAATGGTGAATTGGCTTGCCACTCCTTAGACCTTTTCTGCCTTTCTATAAACTCCAAACTATGACCTGACACAGTGTAAATCACCCCGACTGGTTTCTCCCTGACCATTTACAGGTGGAGGAGGTGGCTGGTTTCTTCCCCTGACCATTTACAGGTGGAGGAGGTGACTGGTTTCTTCCCCTGACCATTTACAGGTGGAGGAGGTGACTGGTTTCTCCCTGACCATTTACAGGTGGAGGAGGTGGCTGGTTTCTTCCCCTGACCATTTACAGGTGGAGGAGGTGACTGGTTTCTCCCTGACCATTTACAGGTGGAGGAGGTGGCTGGTTTCTTCCCCTGACCATTTACAGGTGGAGGAGGTGACTGGTTTCTCCCTGACCATTTACAGGTGGAGTAGGTGGCTGGTTTCTTCCCCTGACCATTTACAGGTGGAGGAGGTGGCTGGTTTCTCCCTGACCATTTACAGGTGGAGGACGTGACTGGTTTCTTCTCCTGACCATTTACAGGTGGAGGAGGTGGCTGGTTCATTTACAGGTGGATAAGGTGGCTGGTTTCTTCTCCTGACCATTTACAGGTGGAGGAGGTGGCTGGTTCATTTACAGGTGGAGGATGGGGCTGGTTTCTCCCTGACCATTTACAGGTGGAGGAGGTGACTGGTTTCTTCTCCTGACCATTAACAGGTGGAGGAGGTGACTGGTTTCTCCCTGACCATTTACAGGTGGAGGAGGTGGCTGGTTTCTTCCCCTGACCATTTACAGGTGGAGGAGGTGGCTGGTTTCTCCCTGACCATTTACAGGTGGAGGACGTGACTGGTTTCTTCTCCTGACCATTTACAGGTGAAGGAGGGGACTGGTTTCTCCCTGACCATTTACAGGTGGAGGAGGTGGCTGGTTTCTTCCCCTGACCATTTACAGGTGGAGGAGGTGGCTGGTTTCTCCCTGACCATTTACAGGTGGAGGACGTGACTGGTTTCTTCTCCTGACCATTTACAGGTGGAGTAGGTGGCTGGTTTCTTCCCCTGACCATTTACAGGTGGAGGAGGTGACTGGTTTCTCCCTGACCATTTACAGGTGGAGGAGGTGGCTGGTTTCTCCCTGACCATTTACAGGTGGAGGAGGTGACTGGTTTCTTCTCCTGACCATTTACAGGTGGAGGAGGTGGCTGGTTTCTTCCCCTGACCATTTACAAGTGGAGGAGGTGGCTGGTTTCTCTCTGACCATTTACAGGTGGATAAGGTGGCTGGTTTCTTCTCCTGACCATTTACAGGTGGAGGAGGTGGCTGGTTTCTCTCTGACCATTTACAGGTGGATAAGGTGGCTGGTTTCTTCTCCTGACCATTTACAGGTGGAGGAGGTGACTGGTTTCTTCCATTGACCATTTACAGGTGGAGGAGGTGACTGGTTTCTTCTCCTTACCATTTACAGGTGGGGGAGGTGACTGGTTTCTTCTCCTTACCATTTACAGGTGGATAAGGTGGCTGGTTTCTTCTCCTGACCATTTACAGATGGAGGAGGTGACTGGTTTCTTCTCCTGACCATTTACAGGTTGAGGAGGTGACTGGTTTCTTCTCCTGACCATTTACAGGTGGATAAGGTGGCTGGTTTCTCCCTGACCATTTACAGGTGGAGGAGGTGACTGGTTTCTTCCATTGACCATTTACAGGTGGAGGAGGTGGCTGGTTTCTTCCATTGACCATTTACAGATGGAGGAGGTGGCTGGTTTCTTCCTGTAGAAGGAATTTCACTATCTGCTTAAAGCAGAGATTCATGAAATACAGGAGGAATTCTAAGGTTTTTTTTCTGCAGTTTTAAACGAAAAGCAGTTTAATTGATTATATCAGAAATCCTAAAAGGACCAATGAATTTTTGCTCCACTTGGGGGGATGGTACATGAGTCTTCCAGTTCTTTGTGGACAACCAGTCCTGATCCCCAGCCTGCAAGATAGGTTGAGCTTTGCTGTGTTTATACGCTGCTTTTTTTTGTAGCCCTTTTGGGCTTCTTGTAACATCTCTGTTAGTTTTTTAATGAGATTCCTGCAGCTTTGTTAGTCTTTGAGTATTGGCAGGGATCGTAGGATTGAGTTGGAGGTTAGAAATTAACACAGGATACAAGCCAGGACTAACATAGAATGGACTGAGAGCTAGAACCATGTTCGGAGGTGTTGTACACACATTCTGCTATCAGTAGATAATCTACCTAATCATCATGAAGATAAATAAAGCAGCAAAGGTTCTGATCACGAGTCTGATTGGTCCTTTCAGTCTGACCATTAGATTGGGGATAAAAAGCAGAAGACAAATTAAGAGTTACTAAGGCTGGACAGAAATCTTGAAGTCCTGTGTCTGTAACCTCATTGTCAGGAATTCCACGTAATCTAAGTTTTTCTTATTAATTCTGCAGTTTGTTCAGCAGCCAAAATCCCTTTAGTTGGAATAAAATTGGCCGTTTTGTAAGTCGGTCCATCACAACGAGGACAGCGATCATTTTTTTTAGGAGAGGGGAGATCAACAATAAAATCCATGAAAACTGAGCCTGAGGCCTGTACGGAATCGGAAGTGGTTGAAGAAGTCCTAAAGGAGTGTACTGTGGGAGCTGGTTTTGTACACAGGTTAAAAAAGTGAATACAAATTTCTCTCAATTAGGTCACAAGACATCAAGTTGCATGGGCTCCGTTGCACTTTCTGAGTCTTTCTGGGTGTTCAATAATAATTGATTAAACAAGGAAATTTTATTTTTTTCCAAATACCCTCAGTTTTTCCTTTCTTCTTTCAGTAAATCTCTGGTCAATTCGAATACACGGGTAAATAAAGGCTTCCAAATCCTCCGGGGTTTCCTTGACTGGAGACATTCCTTGGCTTGGTTGTTCCTTCCTGGAGGGAAGGTCTGGCTAGCTCACTACATTGAGACTTGTGATGGTGTCTCTGGAGTGTTCTTTTTCATATTTGATTTTCCAGGGGGCAATGTCCTAGAATACACTCACGTCGAGACCTGTAATGGTGTCTCTGTGGTGTTTTTGGTCCCTGAGGTCAACCATTATCTCTTTGCATGCACTTACTAGCATTGCTCCCACTAGCCAGAAACCTACTCCACACTGATGAGGGGCAAATACCCCAAACAGCTGTCTGTGGATGGATACCTTGCTTGGGTGGTTTCCTTGACTGGAGACATTCCTTGGCTTGGTTGTTCCTTCCCGAAGGCAAGGTCTGGCTAGCTCACTGCGTTGAGACCTATGATGGTGTCTCTGGAGTGATCTTTTGCATATTGGATCCCATGTAGTATCAGTTTCCCAGTGTTGTAATTCGGCTGTATATTTAGCAACAAAGCATCAACCCTGATGTAGGATCAGGAGGATTGGAGGATATAAGGCAGCAACATAGTCAGTGACTAGGCAGGGATCAGTACAGACAGCAGTAATATAGTTGGAGCATATAAGGCAGCATAGTCAATAACTTGCCAGAGATCAGCACACAGGTATAAGTAGTAGCAGTAGAGGGAATTACTTGATTAAGGCAAAAGCACAAAAATCTTACAAGGAGGAAGTGGAAAGGCGGGGTTTATACAGGAAGTCCAGGGGTAGAGCCAATTAAGGTGCAAGACCGGGAATTAAACAGATAAGATCTTGGCCAATGGATTTATAACAAGAGGCGCCCAGCAAGCCGAGCTGCAGCCTGGGGGGAAAGAGTCACTGAGGGACATTTATCAAGTCCTGACAACTGTAGTACATGGGGATACATGGGTGTAACCTGTATATAACTGTTGTCAGCCCCCCCCACATACATGACACCAGACACAGTGATACCACTACCTCCTATATACATGACACCAGACACAGTGATACCACTACCCCCTACATACATGACACCAGACACAGTGATACCACTACCCCCTACATACATGACACCAGACACAGTGATACCACCACCCCCTACATACATGACACCAGACACAGTGATACCACCACCCCCTATATACATGACACCAGACACAGTGATACCACCACCGCCTATATACATGACACCAGACATAGTCATACCACCACCCCCTATATACATGACACCAGACACAGTGATACCACCACCCCCTACATACATGACACCAGACACAGTCATACCACCACCCCCTACATACATGACACCAGATACGATGATACCACCCCCTACATACATGACACCAGACACAGTGATACCACCACCCCCTACATACATGACACCAGACACAGTGATACCACCACCCCCTATATACATGACACCAGACACAGTCATACCACCACCCCCTACATACATGACACCAGACACAGTGATACCACCCCCTATATACATGACACCAGACACAGTTACACCACCACCCCCTATATACATGACACCAGACACAGTGATACCAGTACTGATATCTGTACTGATACAGTGATACCTCCCCCCCCACATACATGACACCAGATACAGTGATACTGCCACCCCATATATACACGACACAATATCTAATATTATTATAAGATTTCACCCAGATAATGGGGTCACATTAAGCTGATGTGATGGTTTTTCATTGGATTCTCCTCACACTTTGTCTGGAAATTAATTCCTGTTTAGAAAGTAACAAAAGCCAATGATCCATACGCGGTGGAATGTTAACGCTTCTGTGGAGAATCACAAGTGCACATTATGTTCTATCAGCTTGCGGAGGAATGACTCGTCCTCTCAGATGGCCGGGGTCTGCGCTCTATCCGGACTGGGGACTCACAATGGGAATAACACGCAGGTCTGACTGCAGCCCAGGAATAGCCGCCATCACTGGAGCCAAGGAATAGCCGCCATCACTGGATCCCAGGAATAGCTGCCATCACTGGAGCTCCACAAGCCACCATCACTGGAGCCCAGGAAAAACCACCATCACTGGAACCCAGGAATAGCTGCCACCACTGGAGCCCGGGAATAGCAGCCATCACTGGAGCCCAGGAATAGCCGCCATCACTGGAGCCCGGGAATAGCTACCATCACTGGAGCCCAAGAATAGCCGCCATCACTGGAGCCCAGGAATAGCCGCCATCACTGGAGCCCAGGAATAGCCGCCATCACTGGAGCCCAGGAATAGCCGCCATCACTGGAGCCCAGGAATAGCCGCCATCACTGGAGCCCAGGAATAGCCGCCATTACTGGAGTCCAGGAATAGCCGCCATCACTGGAGCCCAGGAATAGCAGCCATCACTGGAGCCCAAGAATAGCCACCATCACTGGAGCCCAGGAATAGCCGCCATCACTGGAGCCCAGGAATAGCCGCCATCACTGGAGCCCAGGAATAGCCGCCATCACTGGAGCCCAGGAATAGCCGCCATCACTGGAGCCCAAGAATAGCCGCCATCACTGGAGCCCAGGAATAGCCGCCATCACTGGAGCCCAGGAATAGCCGCCATCACTGGAGCACCGCAGGATAATCTGCTCTTCATATAGTCCTGAAGGTTCTTACACTGATGAGACCTCAGTAAAAGGATATGCAGTGGAGTTTCTCCAACCAGCACAGAGAACAGGTGGGCAGGCCCACATCCAGTGCTTCAGGCCAAGTGGGTGCATGCGAATAGATCGGTGCCATGCGTGGGCCACATTTCAAAAAAAGGACTGTGGCACCGGCATCCCCCCACTGGTGCCAGTCTATTAATGTAAAAATTCTGGTGGTACTGTCAGGCACCGGACTGCAGGTACAAGACAAGACAGTGAGCCCTGATGCTGAACCCACCAACTGTCCCTACCTACTTGCCTCAAACGGCCCTAGGCGGCCGCGGACAACCACAAAGACGTTCCCTATACTAGTATAGGTGCATACAGGACAAGACAGACAAACATAATAAAGAATAGTTCACAACAATCGGGCAGCAAAAGTACAAAATCAGAATCCAATAGGCATAGTAAAAGTACAGGCAATATGGTCAGGGGCAGGTGGCAAACAAGGAAGGTCAAAAATACAAAGGCAAAGATCAGGAGATGCAAATAGACAGAAGACACAAGCGGGCAGATAACCAACAATAAGTGCACAGACTGGGGTTAGTTATATAGGAGGACAGGGTTCTGATCCAGAACGTAATTGGACCATCCCCCTGATCTCAGGGGGGACAACAGATCCACTGGCAGGATGACCTGTCAGTCACAGCAAGAACCAAAACACAGATTAACCATGACATGGCCAGACAGAATTCAGCAGGTGAAGTAGGGTGTGTCCATTTATCAAGTGAGCAGATAAACCAGTGTTCAGACACTGCAAAACAAACAGAAACAGAACAAATCAAGAAAATCAGTGCGGCACCGCACGAGCTGAGGGGCGCATAACGCTTCGCAAAGATACAATCCTGACAGGTACATTTGCTTTAAAGGAAGCCACGTCCCGGTCTTAGAGGTGATTGGGCAGACAGACAAGAACTTAGGGTCCTATTATACGGAGCCATTTTTAACGATAAACGATCGCAAACGAGATTGTTTCTCGTTAACCTGAAATCGTTCACCATATTACACAGAATGATAATCGTTAGTTACGATTATTATTGCGATCGTTACTATGATCGTTTACTCCTTCTGATCCCAGCAAAACAATGGGCAATGTGCTATTACACTGAACGATTAGTGATATAACACGGAACTTGAGTGAACGAATGTGGAATTACAGTGAACAATTAGCGAACGATTAACAATAATTTTAGGTTCAGATCTAAATCAACGATCAACGACATATGAACGATTTTTCAATCGTTGCCTGCAATTACACAGAACGATTATCGTTTAAATACGAACGATTTAACAATTTTTTGCAGGATAATCGTCCCGTGTAATAGGGCCCTTAGGTGGCCTTTACACAGAGAGATTTATCTGACAGATTTTTGAAGCCAAATCCAGGAAAGGATTTAAAAAGAGTAGAAATCTCAGTCTTTCCTTTATGACCTGTTCTCTGTTTATAGTCGGTTCTTGGCTTTGGCTTCAAAAATCTGACAGGTTAATCTCTCTGTGTAAAGGCACCATTTGACAGGAGGATAGGGCTGTCAATCACTGGCAAGGCAAGGAGTTAATCATTAAGGTGCTGGTAGAAATCAATCCATGGGCGGTAACCTGAATGTAATCAATGTTGTGAGAGAGAGAGAGAGAGAGAGAGAGAGAGGAGAAAACAGCTGGAGAAGAAACAGCCTGAGAGAGGAGAGAGAGAGGAGGACACAGCTGGAGGTGAAACTGCTTGTGAGAGAGAAAGAGAGGAGAAAACAGCTGGAGAAGAAACAGCCTGAGAGAGGAGAGAGAGAGGAGGACACAGCTGGAGGTGAAACTGCTTGTGAGAGAGAAAGAGAGGAGAAAACAGCTGGAGAAGAAACAGCCTGAGAGAGGAGAGAGAGAGGAGGACACAGCTGGAGGTGAAACTACCTGCAAGAGAGAGAGAAGAGCACAGCTGGAGGTGAGACATAAAGAGGAGAACACAGCTGGAGGTGAAACTGCCTGCGAGAGAGAGTAGAAAGAGAGGAGAACACAGCTGGAGGTGAACCTGCCTGCGAGAGAGAGGAGAACACAGCTGGAGGTGAAACTGTCTGCGAGAGAGAGTAGAAAGAGAGAGAGGACACAGCTGGAGGTGAAACTGCCTGCGAGAGAGAGTAGAAAGAGAGGAGAACACAGCTGGAGGTGAACCTGCCTGCGAGAGAGGAGAACACAGCTGGAGGTGAAACTGCCTGCGAGAGAGAGAGAGGAGAACACAGCTGGAGGTGAATCTGCATGCAAGAGAGAGGAGAGAGAGAGGAGAACACAACTGGAGGTGAAATTACCTGAGAGAGACAGAAAGAGGAGAACACAGCAGGACGTGAAACTACCTGTGAGAGAGAGGAGAACACAGCTGGAGGTGAAACTGCCCCCCCCCAGAGAGAGAAAGGGAGAGAAAACACAGCTGGAGGTGAAACTACCTGTGAGAGAGAGATGAGAACACAGCTGGAGGTGAAACTGCCCCCCAGAGAGAGAGAGAGAGAGAGAGAGGTGAAATTGCCTACAAGAGGGAGGAGAACCACGGATGGAAGTGAAACTGCCTGTGAGAGAGAGAGAGAGAGAGAGAGGAGAACACAGCTGGAAGTGAGACTGGCTGAGAGAGAGAAGGAGAGAGAGGAGAACAAAGCTGGAGGTGAAACTACCTGTGAGAGAGAGAGAGGACAACACAGCTGGAGGTGAAACTGCCTGTGAGAGAAAGAGAGGACAACACAGCTGGAGGTGAAACTACCTGCGAGAGAGAGAGAGAAAGAGAGAGGAGAACATAGCTGGAGGTAAAACTGCCTGCAAGAGAAAGAGAGAAAAAGAGAGATAGAGGGGACAACACAGCTGGAGGTGAATCTGCATGCAAGAGAGAGGAGAGAGAGAGGAGAACACAACTGGAGGTGAAATTACCTGAGAGAGACAGAAAGAGGAGAACACAGCAGGACGTGAAACTACCTGTGAGAGAGAGGAGAACACAGCTGGAGGTGAAACTACCTGTGAGAGAGAGGAGAACACAGCTGGAGGTGAAACTGCCTGTGAGAGAGAGGAGAATACAGTTGGAGGTGAAACGACCTGCAAGAGAGAGAGAGAGGAGAACACAGCTGGAGGTGAAACTACCTGCGAGAGAGAAAGAAAGAGAGAGGAGAACATAGCTGGAGGTAAAACTGCCTGCAAGAGAAAGAGAGAAAAAGAGAGATAGAGGGGACAACACAGCTGGAGGTGATACTGCCTGAAAGAGACAGAAAGAGGTGAACACAGCTGGAGTTGAAACTGCCTGAGAGAGAGAAATAGAGAGAGAGAGGAGAACACAGCTGGAGGTGAAACTACCTGCAAAAGAGAGAGAAGAGCACAGCTGGAGCCAACCCCCCTCCAACCCTATCCACTGTAATGATGTAGTGAAGCCTCTCCTCCCTGGGATCTTCTGGAGCCTCTTATAAGATGGGAGGGGAATAGCCTGAGGTCTCTTTTGCACTGCTCGATTGGAGCCAGTATGCCCCCTCCCCTGCAATATGCCCCCTCCCCCATAGTATGCCCCCTCCCCCTGCACTATGCCTCTGCCACCACAGTGTGCCACGCCCTCGTAGTATGCTCTTCCTCTGAGTCTCACCCCCCACAGTATGCCCCCTCCCTGGGGGAAGTCCCGGACCTGACCACAATTCTATCTATCACCTGACCTTCAGACCCCCATCCTTCCGCAATTTACTCATTACACCTGTAGATTTTAAAAAAGAAGAAACATTTTTTTTTTTAAATTATCCAGAATATTTTCATGGCACCTCCTCTGACCCATAGCGATCGCTCATTATTTTCTGATATTCATCAATAATCATAAGGTGGTGTCATAGGAGGGGGACAGGTGACATGGTGGCTGTGGAGGATCAGCCAGGTCTATATAGAGAAGTCAGGGATCTTCTGGGGGGCTGGGATGAATCGTTCATGGCTGAGGAGGCGAGCTTCAGGACGCCTTCCCATCTCTATAGAGGAGTCAGGGATCTTCTTCTAAATCGTTTATGGCTGAGGAGGCAAGCTTCCCAACGTCTTCCCATCTCTATAGAGGAGTCAGGGATCTTCTTCTGAATCGTTTATGGCTGAGGAGGCGAGCTTCCCAACGTCTTCCCATCTCTAAAGAGGATTGAGGGATCTTCTTCTGAATCGTTTATGGCTGCGGAGGCGAGCTTCCCAACGTCTTCCCATCTCTATAGAGGATTGAGGGATCTTCTGAATCGTTCATGGCTGAGGAGGCGAGCTTCCCAACGTCTTCCCATCTCTATAGAGGAGTCAGGGATCTTCTTTTGAATCGTTTATGGCTGCGGAGGCGAGCTTCCTGGTGTCTTCCTATCTCTATAGAGGAGTCAGGGATCTTCTGGGGGGCTGGGATGAATCATTCATGGCTGAGGAGGCGAGCTTCCCAACGTCTTCCCATCTCTATAGAGGAGTCAGGGATCTTCTAGGGGGCTGGGATGAATCGTTCATGGCTGAGGAGGCGAGCTTCCCAACGTCTTCCCATCTCTATAGAGGAGTCAGGGATCTTCTTCTGAATCGTTTATGGCTGAGGAGGTGAGCTTCCCAACGTCTTCCCATCTCTATAGAGGAGTCAGGGATCTTCTAGGGGGCTGGGATGAATCGTTCATGGCTGAGGAGGCGAGCTTCCCAACGTCTTCCTATCTCTATAGAGGAGTCAGGGATCTTCTTCTGAATCGTTTATGGCTGAGAAGGCGAGCTTCCCAACGCCTTCCCATCTCTATAGAGGAGTCAGTGATCTTCTAGGGGGCTGGGATGAATCGTTTATGGCTGAGGAGGAGAGCTTCCCAACGTCTTCCCATCTCTATAGAGGAGTCAGGGATCTTCTAGGGGGCTGGGATGAATCGTTCATGGCTGAGGAGGCGAGCTTCCCAACGTCTTCCCATCTCTATAGAGGAGTCAGGGATCTTCTTCTGAATCGTTTATGGCTGAGGAGGCGAGCTTCCCAACGTCTTCCCATCTCTATAGAGGAGTCAGGGATCTTCTTCTGAATCGTTTATGGCTGAGGAGGCGAGCTTCCTGGTGTCTTCCCATCTCTATAGAGGAGTCAGGGATCTTCTTCTGAATCATTTATGGCTGAGGAGGCGAGCTTCCTGGTGTCTTCCCATCTCTATAGAGGAGTCAGGGATCTTCTTCTGAATCGTTTATGGCTGAGGAGGCGAGCTTCCTGGTGTCTTCCCATCTCTATAGAGGAGTCAGGGATCTTCTTCTGAATCGTTTATGGCTGAGGAGGCGAGCTTCCCAACGTCTTCCCATCTCTATAGAGGAGTCAGGGATCTTCTTCTGAATCGTTTATGGCTGAGGAGGCGAGCTTCCCAACGTCTTCCCATCTCTATAGAGGATTGAGGGATCTTCTTCTGAATCGTTTATGGCTGCGGAGGCGAGCTTCCCGACACCTTCCCATCTCCATAGTAGAGCGCCATGTCTGTCATCTTTCACCCTAATGAAAACGATGCAGTTTTCTTGCGATTATAGACTCCTATTGATTTCCAATCTTGGCCGGCCATGCTGACGTCCCTTGGGCTCCACTTGCTTGTAGATTCTTATCCGTCTTGCTGAAAGGGAACCGTGTGATAACCGGCGTGGCACAACAGTACAATCCTTCTCTTCTACTTCAATTTACTCCTTTATTGCGGCTTCTTGACAGCAGATTTCTTCTGGGTGGTAATAGCCTCCCGACCGCCACTGATCAGCGGGGGAAACTTTACAAAGATTTTTTTTTTCCCATTAATATCTTAGCTGAAAAAAATCAATATAATGCAAAAAATTGATAATGTTGCTCACTATCCGGACTGTTAACAAATGCGTGTCAGTATATTGTTATCCACAATAAGAGCCGCGCACTTAGATTCATATTCACACATTGTCCAGGAAAAGTGCCAGAGAATAACACAGGGGATACAGGTAGCTAAATCTGCCACCATATACGAGATGACAGATGTCTATGTGTTACGGATATGAGTCTGTACTAGGGAGAGGGATACGGATCTGTATTAGGGAGCAGGATATGGATCTGTATTAGGGAGCAGGATACGGATCTGTATTAGGGAGGAGGGATACGGATCTGTATTAGGGAGGAGGGATATGGATCTGTATTAGGGAGCAGGATATGGATCTGTATTAGGGAGCGGGATATGGATCTGTATTAGGGAGGAGGGATATGGATCTGTATTAGGGAGCAGGATATGGATCTGTATTAGGGAGGAGGGATATGGATCTGTATTAGGGAGCGGGATATGGATCTGTATTAGGGAGCAGGATATGGATCTGTATTAGGGAGGAGGGATATGGATCTGTATTAGGGAGCAGGATATGGATCTGTATTAGGGAGAGAAATACGGATCTGTATTAGGGAGCGGGATACGGATCTGTATTAGGGAGGGGGATACGGATCTGTATTAGGGAGCAGGATATGGATCTGTATTAGGGAGCAGGATATGGATCTGTAATAGGGAGGAGGGATATGGATCTGTATTAGGGAGGAGGGATATGGATCTGTATTAGGGAGGAGGATATGGATCTGTATTAGGGAGGAGGATATGGATCTGTATTAGGGAGCAGGATATAGATCTGTATTAGGGAGCAGGATATGGATCTGTATTAGGGAGCAGGATATGGATCTGTATTAGGGAGGAGGGATATGGATCTGTATTAGGGAGGAGGATATGGATCTGTATTAGGGAGGAGGATATGGATCTGTATTAGGGAGCAGGATATAGATCTGTATTAGGGAGCAGGATATGGATCTGTATTAGGGAGCAGGATATGGATCTGTATTAGGGAGAGGGATATGGATCTGTATTAGGGAGGAGGGATATGGATCTGTATTAGGGAGGATATGGATCTGTATTAGGGAGGAGGGATATGGATCTGTATTAGGGAGCAGGATATGGATCTGTATTAGGGAGCAGGATATGGATCTGTATTAGGGAGTAGGATATGGATCTGTATTAGGGAGCAGGATATGGATC
Organism: Dendropsophus ebraccatus; assembly: GCF_027789765.1. Taxonomy (NCBI): domain Eukaryota; kingdom Metazoa; phylum Chordata; class Amphibia; order Anura; family Hylidae; genus Dendropsophus; species Dendropsophus ebraccatus. Next base: position 170,181,529 of record NC_091457.1, read on the forward strand.
TGTATTAGGGAGCAGGATATGGATCTGTATTAGGGAGGAGGGATATGGATCTGTATTAGGGAGCAGGATATGGATCTGTATTAGGGAGCAGGATATGGATCTGTATTAGGGAGAGGGATACGGATCTGTATTAGGGAGCGGGATATAGATCTGTATTAGGGAGGAGGGATATGGATCTGTATTAGGGAGGAGGGATATGGATCTGTATTAGGGAGGAGGGATATGGATCTGTATTAGGGAGCAGGATATGGATCTGTATTAGGGAGCAGGATATGGATCTGTATTAGGGAGAGGGATACGGATCTGTATTAGGGAGCGGGATATAGATCTGTATTAGGGAGCAGGATATGGATCTGTATTAGGGAGCAGGATATGGATCTGTATTAGGGAGCGGGATACGGATCTGTATTAGGGAGCAGGATATAGATCTGTATTAGGGAGAGGGATATGGATCTGTATTAGGGAGCGGGATATGGATCTGTATTAGGGAGCAGGATATGGATCTGTATTAGGGAGGAGGGATATGGATCTGTATTAGGGAGGAGGATATGGATCTGTATTAGGGAGGGGGGATATGGATCTGTATTAGGGAGGAGGATATGGATCTGTATTAGGGAGGGGGATATGGATCTGTATTAGGGAGGAGGATATGGATCTGTATTAGGGAGCAGGATATGGATCTGTATTAGGGAGGAGGGATATGGATCTGTATTAGGGAGCAGGATACGGATCTGTATTAGGGAGCAGGATATGGATCTGTATTAGGGAGTGGGATATGGATCTGTATTAGGGAGGAGGGATACGGATCTGTATTAGGGAGCGGGATATAGATCTGTATTAGGGAGGAGGGATATGGATCTGTATTAGGGAGGAGGGATATGGATCTGTATTAGAGAGGGGGGATATGGATCTGTATTAGGGAGCGGGATATGGATCTGTATTAGGGAGCAGGATACGGATCTGTATTAGGGAGCAGGATATGGATCTGTATTAGGGAGCAGGATACGGATCTGTATTAGGGAGCAGGATATGGATCTGTATTAGGGAGCAGGATATGGATCTGTATTAGGGAGAGGGATACGGATCTGTATTAGGGAGGAGGGATATGGATCTGTATTAGGGAGGAGGGATATGGATCTGTATTAGGGAGCAGGATATGGATCTGTATTAGGGAGTGGGATATAGATCTGTATTAGGGAGAGGGATATGGATCTGTATTAGGGAGCAGGATATGGATCTGTATTAGGGAGGAGGGATATGGATCTGTATTAGGGAGAGGGATATGGATCTGTATTAGGGAGGAGGATATGGATCTGTACTAGGGAGGAGGGATATGGATCTGTATTAGGGAGCAGGATATGGATCTGTATTAGGGAGTGGGATATAGATCTGTATTAGGGAGGAGGATATGGATCTGTATTAGGGAGGAGGGATACGGATCTGTATTAGGGAGCAGGATATGGATCTGTATTAGGGAGTGGGATATGGATCTGTATTAGGGAGGAGGGATACGGATCTGTATTAGGGAGCGGGATATAGATCTGTATTAGGGAGGAGGGATATGGATCTGTATTAGGGAGGAGGGATATGGATCTGTATTAGGGAGGAGGATATGGATCTGTACTAGGGAGGAGGGATACGGATCTGTATTAGGGAGGAGGGATATGGATCTGTATTAGGGAGCAGGATATGGATCTGTATTAGGGAGTGGGATATAGATCTGTATTAGGGAGGAGGATATGGATCTGTATTAGGGAGGAGGGATACGGATCTGTATTAGGGAGCAGGATATGGATCTGTATTAGGGAGTGGGATATGGATCTGTATTAGGGAGGAGGATATGGATCTGTATTAGGGAGCAGGATATAGATCTGTATTAGGGAGCAGGATATGGATCTGTATTAGGGAGCAGGATATGGATCTGTATTAGGGAGCAGGATATGGATCTGTATTAGGGAGCAGGATATGGATCTGTATTAGGGAGCAGGATATGGATCTGTATTAGGGAGCAGGATACGGATCTGTATTAGGGAGCGGGATATGGATCTGTATTAGGGAGCAGGATATGGATCTGTATTAGGGAGCAGGATATGGATCTGTATTAGGGAGGAGGGATATGGATCTGTATTAGGGAGCGGGATATGGATCTGTATTAGGGAGCAGGATATGGATCTGTATTAGGGAGCAGGATATGGATCTGTATTAGGGAGTGGGATATGGATCTGTATTAGGGAGCAGGATATGGATCTGTATTAGGGAGCAGGATATGGATCTGTATTAGGGAGCAGGATATGGATCTGTATTAGGGAGCGGGATACGGATCTGTATTAGGGAGCAGGATATAGATCTGTATTAGGGAGAGGGATATGGATCTGTATTAGGGAGCGGGATATGGATCTGTATTAGGGAGCAGGATATGGATCTGTATTAGGGAGGAGGGATATGGATCTGTATTAGGGAGGAGGATATGGATCTGTATTAGGGAGGGGGGATATGGATCTGTATTAGGGAGGAGGATATGGATCTGTATTAGGGAGGGGGGATATGGATCTGTATTAGGGAGGAGGATATGGATCTGTATTAGGGAGCAGGATATGGATCTGTATTAGGGAGGAGGGATATGGATCTGTATTAGGGAGCAGGATACGGATCTGTATTAGGGAGCAGGATATGGATCTGTATTAGGGAGGAGGGATATGGATCTGTATTAGGGAGCAGGATATGGATCTGTATTAGGGAGTGGGATATAGATCTGTATTAGGGAGCGGGATATGGATCTGTATTAGGGAGCGGGATATGGATCTGTATTAGGGAGCAGGATATGGATCTGTATTAGGGAGTGGGATATGGATCTGTATTAGGGAGGAGGGATACGGATCTGTATTAGGGAGCGGGATATAGATCTGTATTAGGGAGGAGGGATATGGATCTGTATTAGGGAGGAGGGATATGGATCTGTATTAGAGAGGGGGGATATGGATCTGTATTAGGGAGCGGGATATGGATCTGTATTAGGGAGCAGGATACGGATCTGTATTAGGGAGCAGGATATGGATCTGTATTAGGGAGCAGGATACGGATCTGTATTAGGGAGCAGGATATGGATCTGTATTAGGGAGCAGGATATGGATCTGTATTAGGGAGAGGGATACGGATCTGTATTAGGGAGGAGGGATATGGATCTGTATTAGGGAGGAGGGATATGGATCTGTATTAGGGAGCAGGATATGGATCTGTATTAGGGAGTGGGATATAGATCTGTATTAGGGAGAGGGATATGGATCTGTATTAGGGAGCAGGATATGGATCTGTATTAGGGAGCAGGATATGGATCTGTATTAGGGAGAGGGATATGGATCTGTATTAGGGAGGAGGATATGGATCTGTACTAGGGAGGAGGGATATGGATCTGTATTAGGGAGCAGGATATGGATCTGTATTAGGGAGTGGGATATAGATCTGTATTAGGGAGGAGGATATGGATCTGTATTAGGGAGGAGGGATACGGATCTGTATTAGGGAGCAGGATATGGATCTGTATTAGGGAGTGGGATATGGATCTGTATTAGGGAGGAGGGATACGGATCTGTATTAGGGAGCGGGATATAGATCTGTATTAGGGAGGAGGGATATGGATCTGTATTAGGGAGGAGGGATATGGATCTGTATTAGGGAGGAGGATATGGATCTGTACTAGGGAGGAGGGATACGGATCTGTATTAGGGAGGAGGGATATGGATCTGTATTAGGGAGCAGGATATGGATCTGTATTAGGGAGTGGGATATAGATCTGTATTAGGGAGGAGGATATGGATCTGTATTAGGGAGGAGGGATACGGATCTGTATTAGGGAGCAGGATATGGATCTGTATTAGGGAGTGGGATATGGATCTGTATTAGGGAGGAGGATATGGATCTGTATTAGGGAGCAGGATATAGATCTGTATTAGGGAGCAGGATATGGATCTGTATTAGGGAGCAGGATATGGATCTGTATTAGGGAGCAGGATATGGATCTGTATTAGGGAGCAGGATATGGATCTGTATTAGGGAGCAGGATATGGATCTGTATTAGGGAGCAGGATACGGATCTGTATTAGGGAGCGGGATATGGATCTGTATTAGGGAGCAGGATATGGATCTGTATTAGGGAGCAGGATATGGATCTGTATTAGGGAGGAGGGATATGGATCTGTATTAGGGAGCGGGATATGGATCTGTATTAGGGAGCAGGATATGGATCTGTATTAGGGAGCAGGATATGGATCTGTATTAGGGAGTGGGATATGGATCTGTATTAGGGAGCAGGATATGGATCTGTATTAGGGAGGGGGATATGGATCTGTATTAGGGAGAGGGATATGGATCTGTATTAGGGAGCAGGATATGGATCTGTATTAGGGAGGGGGATATGGATCTGTATTAGGGAGGAGGCATATGGATCTGTATTAGGGAGCAGGATATGGATCTGTATTAGGGAGGAGGGATATGGATCTGTATTAGGGAGGGGGATATGGATCTGTATTAGGGAGCAGGATATGGATCTGTATTAGGGAGGAGGGATATGGATCTGTATTAGGGAGGAGGGATATGGATCTGTATTAGGGAGGGGGGATATGGATCTGTATTAGGGAGGGGGATATGGATCTGTATTAGGGAGCAGGATATGGATCTGTATTAGGGAGTGGGATATAGATCTGTATTAGGGAGCGGGATATGGATCTGTATTAGGGAGCAGGATATGGATCTGTATTAGGGAGCAGGATATTGTAACGCCTGGAGTAGTGGATCCACTGGACCGTCACCAGTGATGGCACTAACCTCACCAGGGAGCGGAGTCTAAGGGGCCGCTGGTTTTCACCAGAGCCCGCCGCAAGGCGGGATGGACTTGCTGCGGCAGGCGACCCCCAGGTCGCTACCCCTGGCTTGGTTGCTGGTGATGGCAGGCGAGGCGTGGCAGGAGCTGTAGGCAGGAGATGATACTGGCAATGGTCTGTAGGTGAGACCGCACGTGACAGGCAGAACACAGGAGCAATGGTGAAATAGGGGAACAGGAACCAGGAACAAGGACTAGGGACCAGGTAGCGGATAGGAAACAGGAACAGGGACTAGGGACCAGGTAGCGGATAGGAATCAGGAACAACAGGGAGCTGGGCCAAACGCTATGGGAAGCATGTAGAGGCTCCAACCCAAGGGACAGGGCATGCTGGGATTTATAGGGGAGTGATTGGTGCAACTAACCAATTAAGGGCGGACTGGCCCTTTAAATCTGAGACAGCCGGCGCGCGCGCGCCCGAAGAGGCGGGGACGCGCGCGCCGGCCGGCACAGCGACAGACAGGAACGTGGAGAGGTGAGGCGCCCCCCGGGGCCGAAGTAACAGCAGCGCCGGATCCCTGACTATGGACACCGGCTGCTGCATGGGGCAGGAGGCGGTCGCGGCGGCGGCCCGGAACGCGGGACAGTACCCCCCCCCTTTGGCCTCCCCCTCTTTCTTGCCTGCAGATGGCACAGGAAGCCACAAAGTCTTTGACATCTTGGAACAGACTGGACCACCAGTAGTGACGGGAGATCCGTTGGCCGGTCTTACGGACTCCAGAGTGCCCGGCCTCCAATGAGGAATGTCCCCACTTCAAAATACCTCTTCGAAGCGCAGGGTGAACATGAGTCTTTCCGGGGGGTATTCTCTGAAGAGTAGAAGTGACGACTGGTACTAGGCGATCAGGAGGTATACTGTGGCGAGGGGATGTGGGTTTGTGGATGAGATCCTTCTCGGCAGAGAAGGCATCCGCCAAGTCTTGGTCTTCTGCCGGTAGGCCGGATAGAGGCTTGGCGGGGTCAGGTGACGACACCGAGTACTTGGTCTGAGGTGACTTGAGACACTGGTTGGAACAGTCCTGACCCCAACTGATAATCTTCCAGGTTCTCCAGTCCAGCTTAGGAGCATGTAATTGCAGCCAAGGGAGTCCCAGGAGGATGGTGGAAGAAGAACGGGGCAGGACGTAGAAGGATATTTTTTCCTGATGTAAAGGACCCACCTGGAGGACTAGAGGTGCGGTCTGGAAATATATCTGGTCGGTAAGAATCTCGCCCGTGACCGAGGAGATAGTCAAGGGCCTGGCTAGTTGGATCACGGGTAGCCGCCATCTTTGGACCAACGTTGCCGCAATAAAACTGCCTGCTGACCCAGAATCGAGAAAGGCAGTAGTCTGGTGATTTTGTCCTGAGGGTGACTGGATGGAAACCGGCATAGACAAATTTGGAAAGGTAGCGTTCACGCCTAGGGACACCTGTCCCACCGGACCTAGGTGCGAGCATTTCCCGGACGTTTGGGGACGTAGGGGACATCTCAGCCGAAAGTGATCCGAACCACCGCAGTAGAGGCAGAGATTCAGCTCCAGACGACAGACTCTTTCATCAGGCGTCAGGTGAGCCCGTTCCACCTGCATGGGAATCTCAGGAGAGGGCTGGGACATCGGAAAGTCAGGATTCTGGAAAACCGGCGCCAGCTGGGGATGGCGACGGGAACGGCTTAGTAGATGTTCATGCCGAACCTCCTCCTCCCTCTCCGAAAAACGAGTATCAACTCTGGCGGCCAGTAGGATGAGTTCGTTCAGGGAGGTAGGTAGGTCTCGGGCGGAAAGCACGTCTTTCACTTGACTGGATAGGCCCTTCTTGAAGGTGGCTATTAGAGCGGCTTCATTCCAGTCCAATTCGGCCGCCAGGGTACGGAACTGGATGGCGTAATCGCCAACAGAAGAGCTCCCTTGAGAGAGGTTGAGAAGAGCAGTCTCGGCTGAAGAAGCACGGGCAGGTTCCTCAAAGACGGAGCGAAACTCGAATAGGAAGGCCCGGAGATTGGCAGCAACAGGATCATCACGGTCCCACAGTGGCGTGGCCCAGGCCAGGGCTCTACCCTCCAATAGGCTGATGATGAAAGCCACTTTAGAGCGCTCGGTGGAAAACTGACTACTTAAAAGTTCAATATGCATGGTGCACTGAGTCAGGAATCCTCTGCACAACTTGGAGTCACCAGAGTATTTGCTTGGAAGAGCCAGTCGGAGTGTAGAAACAGCGTCAGGAGGTGGTGTGCGCTGTAAGGCGGCAGTGAGTTGCTGGATCTGCTGCGACTGTTTCTGGATTTGTTGCGCCTGTTGAGCGACCACTCTGGCGACGTCACGGAGATCAGGCACCTCGCCGGGATCCATGGTTGGAGCCTACTGTAACGCCTGGAGTAGTGGATCCACTGGACCGTCACCAGCGATGGCACTGACCTCACCAGGGAGCGGAGTCTAAGGGGCCGCTGGTTTTCACCAGAGCCCGCCGCAAGGCGGGATGGACTTGCTGCGGCAGGCGACCCCCAGGTCGCTACCCCTGGCTTGGTTGCTGGTGATGGCAGGCGAGGCGTGGCAGGAGCTGTAGGCAGGAGATGATACTGGCAATGGTCTGTAGGTGAGACCGCACGTGACAGGCTGAACACAGGAGCAATGGTGAAATAGGGGAACAGGAACCAGGAACAAGGACTAGGGACCAGGTAGCGGATAGGAAACAGGAACAGGGACTAGGGACCAGGTAGCGGATAGGAAACAGGAACAACAGGGAGCTGGGCCAAACGCTATGGAAGCATGTAGAGGCTCCAACCCAAGGGACAGGGCATGCTGGGATTTATAGGGGAGTGATTGGTGCAACTAACCAATTAAGGGCGGACTGGCCCTTTAAATCTGAGACAGCCGGCGCGCGCGCGCCCTAGGAGGCGGGGACGCGCGCGCCGGCCGGCACAGCGACAGACAGGAACGTGGAGAGGTGAGGCGCCCCCCGGGGCCGAAGTAACAGCAGCGCCGGGTCCCTGACTATGGACACCGGCTGCTGCATGGGGCAGGAGGCGGTCGCGGCGGCGGCCCGGAACGCAGGACGCCGCCGCGGCCGTGACAGATATGGATCTGTATTAGGGAGGGGGGATATGGATCTGTATTAGGGAGCAGGATATGGATCTGTATTAGGGAGGAGGATATGGATCTGTATTAGGGAGTGGGGATATGGATCTGTATTAGGGAGCGGGATATGGATCTGTATTAGGGAGGAGGATATGGATCTGTATTAGGGAGCAGGATATGGATCTGTATTAGGGAGGAGGGATATGGATCTGTATTAGGGAGCAGGATATAGATCTGTATTAGGGAGGAGGATATGGATCTGTATTAGGGAGAGGGATACGGATCTGTATTAGGGAGGAGGGATACGGATCTGTATTAGGGAGCGGGATATGGATCTGTATTAGGGAGGAGGATACGGATCTGTATTAGGGAGCGGGATATGGATCTGTATTAAGGAGGAGGATATGGATCTGTACTAGGGAGCGGGATACGGATCTGTATTAGGGAGCAGGATATGGATCTGTATTAGGGAGTGGGATATAGATCTGTATTAGGAAGCAGGATATGGATCTGTATTAGGGAGGGGGGATATGGATCTGTATTAGGGAGCAGGATATGAGTCTGTACTAGGGAGCAGGATATGGATCTGTATTAGGGAGCAGGATATGGATCTGTATTAGGGAGCAGGATATGGATCTGTATTAGGGAGCAGGATATGGATCTGTATTAGGGAGCAGGATATAGATCTGTATTAGGGAGGGGGGATATGGATCTGTATTAGGGAGGGGGGATATGGATCTGTATTAGGGAGGAGGATATGGATCTGTATTAGGGAGTGGGATATAGATCTGTATTAGGGAGCGGGATATGGATCTGTATTAGGGAGTGGGATATAGATCTGTATTAGGGAGCGGGATATGGATCTGTATTAGGGAGGGGGATATAGATCTGTATTAGGGAGCGGGATATGGATCTGTATTAGGGAGCAGGATATGGATCTGTATTAGGGAGCGGGATATGGATCTGTATTAGGGAGGAGGATATGGATCTGTATTAGGGAGCAGGATATGGATCTGTATTAGGGAGCGGGATATGGATCTGTATTAGGGAGCGGGATATGGATCTGTATTAGGGAGCAGGATATGGATCTGTATTAGGGAGCAGGATATGGATCTGTATTAGGGAGGAGGATATGGATCTGTATTAGGGAGGAGACAGCGGAGACTTGAATACAGGCCGGGCATCTAATAAAGCTCCAGATAGAACGGCCACTGTACGTAGCTTATGTTGTGGCCCCGACTAATCATACGCACCTCCCTCCCATTCCTTCCATCGGGGTCTGACCCTCACCATCTTTATCTAGAGGTTGCACGACGACATCTGAGCGCCGGAGCGCGGCCTACAAACATTTCCTCTGTAATTTGCTATTTATTTAATGCGGTCCAGGCGCCGTGTGCAAACGTCTCTGATATCGATGCCGGCAATTTCCAGATGTTAGATGCTTTGATTTATTTGTACAATGTGACGGAACCTGTTGGCATGACAACAGCTTCTTCCTCCCCCGGCATTTTAACATTTTACAAGGACAAATGCACTTAAAAATAATTGGATTTGTTGTGTTTGTGACATTTGTGTTTCGGTATCAGCTCTGCATTTAAATATCAAAGGAGACCACGGCGCAAACTTTGCTTTTCTTTTTGGCTGCAGAATATTTGAGCTTCTGCCCACGTGGCTATAAGAAGATAATATAATATAACGCTACAAGATTGTGTAAACACTGGAGGAACATGGAGGGAAGCGAGGACGGCAGCGCGGCTGAGCGGGAGGCGCTGCATCAGGTGCGTCATGTGACTGGGAACACCAGGCAACAAGGGCCTCATTTCTTGCATTTTTTCTCTATTTTTCTGGACACTGCCACCCCGAGCCCCCCGGCCTACGGCAGTGCCGTCCTTCCTCCATCTATTGGACATTTTTATTCTTGCAGTTTTATATTATACTTTGTTATACCTGCTTATATGTTGTGTCCTGAATTCCAAACCCCGACGAGAACTCGCTGAGTTTTCCCTTTAACTATAATAACATTTACATGGATTTTACTGAAGAATTCACGACAGGTCTCCGTCAGTCAGATACGTAATAATCCATCTCTGGGGGCGACTGAGCGACAATTATTCCATTTAGCAGACAACTGCTGTTTCTATGGCGATCACTGACAGTCCGCCCGGGGGGTCCCCAGGACCCTATTTCAGGATCCATTATCTATGGAATAGAAAATGGTTTAAGCGTAAAGTGCTCAGGAGAGAGGCACCAAAAATCTGATGTCTCCTGAGTGCGGCCGCCAACACGGCCATCGCATGTCATAGTATCAGGCCAGTAATAGAATGTAATAGATGGAAGAAGAAGACGATGGATGGATGCCCGGGGCGGCTGTCTGTGGATGGATACCCCGGGATGGCTGTCTGTGGATGGATACCCCGGGGCGGCTGTTTGTGGATGGATACCCCGGGATGGCTGTCTGTGGATGGAGGCCCAGGGCGGCTGCCTGTGGATGGATACCCCGGGGCGGCTGTCTGTGGATGGAGGCCCAGGGCGGCTGCCTGTGGATGGATACCCCGGGGCGGCTGTCTGTGGATGGATACCCCGGGGCGGCTGCCTGTGGATGGATACCCCGGGGCGGCTGCCTGTGGATGGATACCCCGGGGCGGCTGCCTGTGGATGGATACCCCGGGGCGGCTGCCTGTGGATGGATACCCCGGGGCGGCTGCCTGTGGATGGATACCCCGGGGCGGCTGCCTGTGGATGGATACCCCGGGGCGGCTGTCTGTGGATGGATACCCCGGGGCGGCTGTCTGTGGATGGATACCCCGGGGCGGCTGTCTGTGGATGGATACCCCTGGGCGGCTGTCTGTGGATGGATACCCCGGGGCGGCTGTCTGTGGATGGATACCCTGGGGCGGCTGTCTGTGGATGGATACCCCGGGGCGGCTGTCTGTGGATGGATGCCTCGGGACGGCTGCCTGTGGATGGATACCCCGGGGCAGCTGTCTGTGGATGGATACCCCGGGGCGGCTGTCTGTGGATGGATGCCTCGGGACGGCTGTCTATCAGTACCACCACCCACAGAAAGGGGAAAAATAACCCAAGGGGAGAGATTTATCAAAGGGTGTAAAATTGTGACTGGTGCAAACTGCCCACAACAACCAATCACAGCTCAGCTTCCAGCTCTGGTGAAAGAAAAGAGGAGCTGTGATTGGTCGCTGTGGTCAGTTTGCACCAATCAAAATTTTACACCCTTTGATAAATCTCCTCCAAGGTGTGCGGCTAGTGTGTATAGGTGCTGGTGTGTGTATAGGTGCCGGTGTGTGTATAGGTGCCGGTGTGTGTATAGGTGCCGGTGTGTGTATAGGTGCCGGTGTGTGTATAGGTGCCGGTGTGTGTATAGGTGCCGGTGTGTGTATAGGTGCTGGTGTGTGTATAGGTGCTGGTGCGGAGGAAAGGATGACTGAGTCCCAGTGATATAAAAATCTAACCGCTTTACTGTACAGTCTCTTGATAGTACAAAACACTTTAGCAGCAAATAGATAAATCTTTACACAGACTATAGTGCTTGAACTTATCTGTGCTGAGAAGATACTTGAGGAAGTAGAGTAGAGGTAGTTGTAGCAGTGCTTGAACTGTACTGCAAGATAGGACACTTCATAGTAGATATAGTAGGAATACTGAAAGAATGAAGTGTCTCTGGTTGCTTCTGCATACAGGTGTCTTAACCTAACTCACTGAAATGACATTTCCCGGACAAGGGTCCTGGCAGAGCCAGGCCCTGGCTTGGCTACAGCAGGGACATCTGCTCTGTGTGTCCTTCTCCCACAAGAATCTGAGTAGAACTGATGCTACACCTCCTCCTACCAAGTAACCTCCTATAGGCGCTATGCAAGGGACCCTGTGAGTGGTGGAAAGGGATGTGTGCAAAAAAAGAAGAAGAGTGATAGGTCAGAAGGAAAGAACATCTCCTATAGGCTGGCAAAAGCACATGGTAAACATAAAACAGTAACATACATACAAGAGCATACATATAAAATCCTCCTGGTGAGACCCACATGACCGCAATTAGCAGGAGACACCTGAGTGCACATGGTTTTAATCCCTCCTGTTTTTTCCCATTCTGTTTGCTGCAGCTATGGTGAGTGTAATACCTTATCCAGACTTGTGCTGCTTGGGGGCGACCTTCTCCGCCGGCGGTGCTGGCCGGGTTCTGGTGTGGTGTTTTTGGGTCTGGTCCTGTGGCATGGGGGTCGCAGGGCCGTCCCATGGCCCCCGTTCCCTGACTGTGCACGCCTGCGGGGTTGGTGGCCACTGACTGGCACGGTGTGGACTTAGTGTAGGGACCCATGTGTATCAGATACCGGCACGAGGTACATGGGGCAGTATGGCTTGATCAATTCATACACAAAATTCTGATGTGTTTTTTATTTAGCCAAGCGGCACTAGTATCAGCCATAGGTGTGAGGTGCAGCACTCTGTTTCTTCCCTGAACCGCATATATATAAAATACTGACGTCTTGTGGTGAAACTCTATAATACCTTCATCACCACTTTGTAGTAAGGAGCTTTTGTAACAGTTGTACATGAAAAAGAACACCCATGGTGGGACACCACATATGGAGATGGATCTAATCATTGATTCAATGTGGAAAATTGTTTGCTTGTTTGTGTAGAGTAGTCACGTGCTGTTACCAGGATTATTGGTCATTGGCCTATTGGTTACCACATGAGGGTCTGGCATCTGCTGCATGTGGTGACCAACAGTAAATGTGGGAATGCGGCCTAAGACTGATCTAATATCAATATCATGTTCAGAGCCTAGAAAATCCTGATGCTGATTGGTGAGTGAAGATTGGGGGGGGGGGGGTGTCTGCAGGTGTAGTGCCGGGGGCCCTGGGTACTGTATATATGGGGGGTCTGCAGGTGTAGTGCCGGGGGGCAGCAGCTGGTAATATGGCCCTGGGTACTGTATATATGGGGGGTCTGCAGGTGTAGTGCCGGGGGCCCTGGGTACTGTATATATGGGGGGTCTGCAGGTGTAATGCTGGGGGCAGCAGCTGGTAATACGGCCCTGGGTACTGTATATATGGGGGATCTACAGGTGTAGTGCCAGGGGCAGCAGCTGGTAATATGGCCCTGGGTACTGTATATATGGGGGGTCTGCAGGTGTAGTGCTGGGGGCTGTAGCTGGTAATACGGCCCTGGGTACTGTATATATGGGGGGGTCTGCAGGTGTAGTGCTGGGGGCCCTGGGTACTGTATATATGGGGGGTCTGCAGGTGTAGTGCTGGGGGCCCTGGGTACTGTATATATGGGGGGTCTGCAGGTGTAGTGCCGGGGGCCCTGGGTACTGTATATATGGGGGGTCTGCAGGTGTAATGCTGGGGGCAGCAGCTGGTAATACGGCCCTGGGTACTGTATATATGGGGGGGTCTACAGGTGTAGTGCCGGGGGCAGCAGCTGGTAATATGGCCCTGGGTACTGTATATATGGGGGGGTCTGCAGGTGTAGTGCCGGGGGCCCTGGGTACTGTATATATGGGGGGTCTGCAGGTGTAGTGCTGGGGGCCCTGGGTACTGTATATATGGGGGGTCTGCAGGTGTAGTGCCGGGGGCCCTGGGTACTGTATATATGGGGGGTCTGCAGGTGTAGTGCTGGGGGCAGTAGCTGGTAATATGGCCCTGAGTACTGTATATATGGGGGGGTCTGCAGGTGTAGTGCTGGGGGCCCTGGGTACTGTATATATGGGGGGTCTGCAGGTGTAGTGCTGGGGGCCCTGGGTACTGTATATATGGGGGGTCTGCAGGTGTAGTGCTGGGGGGGCAGCAGCTGGTAATACGGCCCTGGGTACTGTATATATGGGGGGTCTGCAGGTGTAGTGCTGGGGGCAGCAGCTGGTAATACGGCCCTGGGTACTGTATATATGGGGGGTCTGCAGGTGTAGTGCTGGGGGCAGCAGCTGGTAATACGGCCCTGGGTACTGTATATATGGGGGGGTCTGCAGGTGTAGTGCCGGGGGCCCTGGGTACTGTATATATGGGGGGTCTGCAGGTGTAGTGCCGGGGGCCCTGGGTACTGTATATATGGGGGGTCTGCAGGTGTAGTGCCGGGGGCCCTGGGTACTGTATATATGGGGGGTCTGCAGGTGTAGTGCCGGGGGCCCTGGGTACTGTATATATGGGGGGTCTGCAGGTGTAGTGCTGGGGGCCCTGGGTACTGTATATATGGGGGGGTCTGCAGGTGTAGTGCCGGGGGCAGCAGCTGGTAATACGGCCCTGGGTACTGTATATATGGGGGGTCTGCAGGTGTAGTGCTGGGGGCAGCAGCTGGTAATACGGCCCTGGCTATTGTATATATGCGAGCCCAAACTTTCAGCAAGTTCATTCACCTCTAATCCGGACAATAAACGTCCCATAGATTAACCATACTGTAAGATACGGTGGAGCGGCCGTCACTTATATACACAGCACCTCCCTAATGGTCGGGATATTATTTCCATACATTACGGGGACATCACTAATGTTTCTTATCTGCTGCATTTCCCCTCCCATAGCTTCTCAGTTTCTCTGTCTAATCTGCCTCTCCAGATCCCGTGTTTACCCCGCAGGGTAAATGAGATGCCTGATCTCTTCAGATTCCCAGGATCCTGCCGGGAGATGAAGCTGAGCTTTGTCTTCTTATCCGACTTCACCTGGAGTCCACAGAGATGGCGCTGGGCTGCGGAGCGTGGAAGCCGATCACATGGAGAACTCTCTTCTGTTTGTGGACGAGCTGCGGATCATGTCTGAGCACCTCACAGTAGCGGGGACTATGGGGGGGGGGGGGGGGGGGCGCCAGCTTTATTCCTCCCTGGTCAGTGGGCTAAGTTGTTGCTGAGCAGAAAAGACAAGGAAATGTACGTAGAGTATGGGCCCAGCCAGATGTGGTGGCTGCAAACCTCCCTTGGTGGTGCGGAGGAGGTACGGCCAGTTACTTGATGGTTAAGTGTGACGCCAGTTCTTTGGTGGTTTGCTGTGATATAGCCGTGCCCAGTGATATTATGTTGTGACGCCAGTGCCGGTTGGGCACACAGGTATGGGGACACACCTGCTTTTTTTTAAAGGGCCGGCTATACCTTGTTCCCCTGTGGACAATGTCCTGCCAGGTTGTTGCAGGGTCCCCTGGGTACTTATCACGGTGGTCCGGAGTGGAGTAGTGACCCACCCGGACCATTGGCACTGCCACCCACAGAGAGGGGAGATGACTCAGGGAGTGTGTGTGTGCTGTGTTGGTGCCTGACGAGGAATCACCGAGTCTCTTTAGCATGAATAAAATCTGGTTTATTATGGAGATACTTGTATGTAGCAGATCCTACAGCACACTTGATAAGACACTAAACACTTTAGGATCCAGATCTGTACTGAGGAAAGTCGTGCCGACTGGGCTGCGTGTTGACGAGTAGAAGAGCCGGTAAGAAGAGTACAGAGGAGGATGTCGAGAGAGTCGCAACCCAAGTAGTACTGTGCTCTGCCGGAACTTCGGAGGTAGAAATAGAAGAATACTTGAGAAGAGAAAAAGAGAATGCTTGTGCCCGTGTTTTGACTTTTTGGTCTTTGCACCACCTATTGCCCTACAAGTGTCGGGGGACCCGTCCTAGTGGGTTACACAAGTGCCAGACCTTGTTACCTGGGATGAGCTGAATGCTGAGGGTTCCCTACTTACACTCGTGCTGCGAGATAGAGTTCATAGGCATCTAGTAACTTTGCTCTATCTGGATCAGTTCCTTTACTCCCTTTATGGATCCTGCACTGTGTCTCTCCTGGTTCACAGTATGGGTTAGGAGGATCCCTGACTTGTCTTCTCTAGTGAAGGTTTAACACTGCATAGTGTTGTGTGAGGTTGCTTGAAAAGAATCTATGTCTAGATACATATGTTCTGCATCTAGACCACAGCTTAGACTGGGGACCTGGCAGGGCCCAGGGCCTGACTGGACCACTGTAAAGAGCACTCTGGCTAGTGTCCTTCCTCTCCAGAGTCTAGCGGCAAAAGACCCTACACTTCCCTTTTCCCATGTGACTTCTTACCTACAGCCCCTGTAAGGTGCGCTGTGAGTGGGTGAGGAGTAAAGAGAGAGATGATAGGTGAGGAGAAGAAAGAACTCTCAGTGGCATACAGATCCATGTGACATGCAAACAAACAATAACCCCTTACATACTACAGCTGTGCAATAACTAGATATATACAATGTCTTCGGTGACTTTAGATATATACAATACTGACATCTAGTGGTAGACGATAAAATAACTTCTAAATACTCCAGCATCACTTAAAGGGGTATTCCAGGATATTTTGACATTTACTCTACAGATTAGTCTTGTAATAAAATTAATTTGTCTCATTAGTTTCTATTACGAATTTTGTCTCTTTCTCGCAATTTTTACATGAGTCACGTGGTCCTGTGACGTCACCGAACCGGAAGAGTACTGACTTGCCGACTCAGCCGGCCTCTAGTTAGTTATTCACTTAGCAGGCTTCAGAGCCTTACAAACGGCCCTCCCTGAGCACGGGACGTCACATGACGCCCTGTTCCAGAGCTGGCCTGTCAGTGTAATCACCTCAATCCTCCCGGCCCCCCTCCCTGTGTAATGATTGCGGACCCCTCAGCCCCGGCCCCTCTCTCTCTGTAAATCATTGCGGACCCCCCGGCCGCGTCCCCCCCCCCCCCCCCTCTGTAATGATTGCGGACCCCTCCCGGCCGCGTCCCCCGACCCTGTGTAATAATTGCGCCCCCCTCTCCCTCTCTGTAATGATTGCGGACCCCTCCTGGCCGCATCCCCCATCCCTGTGTAAACATTACGATATACAGATCACTCACCCCCTGGTGTAAGCCTGTTGCATCGCTGGACCCGATTTCGGCGCCTTTTTCAAGCAGCTATCCTCAGCTGACAGGCGCTCTGTGTGAGGCAGGAGAGATTCCTTTCCTGCTCCGTACAGATCGCCTATAGATCGCCCAATACAACTCAGCTGACAGGCGCTCTGTACGAAGCAGGAAAGGAATCTCTCCTGCCTCACACAGAGCGCCTGTCAGCTGAGGATAGCTGCTTGAAAAAGGCGCCGAAATCGGGTCCAGCGATGCAACAGGCTTACACCAGGGGGTGAGTGATCTGTATATCGTAATGTTTACACAGGGATGGGGGATGCGGCCAGGAGGGGTCCGCAATCATTACAGAGAGGGAGAGGGGGGCGCAATTATTACACAGGGTCGGGGGACGCGGCCGGGAGGGGTCCGCAATCATTACAGAGAGGGAGAGGGGGGCGCAATTATTACACAGGGATGGGGGATGCGGCCAGGAGGGGTCCGCAATCATTACAGAGAGGGAGAGGGGGGCGCAATTATTACACAGGGATGGGGGATGCGGCCAGGAGGGGTCCGCAATCATTACAGAGAGGGAGAGGGGGGCGCAATTATTACACAGGGATGGGGGATGCGGCCAGGAGGGGTCCGCAATCATTACAGAGAGGGAGAGGGGGGCGCAATTATTACACAGGGTCGGGGGACGCGGCCGGGAGGGGTCCGCAATCATTACAGAGAGGGAGAGGGGGGCGCAATTATTACACAGGGATGGGGGATGCGGCCAGGAGGGGTCCGCAATCATTACAGAGAGGGAGAGGGGGGCGCAATTATTACACAGGGATGGGGGATGCGGCCAGGAGGGGTCCGCAATCATTACAGAGAGGGAGAGGGGGGCGCAATTATTACACAGGGATGGGGGATGCAGCCAGGAGGGGTCCGCAATCATTACAGAGAGTGGGGGGACGCGGCCGTGGGGTCCGCAATGATTTACAGAGAGAGGGGGGCCGGGGCTGAGGGGTCCGCAATCATTACACAGGGAGGGATTGAGGTGATTACACTGACAGGCCAGCTCTGGAACAGGGTGTCATGTGACGTCCCGTGCTCAGGGAGGGCCGTTTGTAAGGCTCTGAAGCCTGCTAAGTGAATAACTAACTAGAGGCCGGCTGAGTCGGCAAGTCAGTACTCTTCCGGTTCGGTGACGTCACAGGACCACGTGACTCATGTAAAAATTGCGAGAAAGAGACAAAATTCGTAATAGAAACTAATGAGACAAATTGATTATATTACAAGACTAATTTGTAGAGTAAATGTCAAAATATCCTGGAATACCCCTTTAAGCTGACGAAAGAACTTTTTGGACAGGTGTATAAGACACGAAAGGAGAAGAAAAAGAACCACCGTGGTGGGAACCCACACAGAGACACCTAAAGGGCCATTCTCTTCGGACCCCCGTACAGGTGCAGAACGAATCCCATTGTACAAATACGTGTACAACTTACTGCATCCTGTCTAGTCTACTGATGTATGCAGGCCAGGTGGAGGCTAGGAGAACACTGGTTTGGCCTCTGTAAGGCTACTAGAACCCTATAGATACGATTGTGGGTACAACCGGAGCCTTTTCTACTGTACCATCTAATGTGATCTGAAGACCCCATAATCTAAAAGGGAAGAAACCATATCCCTTGGTGACTGTTGGGTCAGTGTTCTTGTCGGTGTTTATGCACACAAAACCATGTGATGATATACCTGCACTTCATATGTCTCCCGGTGCAGTATAACAGTCTCCGTGTTTGGGGATAGAGATGAAACGACTTACTGCAGTTTATGGGGGGCACCGTCTGGATATGGAGGGGCACACTGACTGCACATGCCCCTCTGATTGTTAGAAGCTTCCAGGAAAGGGTTAAATGTTATTGGGAGGATTTAGCTCCTCCCTCTTGCAGGCACACCTCCTTGTGGTTTCCCATTAGCTCAGTGGCCAATAGACCAAGCTAAATGTGTAAGGGCCATAAGCCCAAACCTCACCCAGCAAAACACAACAATCACTGAACTCAGGGAGATCAGTGAAAAATTCCAATGGAGTCCTCATTTACGAGTCTCCATTGATTGCCCCATACAAAATTTGAATATGCAAAGGAGTCCGTGGAGCCTCAGTTACGAGTCTCAAAACACGGGAAAAGCCAGATCTCCCTCTCTCCAGAGAAGGAAGCCCATTGCCAAGTGGCGCCTCCTAGTGGGGAGAGCACCAAACCACCCTGATACGTAGTCCCTCAGGTCCTCACTCTGTTACCAGCTTTGGGACCTAAATAGGGAAACACCAGGGTGGCCCCTGTGAGTCACAGTCTAACTCTGTGGCGAGTATAACAACATAGGACAAGGGTTACCAAGGCGCTTCCGGCTGTGCCTGGCGCCTGTTACACACTCCCTACAACATGTTTAGAAAGTAATTACTCATCTGCCCACTTTATGGATAATATGCATACAGCAGAATATATTGCAGAAAATCATGACTAAGGTCCCAGTGGGGTCCGAAACACGTCGGTGTTATATGTATGTCCAATAAAGCATTCTATATCATTTGAGCTGGAGAGGAACATTTCTTCTTTTCGCATATGATACCCCGGAGTCCAGGGGAAGTCTCCCCGTGCACGAATACTGGGGCAATCAAGCCAGGAGACATGTTTTCTTCATTCACCGGAGTGCTGACCTTATACACATATTCTTTCCTCCTCTCGTTACCAAGGCTAGGCATCCATCCACAGACTGCAGTTTTGGGTTATTTGCCCCTCGTCAGTGTGGAGTTCCTTCTCTGGAGAGAGGCATATCTGGCTATTCTCATGTTTTGAGACTCGCAACTGAGGCTCCACGGACCTCTGCTTTGCATATTCAAACCTCACCCAGGTCTGCCCTCTACTGGTACAACGTAACTTTTACCGACTTATTATTAAAGAGTCTCTTTAGTGCTCACTCACTCAGTCACCATAGTCAATGCAGGTGCAGGTGCACCCGGCGGGGTCTAAGGTCACATGTAGCTGCCGGCTAGCTCGATTATTGGTGATCTGATTATTTATAATTGTGGTAGACTACCAGGTTAGGTTGAAGGTGGTGGTGGGTGGTTAGCCTAGTTGTGAGCTCCAGTGACATCGTGATGCGGTGCTAGTCCAGCACACAGGTGTGATGTTGATACCTGCTTATTTTGTGTGGCTGGCTGTGTTCTCCAAATGGTCGGTAACCTGCTGGGTTGTTGTGGGTCCCTTGGGCTTTTGTCACAGTAGTCCTGAGTAGCAACGGACCCACCCGGGATGTCGGTACCACCACCCACAGAAAGGGGAAAAGTAACCCAAGGTGTGCGGGGGGTGTATAGGTGCAGACAGAAGATGACAGAGTCCCATGCATTGTATAAAAATATAACAGCTTTACTGTAGAACTTTGCAGGTTATAGTACACGGTTTTACAAATATTAAATCTTGACACACTTGAATGCTTGACCTTCGTGCTGGAGGGAGGTGTTTGAGAGGAGTAAGAGACCTAGTTCTAGCGGTGCTTGTAGACTGAAGAGTAGAGCAGAGAAGAGGAGTTTGCCTGAGGAGCTCTAACACAATGCAGCTTTGTACTCAAGATATATCTTGAGTGAAGTGATACTCATACTCACATTTAGACACAGTCTGACCGACCTCTGGTAGCATAGAACCCGTCCCAGATGGGTAGCACGAGTCCCAGCCATGGTTATCTGGGTGTAGCTAGGTGTCCCTTTAACCCCTTAGCGACCCAAGACGTATCTCATACGTCATGGTGCCACGGAAGTGTTCAGAGCGGGGTCCCGCCGGGACCCCGCTCTGAACAGCGCTGATCCCGGCTGACATGTGCAGCCGGGGAGTGCCTCTATTAGCCGGCGCGGGTCCCGTTGCCGCGCCGGATAATTAAGCCTCTAAGTGCAGCTGTCAAACCTGACAGCTGCACTTAGAGGCTTCAGACCTCCCGTCCCTGGTGTCTAGTGGGATGGATCTCCCCCCCGCAATGCGATCGCTGGGGGGAGATCCGTTCTTCTGCCCGTGCCGGGCCTCAGCATCGGAATGGCGCTGATCCCGGCTCGGCAATAGATTGCTATGGCCTGCAGCAGGCCATAGTAATCTATGACCGATCTCATCGATCTTTGCTGTGTATATACATAGCATTGATCTCTATGAGAGATCTGTGCTGTCTATATACAAGTCCCCCAGGGGGGCTTCTAGTTACAGTAAAAAAATAAAGTAAAAAATGTTTTTTTATTAATAAAAATCCCCTCCCCTAATAAAAGTCCAAATCACCCCCCTTTTCCCATTTTATAAATATAAATAAATAAACAAATAAACAAACATGTTTGCTATCGCCGCGTGCGTAATCGCCCGAACTATTAATCACATTCCTGATCTCGCACGGTAAACGGCGTAAGCGCAAAAAAATTCCAAAGTGCAAAATTGTGCATTTTTGGTCGCATCAAATCCAGAAAAAATGTAATAAAAAGTGATCAAAAAGTCGCATATGCGCAATCAAGGTACCGATAGAAAGAACACATCATGGCGCAAAAACTGACACCTGACACAGCCCCATAGACCCAAGGATAAAAGCGCTATAAGCCGGGGAATGGAGCGATTTTAAGGAACATATATTTGTTAACAATGGTTTGAATTTTTTACAAGCCATTAGATAAAAGAAAAGTTATACATGTTATATATCATAGTAATCGTAAAAACTTGAGGAACATATATAACATGTCAGTTTTACCCCAGGGAGAACGGCGTAAATGCAAAACTCCCCGAAATCAAAACAAATTCCTTTTTTTTTTTCAATTTGACAACGCTAATGATTTTTTTCCCGGTTTCGCAGCATATATTATGGAAAAATAATGTCGGTCATTGCAAAGTACAGTTGGTTTCGCAAAAAATAAGCGCTCATATACGTCTCTAGGTGAAAAAATGCAAGCGCTATGGACTTTTAAACATAGAGTGGAAAAAGCAAAAGTGCAAAAATGAAAATTGGCTTTGACCTTAAGGGGTTAAAAGACACATGGGTACCATCCTTTGAAAACCAGCTTAAGTACTGACTCTTTAAGAGCGACTTGGGTACCATCCCTTTAAGAGTGACTTATGTTAATGCCCCTTTAAGAGCAACTTGGGTACTATCCCTTTAAGAGAAACTTGGGTACCATCCCTTTTTTTTTTAATCAGATAGTTTTTATTAGGTTTTTTTTTCCAAAGAAAATCATAAACAGTTTTTGGTAACAAAGTCACGTAAGAAAAAAGGTAGGACACCATAGCAATATGACAATAGTCGCTAAAAGGAAACATACAATTTTTGAACCCCTCATTTGGGGAGAATCAATAGCATAAGGATATACAATGATCAATAATCATCAGTTAGATGAACTATGCCCCAGTAAGAAAAGAAAGGCCGGGGAAAAGAAGAATACAAAACCAAAAGTCACAGAGCATAGTACCGGAGGAAGGGGGGAGAGTAAGACATCAATGATATAACATTTCAAAATATCAATGAAAAGGCTGTTGCGGTGGGTGTGAATGAGGCTGTAGCGTTTCCAAACTAACTCACAGTTTGCTAGCGACTATTTTGTATCTGGTTTAACATAACCTGTATCGGGTTCCTACAGCTATCCCACAAGGCCCTAGTGGGCAGACCTGCCGTATCTATCCAACGTCCCCATATTTTTTCAAATTTATGCACACACTTACGTTTAATATACACTCCTCTCTCCAACCTGATTACGCAGTTCGTCTTAGCAATACATTCTTGTACAGTGGGGGGTCAGTCTGAATCCATCTGGAGGCGATGGTCTTTCGGGCCTGATACAAAATTCTTTGTATGGCTATATTATCGCCGTCTTCCAGGTCTAACCTGGTGAGAACACCCAGTGAGCAAGCTTTGGGTTCCACTGGCACAGTAATACCGTAAATTTTTGTAATTACATTCGCGACTCCCTTCCAAAAGTCTTCCAACTGGTCGCATTCCCACATCATATGCAGTAGGGACGCATTATGAATGTTACACCGTGGGCATTCGGCTGAGGGCCGCGCCCCAATTTTGTGTAAAAAGATTGGAGTCTTGTATACCCTGTGTATTAAAAACAGCTGTGACAGCCGCTGGGCTTCACTGAGAGATACTATGGTGGTGAATTGTAACACCTCCCTCCAGTCTTCATCAGACAGACCCCCCACATCTATCTCCCATTTCTCTCTAATAGCCAGTGGGAATTTATCTAGGTGCGCATGTAGGAGTTGAGCAATAATGTGGAGATGAGTCCTCTGGCAGAATCCCCCTTGGTGATATAGCTAAGCGTAGAATTGGAGGTTATAGTTAGTTGCATCTGCCTGGCCTGAGCCTGTAGGGCTGAAGGTATTGATAAAATCTGGAGTGTGGGAGTGCATATGTATCCCGTAGAGAGTCAAATGTAACTATAATACCCTCCTGTATAATCTGATGTACATACAATACTCCCGCACCCTCCCATGGGGAGAACCCTTCCAGTTTGAAGAATTCAGGTAGTAATGGGTTACGCCACAACGGGGTAAAATCAGTGAGCCCTTCAATTTTCAGCAACTGTTTCATTTTAGTCCAGACCTTCACCATTAATACAAGTGTTGGGATATTTTTGCCCTGCCACTTGGTCTCACCCGTTTCCAGTGCCATTATAGGTAATTTATGTCTGCTAAGCCATGTGACCAGTCTACCCGTGTGCCGCACCTGATCTGCACATCCCCAGTTTCTAAAATGCTGCAGTTGGGAGGCCAGGAAGTAAATGTAGGGATTCGGGAGGGCTAGGCCTCCGTCAGTATTGTGCCTCGGTAGCGTCTCTAGACAGATGCACACCGACCTCTTACGCCAGACTAGGTCGCGGAATATACCTTGGATTCTGTGGAAGATGCGGAGTGGTATCCATACAGGGGAATTATGTATAACATAAAGTAGCTGAGGCATTAATATCATTTTTAAGAGGTTGCCACGGCCTATAACGGACAGTGGCAGGCGGCACCAGACATCTACCTTAGCTACAAACTTCCCAAGCAGTGGGGTCAGATTGTTAGCTATAAAGTCACGGGCATATGGAGTAATCATGATACCAAGGTATTTAAACTTATTCACTATTTGTAAATCAGCGGGGGCCAGGGAAGTACCCTCTGGGAGGGGCATGACGACAGATTTCGTCCAGTTTATAGACAACCCAGATCGCTGTCCAAATTCTTCTATGATAGTCTTAATACGGGGGAGGGAGTTAAGCACATCTCCGACATACAGCAACATGTCGTCCGCATATAGGGAGATGCGTTCCTCCACCGTCCCCTAGGAAAGCCCCGGAAGACCGTGGACGACCGCAGGAGACATGCTAGTGGTTCTATGGAAATTGCGAAGAGGAGGGGCGACAGGGGACAGCCCTGCCTGGTGCCCCTCCCCAGCGCAAACCCCCCCGACATGCCCCCATTGGCTCGGACCCTCGCCCGTGGCTGCGTGTACAATAATTGGACCCATTGAAGATAATTAGGCCCAAAGCCCATCTGTTTCATGACAGCCCATAGAAAGGCCCACTCGACGCTGTCGAAAGCTTTTGCAGCGTCGAGTGAGACCACTGCCAGGCAGGCCTCCCTGTCTGCCCCCAGCTGTAGATTCATATGTAAGCGATGCAGATTGATGGCAGTTGATCTGTCCGGCATAAAGCCGGACTGGTCACTATGAATTAGGGTCGTAATAACCAGCGTTAGTCTGTTAGCCAGGGCTCGGGCCAGTAGTTTTACATTGTTAGTGAGCAGAGAGATGGGCCGATAGGAGCCCGGTTCTGCCGGGTCCTTTCCTGGTTTTTTAATCACAACAATCGTCGCCTCTCTCATAGATGAGGGCAGGGCCGATTCTGGGGTCTCCGCCGCCTGAGGCAAACCGCAGGCGGCCGCCCCCTCACTAGCTCCCGACCCCCCCCCCCCAGACCACAATGCGTACCCGGCACCCCCGTATACAAAGAACACCCCCCCCCCCCGCGCGCGCGCTCCAGCTCTGCATCCGCTCACTCCACCGCCAAAGCTCACCGCTGTCCACTGCCGCGCTCCCGCGCCGTCAGTCAGCGGCTGTCATCGCCGCCATCCCGCCGCCAACGATAACCGCTGTCCCAGCTCATCGTGGCCCCCGCTGACCCCGGGCACTCACGACTTGCTGGAGGACCATGAAAGCTGCTGACTTGACAGCGCAGGAGCGCGGCGGGGGACATCGGTGAGCGTTGGTGGCGGGACCGGACGGCTGCCGCAGGACAAGTGAGCGGCTGCAGGGCGGCTATCTGCCGCCCCCTGCATGGCCGCAGAATCTGCCGCCTGAGGCGGAATACTCATTCCGCCTCATGGCAGAAGCGTCCCTGGATGAGGGTAGGAGGCCCTCGTGCAGGGATTCCTGGTAGACCTCCAACAGCTGAGGAAGGAGAACAGATTGATGTTTCTTGTAAAATTCCGCTGGAAGGCCGTCACACCCAGGAGCCTTCTCATTAGAAAAGGACTGGAGTGCGTCTTCCAGTTCCTCAACCGTTAGAGGCCCCTCCAGCAAGTCCCTTTGCTTGGCTGTCAGTCGTGGGAGTGAGACAGAACCAAGGTAGTGGTCAATCTCCTCTTCGGTCATGTTTACGGTCGAAGCGTATGTAGTGGCATATTAATTGTATAACTCAGTCAGAATCGCATTATCATCAGTCATCAACCCTCCTCCGTCGCCCTTAAAGCGCAACTATAATTTCAGTAGCCAAAAAATGAAATTTCTCAAATAAAAAGCCCTCGTGTTACCTTTTAAAAAGAGCCCTAAACTGCGTTGATAGCGTGTACGCTCGCTGAGATATCCCTAGTTGTTTGGCTCAGAAGAATAAATGAATTTTTCTTCTGGCTGACTGAAAGTGGGCGTGGCCTCTCCCTCATCTCCCTGGCTGCGTCCTTCCATTCACTGAGCAGCACCTCAGCAGATGTATCACACATAGCAGGATCAGATAGAGCCCCAACATACAGTATCACAATGTAAGATTAGATATCTCTCCCCCCCCCCCCCGCAATGCGATCGCGGAGGGGAGACCCATTCTAATGAGCCGGCAGGGGCTCAGCGTCGGAATGACGCTGATCCCGGCTCGGCAATCTATTCATATGGTCTGCAGCAGACCATTATAATAGGGCACCTAGCTGATGGATCATTGCTTTATTATATACACAGTATTAAGCTCAATGGGAGATCAGTGCTGTGTATATAGAAGCCCCCAGGTGGATCAGTGCTGTGTATATAGAAGTCCCCCAGGGGGATCAGTGCTGTGTATATAGGGGATCAGTGCTGTGTATATAGAAGTCCCCCAGGGGGATCAGTGCTGTGTATATAGGGGATCAGTGCTGTGTATATAGGGGATCAGTGCTGTGTATAGAGAAGTCCCCCAGGGGGATCAGTGCTGTGTATATAGGGGATCAGTGCTGTGTATAAAGAAGTCCCCCAGGGGGATCAGTGCTGTGTATATAGGGGATCAGTGCTGTGTACATAGGGGATCAGTGCTGTGTATATAAAAGCCCCCAGGGGGATCAGTGCTGTGTTTATAGGGGATCAGTGCTGTGTATATAGAAGCCCCCAGGGGGATCAGTGCTGTGTATATAGGGGATCAGTGCTGTGTATATAGGGGATCAGTGCTGTGTATATAAAAGCCCCCAGGGGGATCAGTGCTGTGTTTATAGGGGATCAGTGCTGTGTATATAGAAGTCCCCCAGGGGGATCAGTGCTGTGTATATAGGGGATCAGTGCTGTGTATATAGGGGATCAGTGCTGTGTATAGAGAAGTCCCCCAGGGGGATCAGTGCTGTGTATATAGGGGATCAGTGCTGTGTATAAAGAAGTCCCCCAGGGGGATCAGTGCTGTGTATATAGGGGATCAGTGCTGTGTACATAGGGGATCAGTGCTGTGTATATAAAAGCCCCCAGGGGGATCAGTGCTGTGTTTATAGGGGATCAGTGCTGTGTATATAGAAGCCCCCAGGGGGATCAGTGCTGTGTATATAGGGGATCAGTGCTGTGTATATAAAAGCCCCCAGGGGGATCAGTGCTGTGTTTATAGGGGATCAGTGCTGTGTATATAGAAGTCCCCCAGGGGGTTCAGTGCTGTGTATATAGGAGATCAGTGCTGTGTATATAGAAGTCCCCCAGGGGGATCAGTGCTGTGTATATAGGAGATCAGTGCTGTGTATATAGAAGTCCCCCAGGGGGATCAGTGCTGTGTTTATAGGGGATCAGTGCTGTGTATATAGGAGCCCCCAGGGGGATCAGTGCTGTTTATATAGGGGATCAGTGCTGTGTATATAGGAACACCCAGGGGGATCAGTGCTGTGTATATAGGGGGATCAGTGATGTGTATATAGGAGCCCCCAGAGGGATCAGTGCTGTGTATATAGAAGGCCCCCAGGGGGATCAGTGCTGTGTATATAGGAGGCCCCCAGGGGGATCAGTGCTGTGTATATAGGAGGCCCCCAGGGGGATCAGTGCTGTGTATATAGGAGGCCCCCAGGGGGATCAGTGCTGTGTATATAGGAGGCCCCCAGGGGGATCAGTGCTGTTTATATAGGGGATCAGTGCTGTGTATATAGGAACACCCAGGGGGATCAGTGCTGTGTATATAGGGGGATCAGTGATGTGTATATAGGAGCCCCCAGAGGGATCAGTGCTGTGTATATAGAAGGCCCCCAGGGGGATCAGTGCTGTGTATATAGGAGGCCCCCAGGGGGATCAGTGCTGTGTATATAGGAGGCCCCCAGGGGGATCAGTGCTGTGTATATAGGAGGCCCCCAGGGGGATCAGTGCTGTGTATATAGGAGGCCCCAGGGGGATCAGTGCTGTTTATATAGGAGGCCCCCAGGGTGATCAGTGCTGTGTATATAGGAGGCCCCCAGGGGGATCAGTGCTGTGTATATAGGAGGCCCCCAGGGGGGATCAGTGCTGTGTATATAGGAGGCCCCCAGGGGGGATCAGTGCTGTGTATATAGGAGGCCCCCAGGGGGATCAGTGCTGTGTATATAGGAGACCCCCAGGGGGATCAGTGCTGTGTATATAGGAGCCCCCAGGGGGATCAGTGCTGTGTATATAGGAGCCCCCAGGGGGATCAGTGCTGTGTATATAGGAGGCCCCCAGGAGGATCAGTGCTGTGTGTTTAGGAGGCCCCCAGGAGGATCAGTGCTGTTTATACAGGAGCCCCCAGGGGGATCAGTGCTGTGTATATAGAACATCAATGCTTTGTATATAGGGAATCAGTGCTATGTATATAGGAGGCCCCCAGGAGGATCATTGCTGTGTATATAGGGGATCAGTGCTGTGCATATAGAAGTCCCCCAGGGGGATCAGTGCTGTGTATATAGGGAATCAGTGCTATGTATATAGGAGGCCCCCAGGGGGATCAGTGCTGTGTATATAGGGGATCAGTGCTGTGCATATAGAAGTCCCCCAGGGGGATCAGTGCTGTGTATATAGGGGATCAGTGCTGTCTATATAGAAGTCCCCCAGGGGGATCAGTGTTGTGTATATAGGGGATCAAAGCTGTGTATATAGGAGATCAGTGCTGTGTATATAGAAGTCCCCCAGGGGGATCAGTGCTGTGTATATAGGAGTCCCCAGGGGGATCAGTGCTGTGTATATAGGAGTCCCCAGGGGGATCAGTGCTGTGTATATAGGAGTCCCCAGGGGGATCAGTGCTGTGTATAATGAAGTCCCCCAGGAGGATCAGTGTTGTGTATATAGGGGATCAGAGCTGTGTATATAGAAGTCCCCCAGGGGGATCAGTGCTGTGTATATAGAAGTCCCCCAGGGGGATCAGTGCTGTGTATATATGAGCCCCCAGGGGGATCAGTGCTGTGTGTATATAGGAGATCAGTGCTGTGTATATAGAAGTCCCCCAGGGGGATCAGTGCTGTGTATATAGGAGTCCCCAGGGGGATCAGTGCTGTGCATATAGGGGATCAGTGCTGTGTATATAGAAGCCCCCAGGGAGATCAGTGCTGTGTATATAGGAGTCCCCAAGGGGATCAGTGCTGTGTATAAAGGAGATCAGTGCTGTGTATATAGGAGATCAGTGCTGTGTATATAGAAGTCCCCCAGGGGGATCAGCGCTGTGTATAAAGGAGATCAGTGCTGTGTATATAGGGGATCAGTGCTGTGTATATAGGAGGCCCCAGGGGGATCAGTGCTGTGTATATAGGAGACCCTCAGGGGATCAGTGCTGTGTGTATATAGGAGATCAGTGCTGTGTGTATAGAAGTCCCCCAGAGGGATCAGTGCTGTGTATATAGGGGATCAGTGCTGTGTATATAGGAGACCCCCAGGGGGATCACTGCTGTGTATATAAAAGTCCCCCAGGGAGATCAGTGCTGTGTATATAGGAGCTCCCCAGGGGGATCAGTGCTGTGTATATAGGAGCCCCCAGGGGGATCAGTGCTGTGCATATAGGAGACCTCCAGGGGGATCAGTGCTGTGTATATAGGAGCCCCCAGGGGGATCAGTGCTGTGTATATAGGGGATCAGTGCTGTGTACATAGGGGTCCACCAAGGGGATCAGTGCTGTTTATATAGGGGATCAGTGCTGTGTATATAGGGGTCCACCAGGGGGACCAGTGCTGTGTATACAGGGGATCAGTGCTGTGTATATAGGGGTCCCCCAGGGGGATCAGTGCTGTGTATATAGAAGTCCCCCAGGGGGATCAGTGTTGTGTATATAGGGGATCAGAGCTGTGTATTTAGATCAGTGCTGTGTATATAGAAGTCCCCCAGGGGGATCAGTGCTGTGTATATAGGGGATCAGTGCTGTGTATATAGGAGACCCCCAGGGGGATCACTGCTGTGTATATAAAAGTCCCCCAGGGAGATCAGTGCTGTGTATATAGGAGCTCCCCAGGGGGATCAGTGCTGTGTATATAGGAGCCCCCAGGGGGATCAGTGCTGTGCATATAGGAGACCTCCAGGGGGATCAGTGCTGTGTATATAGGAGCCCCCAGGGGGATCAGTGCTGTGTATATAGGGGATCAGTGCTGTGTACATAGGGGTCCACCAAGGGGATCAGTGCTGTTTATATAGGGGATCAGTGCTGTGTATATAGGGGTCCACCAGGGGGACCAGTGCTGTGTATACAGGGGATCAGTGCTGTGTATATAGGGGTCCCCCAGGGGGATCAGTGCTGTGTATATAGGGGATCAGTGCTGTGTATATAGGAGCCCCCAGGGGGATCAGTGTTGTGTATATAGAAGCCCCCAGGGGGATCAGTGCTGTGTATATAGGAGCCCCCGGGGGGATCAGTGCTGTGTATATAGGAGTCCCCAGGGGGGTCAGTGTTGGGTATATAGGAGACCCCCAGGGAGATCAGTGCTGTGTATATAGGAGGCCCCCAGGGGGATCAGTGCTGTGTATATAGGAGGCCCCCAGGGGGATCAGTGCTGTGTATATAGGAGACCCCCAGGGGGATCAGTTCTGTGTATATAGGAGCCCCCAGGGGGATCAGTGCTATGTATACAGGAGCCCCCAGGGGGATCAGTTCTGTGTATATAGGAGCCCCCAGGGGGATCAGTGCTGTGTATATAGGAGCCCCCCAGGGGGCGGGGTCAGTGCTGTGTATATAGGAGACCCCCAGGGGATCAGTGCTGTGTATATAGGAGCCCCCAGGGGGATCAGTGTTGTGTATATAGGAGCCCCCAGGGGGATCAGTGCTGTTTATATAGGAGCCCCCAGGCGAATCAGTGCTGTGTATATAGCGGATCAGTGCTGTGTATATAGGAGCCTCCAGGGGGATCAGTGCAGTGTATATAGGAGCCCCCCAGGGGGGTCAGTGCTGTGTATATAGGAGCCCCCAGGGGGATCAGTGCTGTTTATATAGGAAATCAGTGCTGTGTATATAGAAGACTGCCAGGGTGATCAGTGCTGTGTATATAGGAGCCCCCAGGGGGATCAGTGCTGTGTATATAGGAGACCCCCAGGGGGATCAGTGCTGTGTATATAAGAGTCACCCAGGGGGATCAGTGCTGTGTATATAGGAGTCCTCCAGGGGGATCAGTGCTGTGTATATAAGAGCCCCCAGGGGATCAGTGCTGTGTATATAAGATTCCCCAGGGGGATCAGTGCTGTGTATATAGGAGATCAGTGCTGTGTATATAGGAGGACCCCAGGGGGGATCAATGCTGTGTATATAGGAGCCCCCAGGGGGATCAGTGCTGTTTATATAGGGGATCAATGCTGTGTATATAGGAGGCCCCAGGGGGATCAGTGCTGTGTATATAGGAGACCCCCAGGGGGATCAGTGCTGTGTATATAGGAGCCCCCAGGGGGATCAGTGCTGTGTATATAGGGGATCAGTGCTGTGTATATTGGAGACCCCAGGGGATCAGTGCTGTGTGTATAGGGGATCAGTGCTGTGTACATATGAGCCCCCGCTGTGTATATAGGAGCCCCCCAGGGGGATTAGTGCTGTGTATATAGGAGCCCCCATGGGGGGTCAGTGCTGTGTATATGGGGGATCAGTGATGTGTATATAGGAGCTCCCAGGGGGAACAGTGCTGTGTATATAGGAGCCCCCCAGGGGGATTAGTGCTGTGTATATAGGAGGCCCCAGGGGGATCAGTGCTGTGTATATAAGGGATCAGTGCTGTGTATATAGGGGATCAGTGCTGTGTATATAGGGATTAGTGCTGTGTATATAGAAGCCCCCAGGGGGATCAGTGCTGTGTATATAGGAGCCCCCAGGGGGATCAGTGCTGTGTATATAAGAGCCCCCAGGGGATCAGTGCTGTGTATATAGGAGCCCCCAGGGGGATCAGTGCTGTGTATATAGGAGCCCCCAGGCGGATCAGTGCTGTGTATATAGGAGCCCCCCAGGGAGGGGGTTTAGTGCTGTGTAAATAGGAGTCCTCAGGGAATCAGTGCTGTGTATATAGGAGGCCCCCAGGGGGATCAGTGCTGTGTATATAGGAGCCCCCAGGGGGATCAGTGCTGTGTATATAGGGGATCAGTGCTGTGTATATAGGAGACCCCAGGGGATCAGTGCTGTGTACATAGGAGACCCCCAGGGGGATCAGTGCTGTGTATATAGGAGGCCCCAGGGGGATCAGTGCTGTGTATATAGGGCATCAGTGCTGTGTATATAGGAGGCCACAGGGGGATCAGTGCTGTGTATATAGGAGGCCCCCAGGGGGATCAGTGCTGTGTATATAGGAGCCCCCAGGGGGATCAGTGCTGTGTATATAGGGGATCAGTGCTGTGTATATAGGAGACCCCAGGGGATCAGTGCTGTGTACATAGGAGACCCCAAGGGGGATCAGTGCTGTGTATATAGGAGGCCCCAGGGGGATCAGTGCTGTGTATATAGGGCATCAGTGCTGTGTATATAGGAGGCCACAGGGGGATCAGTGCTGTGTATATAGGAGATCCCCAGGGGGATCAGTGCTGTGTATATAGGAGCCCCCGGGGGATCAGTGCTGTTTATATAGGAGCCCCCAGGGGGATCAGTGCTGTTTATATAGGAGCCTCCAGGGGGGTCAGTGCTGTGCATGTAGGAGTCCCCAGGGAATCAGTGCTGTGTATATAGGAGACCCCAGGGGGATCAGTGCTGTGTATATAGGAGACCCCAGGGGGATCAGTGCTGTGTATATAGGAGACCCCAGGGGGATCAGTGCTGTGTATATAGGGGATCAGTCCTGTGTATATAGGAGCACCCAGGTGGACCAGTGCTGTGTATATAGGGGATCAGTGCTGTGTATATAGTAGCTCCAGGGAGATCAGTGCTGTGTGTATATAGGAGGACCCCAGGGGGATCAGTGCTGTGTATATAGGTGACCCCCAGAGGGATCAGTGCTGTGTATATAGGAGACCTCCAGAGGGATCAGTGGTGTGTATATAGGAGCTCCAGGGAGATCAGTGCTGTGTATATAGGAGCCCCCATGGGGGTCAGTGCTGTGTATATAGGAGCCCCCAGGGGGATCAGTGCTGTGTATATAGGAGGCCCCCAGGGGGGATCAGTGCTGTGTATATAGGAGTCCCCAGGGCGATCAGTGCTGTGTATATAGGAGCCTTCATGGGGGTCAGTGCTGTGCATGTAGGAGTCCCCAGGGAATCAGTGCTGTGTATATAGGAGACCCCAGGGGGATCAGTGCTGTGTATATAGGAGACCCCAGGGGGATCAGTGCTGTGTATATAGGAGCCCCCAGGGGGCTTTATATTACTGTTGGTGAAAAAAGAATAAAGTGTTGTTATTAATAAATAACCCCTCCCCTAATAAAAGTCCATTCACTCCCCTTTTCCCATTTTATAAATAAAAGTAAATAAATAAGCAAACATGTTTGGTATCGCTGTGTGCGTAATCGCCCGAAATATTAATTAATTTAATTCATGGTCCTTCACGGTAAACAGTGTAAGCGCAAAACAATTCCAAAGTGCAAAATTGCGCATTTTTGGTTGCATCAAATCCAGAAAAATTGTAATAAAAGGGATCAAAAAGTCGCATATGCGCAACCAAGTTACCAATAGAAAGTACAGATCATGGTGCAAAAAATGACACCTGACACAGCTCTATAGGCCAAAGGATAAAAGCGTTATAAGTATGGGAATGGAGCGATTGTAAGGAACGTTTATTTTCTATAAAAAGGTTTTATTTTTTTACGGGCCATCAATTAATATAAAAGTTATACATGTTACATATCGTTTTAATCGTACCGACTTGAGGAACATAGATAACATATTTTCCATAGAACAGACGACATAAAAACAAAGCCCCCCCCCAAAAAAAAAAATTGCGTTTTTTCTTTAATTTCACTGCACATATAATTTTTTTCTGGTTTCGCAGCCTATTTTATGCAAAAATTCAGCCTCTCATTGCTAAATACATTTAGTGTCGCAAAAAATAAGGGCTCATGTGGGTCAGTAGGTGTAAAAATGCAACTGCTATGGCCTTACATACATAAGGAGGAAAAAGCGAAAATTAGCCCGGTCTTTAAGGGGTTAAGAGCGACTTATGTAATGCCCCTTTAAGAGCAACTTGGGTACCGTCCTTTTAAGAGCAACTTGGGTACCGTCCCTTTAAGAGCAGCTTGGGTACTGTCCCTTTAAGAGCGACTTGGGTACGTCATTTTTTAGAGCGACTTATGTAATGCCCCTTTAAGAGCGACTTGGGTACCATCCCTTTAAGAGCAACTTGGGTACCGTCCCTTTAAGAGCGACTTTGGTACCATCCCTTTAAGAGCGACTTGGGTACCGTCTCTTTAAGAGCGACTTGGGTACCATCCCTTTAAGAGTGGCTTGGGTACTGTCCCTTTAAGAGCGACTTATGTAATGTCCCTTTAAGAGCGGCTTGGGTACTGTCTCTTTAAGAGCGACTTGGGTGCATCCCCTCAGCTCTCCTACTTTTCTGACTGAACTTAGTGCGCAAAGCGGTTCGCGCTGTATTAATCTCAGAAGAATAGTTGGAAGAAGAAGAAACGGAAGAAGAAGAAGAAGAAGAAGAAGAATAGGGATTACAACACCAGGATTTTTCAAGCACTATAATAAATAAAAATAAGCACATAAATACTAATAAAATAAAATAAATAAGTAATAATAAAAAATAATAATAATTAAAAAAAAATAATAATAATTACTTTCTTATTGTCACAGTATAAATGGGGCGCCACTCCGCCATCCTTAAATACCACAAAATCCCCTCCCCTCTTATCTCCAATAGAGAAAGAAAAGAGCACTATACCATATCATTCCTAGTAACTATTTCGGCACCGGGGAGGCAGGTCCCCCATTCCCTACTTGATCATGCACATTACTATCTTAACTTTAACAAACAAAAACAAAACAAGAAACAGATCAGTACAGACTCATCCCCCCCCACATGTCCACCGGTGATGCTCTAAACCAACATGATCACTTCCACACCCTACTACCCTATTCTTAGTCCATTTTTTAATATCCCCGCCTAAATAGTACAGTCTATGTGGGTCGGGGTGTTCCTGGGTGACTACTCTCCCTGTTGTGTGCGGAGCACTGCATACTAGATATAGTGGTTTGACTGAAAGAACTGTTGGTCTCTATTTGCATCTGTTCACACTTGTGGCTAGACATAACTGAACTGCTGTCCCTGACAGCTCTTACCAATGACCTCAATGGGTCACTATGACGTAGGACCAATCACCACTATTCTTACTGCCAGCTGGGAGGTCTGCGTAATAGACGCAACATCAGACGCCAAATATTACTCCCCCAATAGATTAGGCTGATGTAAACGTCCGTCCGTCACCAGAAGGGCGTGGAAATCCCAGTGCCGCCAGCAGAACTGACCAATCACGCTGTGCTATCCACTCTGAGGTGTCACAGGATCACAGAGGCCTTCTGGGTCATAGCAGTCATGTGATTGGGCATGTGACATATCTGATCACATGACTTAAAAAACAGAAGGTGCAACAGCAACCCACAGGGGCAGGGACTTACCATATATACTCCCCCCAATGTACACACGGTAAACACCTGCTCTGTAGATATTAAAAAGTGAGGATCTTAGCAAACTATTTGATCAAACAGACTGTATTATGTCACCAGGTTACAGAGTGTCCCCCCCCCCCATGTCACCAGGTTACAGAGTGTTCCCCCGTGTCACCAGGTTACAGAGTGTCCCCCATGTCACCAGGTTACAGAGTGTCCCCCCCCATGTCACCAGGTTACAGAGTGTCCCCCCCCCCCATGTCACCAGGTTACAGAGTGTCCCCCCCCCCCATGTCACCAGGTTACAGAGTGTCCCCCCCCCATGTCACCAGGTTACAGAGTGTCCCCCCCCCATGTCACCAGGTTACAGAGTGTCCCCCCCCATGTCACCAGGTTACAGAGTGTCCCCCCATGTCACCAGGTTACAGAGTGTCCCCCCCCATGTCACCAGGTTACAGAGTGTCCCCCCCCCCCATGTCACCAGGTTACAGAGTGTCCCCCCCATGTCACCAGGTTACAGTGTGTCCCCCCCCATGTCACCAGGTTACAGAGTATTCCCCCCCCCCCGTGTCACCAGGTTACAGAGTGCCCCCCCCATGTCACCAGGTTACAGAGTGTCCCCCCCCATGTCACCAGGTTACAGAGTGTCCCCCCCCCCATGTCACCAGGTTACAGAGTGTCCCCCCCCCATGTCACCAGGTTACAGAGTGTCCCCCCCGTGTCACCAGGTTACAGAGTGTCCCCCCCCCCATGTCACCAGGTTACAGAGTGTCCCCCCCCATGTCACCAGGTTACAGAGTGTCCCCCCATGTCACCAGGTTACAGAGTGTCCCCCCGTGTCACCAGGTTACAGAGTGTCCCCCCCCCATGTCACCAGGTTACAGAGTGTCCCCCCCCCATGTCACCAGGTTACAGAGTGTCCCCCCCCCATGTCACCAGGTTACAGAGTGTCCCCCCCCCATGTCACCAGGTTACAGAGTGTCCCCCCCATGTCACCAGGTTACAGAGTGTCCCCCCCCCCATGTCACCAGGTTACAGAGTGTCCCCCCCCCATGTCACCAGGTTACAGAGTGTCCCCCCCCATGTCACCAGGTTACAGAGTGTCCCCCCATGTCACCAGGTTACAGAGTGTCCCCCCCCCATGTCACCAGGTTACAGAGTGTCCCCCCCCATGTCACCAGGTTACAGAGTGTCCCCCCATGTCACCAGGTTACAGAGTGTCCCCCCGTCACCAGGTTACAGAGTGTCCCCCCGTCACCAGGTTACAGAGTGTCCCCCCATGTCACCAGGTTACAGAGTGTCCCCCCCCCCCGTCACCAGGTTACAGAGTGTCCCCCCATGTCACCAGGTTACAGAGTGTCCCCCCCATGTCACCAGGTTAGAGAGTGCCCCCCCCATGTCACCAGGTTACAGAGTGTCCCCCCCATGTCACCAGGTTACAGAGTGCCCCCCCCCCCATGTCACCAGGTTACAGAGTGTCCCCCCCCCATGTCACCAGGTTACAGAGTGTCCCCCCCATGTCACCAGGTTACAGAGTGTCCCCCCATGTCACCAGGTTAGTGTCCCCCCCCATGTCACCAGGTTACAGAGTGTCCCCCCATGTCACCAGGTTAAAGAGTGTCCCCCCCATGTCACCAGGTTACAGAGTGTCCCCCCCATGTCACCAGGTTACAGAGTGTCCCCCCCATGTCACCAGGTTACAGAGTGTCCCCCCATGTCACCAGGTTACAGAGTGTCCCCCCATGTCACCAGGTTACAGAGTGTCCCCCCATGTCACCAGGTTACAGAGTGTCCCCCCCCCATGTCACCAGGTTACAGAGTGTCCCTCCCATGTCACTAGGTTACAGAGTGTCCCCCCCCTGCGATGCCCTGGCCCCTGGGGGCCACTTCCGCAGTGCTGGTGTTATGAGCGGGCAATGACCGGGGCAGCTGCAGGGGTTATACTTGTCACGGTATAGGCCTGAGGGCGGCACAGCTGTAGGGCCGGTCTGTGGAATCTGCGGGTGATGATGGGCATGCGATTCTTCGCTGCACTTAGTCAGGGCACCAGTTAGTGGACACCAATGCCAGGGTTCAGTAACAGCGGTTTTATTATAGATAAGGTAACTAGTAGCAACAGTTCTGTCCGGATGCAACCGGGTATATAGCAGGCTTTGACAAATAAAGCAGGAGTGGTGCTGCATAGGCTGTGAGAATACGTGCCGGATGATGGGAGTAGGAGTATGAGAGAAATAGCGTTGCTGGGTGGATTAGCTTGAGAATAATACTTGCTGTGAATCCTTGTAGCGATGAGGAGAGATAACGGAATGACACCCAGATGAGAGAGAAGAATCCGGACACTTGAGCAGGCAGATACAGCCGAAGACTTGAATACAGCAGCAGAATCAGTCACTCTTCTTATGGTGAAGAGGCTGCAGAGAAGAAGCCCAACTCCTCTGAGGCAGGAGAGGGACGACACACATCCTCCTTGCTTGGAAGCAGGGGGAAGACTAACTTGTTAGGAGGAAGTGGGAGGTCACATGGTTGCTCCTGGCCAGAACTAGTCGGCCATTGGAGGAACCATGGTTACAGGTCACGTGATCAACAGCCTTGCATACCACTGTACACTGTAATAATACACAGGAATACATGAGAATACACATTAGAATGCACATTACCAGAGAATACTAGGGGAAAACCAGCAGCAGTTGCAGTGCAAACACTTACCAGAACAGGCATTGACACAGCAATAGTAATGGCCATAATAGGAGTAGTAGTCTGCATGTTCTGGGACACTGCACCCCCATGTCACCAGGTTACAGAGTGTCCCCCCCCCCATGTCACCAGGTTACAGAGTGTCCCCCCATGTCACCAGGTTACAGAGTGTCCCCCCCCCATGTCACCAGGTTACAGAGTGTCCCCCCATGTCACCAGGTTACAGAGTGTCCCCCCCATGTCACCAGGTTACAGAGTGTCCCCCCCCCCATGTCACCAGGTTACAGAGTGTCCCCCCCCATGTCACCAGGTTACAGAGTGTCCCCCCATGTCACCAGGTTACAGAGTGTCCCCCCCCATGTCACCAGGTTACAGAGTGTCCCCCCCATGTCACCAGGTTACAGAGTGTCCCCCCATGTCACCAGGTTACAGAGTGTCCCCCCCCCATGTCACCAGGTTACAGAGTGTCACATGTCACCAGGTTACAGAGTGTCCCCCCATGTCACCAGGTTACAGAGTGTCCCCCCCCCATGTCACCAGGTTACAGAGTGTCCCCCCATGTCACCAGGTTACAGAGTGTCCCCCCCCCCATGTCACCAGGTTACAGAGTGTCCCCCCCCCCCATGTCACCAGGTTACAGAGTGTCCCCCCCATGTCACCAGGTTACAGAGTGTCACATGTCACCAGGTTACAGAGTGTCCCCCCATGTCACCAGGTTACAGAGTGTCCCCCCCCCATGTCACCAGGTTACAGAGTGTCCCCCCATGTCACCAGGTTACAGAGTGTCCCCCCCCCCATGTCACCAGGTTACAGAGTGTCCCCCCCCCCCATGTCACCAGGTTACAGAGTGTCCCCCCCATGTCACCAGGTTACAGAGTGTCCCCCCCCATGTCACCAGGTTACAGAGTGTCCCCCCATGTCACCAGGTTACAGAGTGTCCCCCCCCCATGTCACCAGGTTACAGAGTGTCCCCCCATGTCACCAGGTTACAGAGTGTCCCCCCCCCCATGTCACCAGGTTACAGAGTGTCCCCCCCCCCCATGTCACCAGGTTACAGAGTGTCCCCCCCATGTCACCAGGTTACAGAGTGTCCCCCCCATGTCACCAGGTTACAGAGTGTCACATGTCACCAGGTTACAGAGTGTCCCCCCATGTCACCAGGTTACAGAGTGTCCCCCCCATGTCACCAGGTTACAGAGTATAGGTCATAGGAAAAACAGGAAATCATGTCTACACATCACCGAGAGCGGGAAACCACGCTCACTACTGATGGCCTCTCCTCCATTTTGGTAGTGAATGCTCTTGAATCCTAGAATATGACCTTTTAATATTTATTTTAAGGAGAAGTCTGGCCAGGCAAGCAAATGCCGGGGAGGGGGGATAAAAGAAATGACCTAGTCTTTCTTACCTCCCCAACTCCAGTGCTGGTGGCCACATACCTCTGATCCAGTCCTCGGGTCTCCAACTTTTTTCTGGTCTGAGCGGTGACCTGGGTCGTGGCGTGTGAGGTCCGCTCAGCCAGTCAGCTGCCATAGTGGGGTCCTGTCTGGACAGCTAACTGGCTGAGCGGACCTCACATCTCCCGACCTGCTTGACACTCAGACCAGGAAGCAGACGGGAACCACAGTGGCAGTATGGGGCCACCAGTGCTGGAGCGTGGAGGTAAGAGCATGCTATTTCCTTTATCCTCCCCAGCATTTGCTAAAAAATGGGTCTGGCTGGACTTCTCCCTAAATTTCATTTGGTTTCTTTAGAACTCATGGTGTCCCACTGCTAGTGTTTCTTTTATGCACCTGTCCCAAAGTTCTCAGGTTAAACGGTGGATGAGGTATGAGGTATTTTAAAGGAGAAGTCCCGCAAAATTTTTTATTAAAGTGTTGTATTGTCCCCCAAAAGTTATACAAATCCCCAATATACACTTATTACGGGAAATGCTTATAAAGCGCTTTTTTCCCTGCACTTACTACTGCATCAAGGCTTCACTTCCGTGATAACATGGTGATGTCACTTCCTGGATAACATGGTGATGTCACTTCCGTGATAACATGGTGATGTCACTTCCTGGATACCATGGTGATGTCACTTCCTGGATAACACTGCAATGTCACTTCCTGGATAACATGGTGACGTCACTTCCTGGATAACATGGTGACGTCACTTCCTGGATAACATGGTGATGTCACGACCCGACTCCCAGAGCTGTGCGGGCTGTGGCTGCTGGAGAGGATGATGGCAGGGGGACACTGAGGGACACAGGGCACTGGAGGACACTGAGCATCCCTCTGCCATCATCCTCTCCAGCAGCCACCGTCCACACAGCTCTGGGAGTCAGGTCGTGACATCACCATTTTATCCAGGAAGTGACATCACCATGTTATCCAGGAAGTGACATCACCATGTTATCCAGGAAGTGACATCACCATGTTATCCAGGAAGTGAAGCCCCGATGCAGTAGTAAGTGCAGGGAAAAAAGCGCTTTATAAGCATTTCCCATAATAAGTGTATAGTGGTGATTTGTATAACCTTTGGGGGACAATGCAATACTTTAATAAAAATTTTCGCCTGACTTCTCCTTTAAGTTTCCTCACTAGGTGTCAGTATTTATATATGTATTACTACTATTGCACAGATGAAGTTAGGTAATAGGTTAACTTTCTATGTCATGTGTTTTATGCTGACCTATTATAGGTGCTCTCTCTTCTCTATCTTATCCTTTTCTGCCTCTCTCTGCACACACTCAGCCCCACCACTCACAGGAGGGTACACAATGGCCCCTGTAGGAGGAGTTATTCTGGCGGACTAAGTGGAGTTTAGTCTAGTCAGATTTCTCAGTGAGAGAGGACACAAACAAGACTGTTCCTGTTGTAGTTAAGCCAGGACCCCTGACAAGTACCAAACGCAGATGCTGATAAGGACAAGCATTTCTTCTGAAGCAACCACTACTTACACTATGCAGTGCTAAGCAACAAGGGAGAGCAGCCACCAAGGAACACCCTAGCCCGCCAGGAGCGTGTCACAAAAGTGCAGCACAGACTCCTGAAGCAATAGGAGCTAATCCCAGTAGGACAAAGCTACCGTTATATAAAGGTCTATGCATCCTACTGTGCAGTGCAGGTAACTGGGAAACCTCGGACACCTAGCTACACCCAGATAACCGATGACTGGGGTTCATGATACCCATCTGGGATGGGTTCGACGATATCTGGGGGCAGAAAGCGGTCAGACATTGTCTAAACAGGAGTGCGAGTATCACTTAACTACAGATCTCTACTAAATTTGCGACAGAGTACAAGGCTACATTGGGCATACGGCTCCTCTGGTAACCTCCTCTCCTCCTCTCTCTACCTTCTACAAAGCACTACTACTACTTCTACTCTTTCCAAGCACCTACCTCAAGCACCAAGTCTATGTCAAGATTGTTTTTATCTCCAACACATGTACTGTTCTATCCTCAAAGCTCTTCAGTAAAGTTGATATATTTTTATATCTAAAATGCTCAGGACTCTTTCTACCTCCGCTTGCACCTGCACCTATACACACACACCACTGCACACCTTGGGTTATTTTCCCCCTTCTGTGGGTGGCGGTACCGGCATCCTGGATGGGTCAGTTGCCACTCCAGGTT
Organism: Dendropsophus ebraccatus; assembly: GCF_027789765.1. Classification (NCBI taxonomy): domain Eukaryota; kingdom Metazoa; phylum Chordata; class Amphibia; order Anura; family Hylidae; genus Dendropsophus; species Dendropsophus ebraccatus. The sequence continues at coordinate 170,223,060 of NC_091457.1, forward strand.
GCCGTGACAAGAGCCCAAGGGACCCACAACAACCCAGAAAGTTACCAACCATTTTGGGGAACATACTACCTGCCATACACAGACAGGTACCAACACCACACCTGTGTGCAGGACTAGCACTGGTGTCACAACAAATAACATACCATGCCAAGAAGTAGCTAACAACATCTAGCTGTAGACCACCACAGAGGGTTTTTTTTTCTTTTTATTCCTTTTGTTTACCAAAAAAGTAATAAAAAAAATACTGGGATAAAATTGTACAGCATATCAAAGTTACAAGCAAGAATACAGAAATATATCCCTAATCATGGTGACGTTAGTAACTGGATGGTACAGAGTATATAGGAATTACGAGGGCACAATAATACGTGATCCAAGATCAGTCCCCAACACTCCCCCCACCACCACCATGGAAGCAGAGCGATAGACCAGATAGGCTCATCTGTCAGGAATGCTCAGACACCCTTAAAATCCTTTCATATATGTATAACTATGTGAAGTCACCATCATGGTAGTGATGTCATCATGGGGATCCTGGAGACCACAGATGGACCAAGTTTATTAGGTGACCTGTGAATTGTAGTACATATTTTATCTGGTGCCCAGGGAGGTTGGAAGTAACCCCCCCAAACATACAACTATCCCCCCCTTCCCTACCGAGGCAGGTTCACACAGGTCGGGTCTCCACTGTGGCAGCCTTCAGGAAGCACATGATGTTCTAGACTCTCGATAAGGCTGCACACCGCACTCTTCACTCTCCATAGAGAACCAAGCAGATCCGGAAAGGAATAAAGGGGATTGGTGCCATTAACCCTTCCTTTTACCAGTCACGGGGGTCTCGCACCCAATCCTTGGTGATTATAACTTCTCACCTGTTATTAGGAGATCTCAGAAATTGTTAAACTGGCCAGACTCTTTACACATCCCTATAGAAATTACATCTTAGCTTCCTGTTACTTGGTCGGGCGCGCACTCTGCAGACGTAGCTTCCTTTTTGGCCATAGAAATATTGCGCAAATGTAGCAAAACGCCCTCTATGGACTGTTTTCTTCCAGGTTGGAGGAGTCTCTGATATGAGTGAAGCATCAGCGCCCCCTGTACTTATCACCATGGTAGAGGGTTATTTGATAGATATTCCCAGTAATATCAGACTGTACGACGCACAGTGCACATCGGCATGGTGCTCCTCCTCATCCTGAGATCTTATAATGAGTTCATCATGGCGGCCTGGGGGATCTGACCTCCTCCAGGTCACATTCTATGAGGATGGCAGGAAGCCCCTCTGGATCCGCAGTCCGTTCCACCACGTGGATTCTGCGGTAACTTTCTAATGAGCTTTAGGTTTCTTTCTCTTCCCTCTTCTTGGGATCTTGACGCTGAAGTCAACCGCAATACAATTAGAAACAGTTCTCTCTGAAATAACTCGGCAATTTATAGGATTTAATTGTATCTATCAATGTCCATAAATAGCGACACCAAACCCATTCCGAAGCGCACTCCGAGAAATCATATCAACTGGTAAAGCTCCAACATCAGCGCCAAAACTCGCACATAAAGCCGCGCCACCCCCCATCTGCAGCTGGATATAGACAGGTGGCTATAAATAACGAGAACTTTTATAGAACAGAAACAAATAATCCAATCTCTTCAAATATATCAGGAAACTCCCAATACACTTCTATCTGGAGACCAGAGTGACGGAACCCGCGGCCAGCTGACCCTTCTGGGCTGACAACCACCCATAGCTGGTCATGGTGGGGTGACCTCGGCCACTGAGCTGCCGACCACAGTCCTATTACCAGTCACAAATCACAGATGCCAAGAACATTATACAGCGACTCTTAAAGTTTGTGAACCAAAATGTTCTTTATTTCTGCACATTTGACCTAAAAAGTCCTAAAAGAAGATAAAGAGAAGAAAATCATCAAATAGTGAACTATAAGAAAAATGAGATTGTATACCTGTGATTGTTAAAAAGACTTTAAAAAAAACATTAACTGTGATTGGCTGGCTAAACCATGTGACCTCCTGAATAAAAGAATAGTGATTTCAGATTCGTGTCACTTGCTGGTTGGAACTAGAGAGGGACAGACTGTATACCAGGGAGAGGAAGGTTTTAGGTAAAGTTAGGTAGGAAGGGACCCTCAAAAGCCCTTGTTAGGGCTGAAACTATATAAAAACAGACATTTACAATCTGTTGTGACACAGGCAGTGTATACACACACTGTAGAAGCTGTTGTGGGACAGGCAGTGTATACACTGTATAAGCTGTTGTGACACAGGCAGTGTGTATACACTGTATAAGCTGTTGTGAGACAGGCAGTGTATATACACACTGTATAAGCTGTTGTGGGACAGGCAGTGTATACACTGTAGAAGCTGTTGTGAGACAGGCAGTGTATATACTGTATAAGCTGTTGTGAGACAGGCAGTGTATACACACACTGTAGAAACTGTTGTGAGACAGGCAGTGTATATACACACTGTATAAGCTGTTGTGGGACAGGCAGTGTATACACTGTAGAAGCTGTTGTGACACAGGCAGTGTATACACTGTATAAGCTGTTGTGGGACAGGCAGTGTATACACACACTGTAGAAACTGTTGTGAGACAGGCAGTGTATATACACACTGTATAAGCTGTTGTGGGACAGGCAGTGTTTATAAACAATGGGGGAGATTTATCAAAGGGTGTAAAATATAGACTGGTGCAAACTGGCCACAGCAACCGATCACAGCTCAGCTTTAGGCTCTGGTAAAAGGAAAGAGGAGCTGTGATTGGTTGCTGTGGCCAGTTTGCACCAGTCTAAATTTTACACCCTTTGATAAATCTCCCCCAATGTGTATACCCACTGATAGTGTATACGGCTGTATGCTGTAATTGTGGGATAATACCTTTTATCTTGCTACCACAAATTTGCGCAGTCTGTGTCCAGTATTTCTATTGTTGTAAAAACAATTCTATATCCAGTATAAGTCTGTATACATTGTTTGGGATAATATAGCTGTTATCTCGACTCTAGAGATTTGCGCAGCCTGCGTCCAGTGAAGGCGCTAACCAGCCCTTTATTTCTATAGTTGTAAAAACAATGCTTTATCCGGTATATGGCTGTATACAGTGTGTGGGATAAATTAAAAACTATCAGGTACAGCTAAATTGTATACTATTGAAAAAAGTTGAACAGCTGCTACAATGCGTAGGGAAAAGCCGAGAGGACAGGGACGCGGAAATGCTGCTGGGGTTTCAAGCCTCGGTGAGGTGACTGGGGATACAGCGTATGCTTCAGAGAGACGTCCAGTATCGCACGCATCCACCAGTCATTTATCCACTCATTCCAGTCTCGAGGCTAGCCAAGAGTCTGACACTCATGTCTCCAAACCTGTACAGTTAGTCCATCATAGTCATCCCACCCTTGCCCACTCCGAGGAGCTCTTTTTGGGTCCTTTTCCCCAATTGGACCGTGTTGAAATACTTGATGAATCCCAGGATCTACCTGAGGATTTTATCTGTAGCGATGCACAAAATTTGCACCAGCAACCTCAAGTCGTGAGGACTGACGATGAGGAGACCCAAATGCCATTAAGCCAAACAGTTGACATGCCCAGTGTGCAGGAGGAGCAGCAGATAGAGGAGGAGGGGCTGGAGGATGAAGCAAACGACCCGACCTGGCAAGGGATGATGTCCAGTGGGGAAAATAGTGGAGGTGTGGAGGCCCGCGCCGCACCAAAAAAGGCGCAAAGAGGCAGAGAGATGTCCAGAGGTAGAGGACAGAAGAGTCAGCAGAGGCAGGCCAGAGTCACCAGGGCCGAAGCTTTCCCCCGAAGCAGCCAGTCACGTCAAGCTCCCCCCTTGAGGTCACAAAGTTCTTTGGTGTGGAGGTTATTTAATGTTTGCGCGGATGACAAGCTGAGCGCGGTGTGCACGCTATGTCACTCCAAACTGAGTAGAGGCTCGGAGAAGAGCTACTTGACCACCTCGGCCATGCACGTCACCTGGAAGCAAAGCACTGGGCTCAGTGGGAAAGAGAAAACGCAGGGGAACCTGCACCCGGCTTTGCCACTGCTGACTCTTCCCCTGTTTTCTCTGTTAGAGCTACAGTCCAGACCACCACCAGCCAGGACACTTCACCATCTGCCTGTGCTTCGGCCACTTTGGTGCCTTCTTCTCCTTCCCCTTCGCCTGCGTCTGCTTCTTCGCCTGCACCGTCATGCGCCTCTTCAGTGCAATTTTCTATCAGCCAAGCATTTGATCGCAGACGTAAGTACGCCTCTACTCACCCCTCTGCCCAAGCCTTAAACTGCCACATCTCCAAATTGCTGGCCATGGAGATGTTGCCGTTTAGGCTTGTGGAGACGCAAGTCTTCCGTCACCTCATGGCAGCTGCCGCACCTCGGTATTCCATCCCTAGCTGCCACTACTTTTACAGGTGTGCCGTCCCCGCCTTGCACCACCACGTGTCCCTTGACATTGGGCGGGCCCTGAGTTATGCGGTTAGCGCAACGGTCCACTTGACCACCGATGCTATATCTCACTGACTGCACACTGGGTGATTGTTGTGGAGGTGGGTACCGGGTCTGAAACAGGGACAGCCTCCCTCTTCCCCCCGCCTTAGATTGCCAGAACACGCTCTGACAACCCCTCCCTCTCCTCCTGTTTCTCCTCCGTAAAATCGTCCTCAGCGGTGAGCTGGAAACGCTGCAGCACTGGTGTGGGGAGACATCAGCAGGCCGTGCTCAAGCTTATCAGCCTGGGTGATAAGAAGCACAGTGTCCCAGAGGTCAAGGATGCCATCTTACAGCAGGCAGAAATTTGTCTGTCGCCGCTGCAGCTGGGAACAGGCATGGTCGTGTGTGATAATGGCCGTAACTTGGTGGCAGCTCTGGAGCTTGGAGAACTCCAGCGAGGATGGGGTGAAGAGGAGAAAGAGGAGGAAGAGGAGGAGGAAATGTTGAGCGATACTTCTGGTGGGGGCAGTGATGTGATGCCAATTCACAGCCTGGCACACATGGGTGAATTTATGTTGGGCTGCTTTGAGAGGGACAAATGTGTTGTCCACATAATGGGGAGCAAAAAATACTGGGTTTTCACAATGCTGGACCCCTGGTACAAAGATAATGTCTCCTCGTTCATTCCAGTAGAGGAGAGGACCACCAGACTACTGGAGTACCAGAGGGAGCTGCTCCAAAATTTGATGGAGATATTCCCACCTTCCATTGCTGGCGGCAGAGAAGAGAGTTCCTCCCAAAGCCAGACAACATCCATCAGGTCCACGGCCGCCTGAGAACACTCTCCAAAGTATGGGACATGTTCATGGCACCCCCTCGCGGATCGGTGGATGTTGCAGGAGTACTTGGCTGCCCACAACCCTGTCCTCCCCGATCCCTCAAAGCCCTACACATATTGGGTCTCAAAGTTGGACACATGGCTGGAACTCTCACTATACGCCTTGGAGGTGCTGGCCTGCCCTGCCGCCAGCGTTCTGTCCGAAAGAGTCTTTAGCACAGCTGGAAGCATCATCACAGATAAGCGCAGCCACCTATCAACTGACAGTGCTGACCGGCTGACGCTCATCAAAATGAATGCCCAGTGGATAGACCCAAACTTTGCTTCTCCACCAGTTGAAAGCCTCGAGAAGTGAAGTCGCATGTTTAAGCTCTAGGTCATTGCCTCCTCCTCCTCCACTGCCATAGAAATGGGCCATTTAAAAAAAAAATTAACAAGGCTCACCTGAAAGGCCATGTTCACATTTTTTTAAGGGCTCACCTCGTGGGTCTAATTTCATACGCCTCTATACAATTTTTTTGAAGGCTCACTTCATAGGCCTCTATACAATTTTTTTGAGGGCTTACATCATAGGCCTCCATACAATTTTTTTGAGGACTCACCTCATGGGCCAAAGTTCATAGGCCTCTATACAATTTTTAGAGGGATCGCCTCATGGGCCTCAAGCTAATTTTTCAGGGGCTAACCTCATGGGCCTCAAGCTAATTTTTCGAGGGCTCACCTTGTGAGGTGATACTATTTGTCATTTTAGAGGACAGATACGTGTCACTGAGGTGCCTGACCTTGGTGAAGTGAACTGGTAGCTTTAGACAGTAACTGTACTGTAGGTTATTGTCACTTTTATTAAATTCATCAGATGTTTCCACAGCTGATCTGGGTCCGGCTTTACTGGAGCACTCAAAGTCACGGGTGGGACGACTGCTCCCATGTATTTCTGGCTTTTTCATTGCCTCAAAAAATAAAAGGACTGCTGTTTGGCTAAACCGCATGGGGAGAGACTCTATTGCCGTGTACAGTAATCCCCACACTAACTTTGCTTTTTGTGATTTAAATGGCTGCATGATAAATTTTCTTTTGCTAAATATTTGGCTTTCTGCCCTCGCTAATGTAGAGGAAATAAGGTGTCCGAGTATTTTTTCCATTATACAAAGCGGTAATATTTAGAGATGAGCGAACCTGGAGCATGCTGGAGTCCATCCGAACCCGAACCTTCGGCATGTGATTAGCGGTGGCTGCTGAAGTTGGATAAACCCCTAAGGCTATGTGGAAATCATGGATATAGTCATTGGCTGTATCCATGTTTTCCAGACAACCTTAGAGCTTTATCCAACTTCAGCAGCCACAGCTAATCAAATACCGAACGTTCGGGTTCGGATCGACTCGAACCCGAAGCCGGTTCGCTCATCTCTAGTTATATTGTGTTTGGAGTCTATAGTTGATAGTATGTGATAGTGGCGTAATACTGAAAGTGGATTTATATATGCAATATATACATGTGTGCAATTCACATCACTGGCTGGGCAATATATAACTCTGCAAACAATTGTTTTCCACAAGTGTACTGAATAAACCAGAAACAAACATACGCTAATATTACGCACCACCTAATACATAGGCAAGTACCGCTAGACCAAAAGGTACACTTCTACTTTACATTCATGTACCCAGGCATGCTTCCCCTGCTGTCCCATATACACCCAGGCATGCTTCCCCTGCTGTCCTATATACACCCAGGCATGCTTCCCCTGCTGTCCTATATGTACCCAGGCATGCTTCCCCTGCTGTCCTATATACACCCAGGCATGCTTCCCCTGCTGTCCTATATGTACCCAGGCATGCCTCCCCTGCTGTCCTATATGTACCCAGGCATGCTTCCCCTGCTGTCCTATATGTACCCAGGCATGCTTCCCCTGCTGTCCTATATGTACCCAGGCATGCTTCCCCTGCTGTCCTATATGTACCCAGGCATGCTTCCCCTGCTGTCCTATATACACCCAGGTATGCTTCCCCTGCTGTCCTATATGTACCCAGGCATGCTTCCCCTGCTGTCCTATATACACCCAGGTATGCTTCCCCTGCTGTCCTATATACACCCAGGCATGCTTCCCCTGCTGTCCTATATACACCCAGGCATGCTTCCCCTTCTGTCCTATATACACCCAGGTATGCTTCCCCTGCTGTCCTATATGTACCCAGGCATGCTTCCCCTGCTGTCCTATATGTACCCAGGCATGCTTCCCCTGCTGTCCTATATATACCCGGGCATGCTTCCCCTGCTGTCCTATATACACCCAGGCATGCTTCCCCTGCTGTCCTATATACACCCAGGCATGCTTCCCCTGCTGTCCTATATGTACCCAGGCATGCTTCCCCTGCTGTCCTATATGTACCCAGGCATGCTTCCCCTGCTGTCCTATATACACCCAGGCATGCTTCCCCTGCTGTCCTATATACACCCAGGCATGCTTCCCCTGCTGTCCTATATGTACCCAGGCATGCTTCCCCTGCTGTCCTATATACACCCAGGCATGCTTCCCCTGCTGTCCTATATGTACCCAGGCATGCTTCCCCTGCTGTCCTATATACACCCAGGCATGCTTCCCCTGCTGTCCTATATGTACCCAGGCATGCTTCCCCTGCTCTCCTATATGTACCCAGGCATGCCTCCCCTGCTGTCCTATATGTACCCAGGCATGCTTCCCCTGCTGTCCTATATACACCCAGGCATGCTTCCCCTGCTGTCCTATATGTACCCAGGCATGCTTCCCCTGCTGTCCTATATGTACCCAGGCATGCTTCCCCTGCTGTCCTATATGTACCCAGGCATGCTTCCCCTGCTGTCCTATATGTACCCAGGCATGCTTCCCCTGCTGTCCTATATGTACCCAGGCATGCTTCCCCTGCTGTCCTATATGTACCCAGGCATGCTTCCCCTGCTGTCCTATATGTACCCAGGCATGCCTCCCCTGCTGTCCTATATGTACCCAGGCATGCTTCCCCTGCTGTCCTATATGTACCCAGGCATGCTTCCCCTGCTGTCCTATATGTACCCAGGCATGCTTCCCCTGCTGTCCTATATACACCCAGGCATGCTTCCCCTGCTGTCCTATATACACCCAGGCATGCTTCCCCTGCTGTCCTATATGTACCCAGGCATGCTTCCCCTGCTGTCCTATATGTACCCAGGCACGCTTCCCCTGCTGTCCTATATGTACCCAGGCATGCTTCCCCTGCAGTCCTATATGTACCCAGGCATGCTTCCCCTGCTGTCCTATATGTACCCAGGCATGCTTCCCCTGCTGTCCTATATACACCCAGGCATGCTTCCCCTGCAGTCCTATATGTACCCAGGCATGCTTCCCCTGCTGTCCTATATACACCCAGGCATGCTTCACCTGCTGTCCTATATACACCCAGGCATGCTTCCCCTGCTGTCCTATATGTACCCAGGCATGCTTCCCCTGCTGTCCTATATGTACCCAGGCATGCTTCCCCTGCTGTCCTATATGTACCCAGGCATGCTTCCCCTGCTGTCCTATATGTACCCAGGCATGCTTCCCCTGCTGTCCTATATGTACCCAGGCATGCTTCCCCTGCTGTCCTATATATACCCGGGCATGCTTCCCCTGCTGTCCTATATACACCCAGGCATGCTTCCCCTGCTGTCCTATATGTACCCAGGCATGCTTCCCCTGCTGTCCTATATGTACCCAGGCATGCTTCCCCTGCTGTCCTATATGTACCCAGGCATGCTTCCCCTGCTGTCCTATATGTACCCAGGCATGCTTCCCCTGCTGTCCTATATGTACCCAGGCATGCCTCCCCTGCTGTCCTATATGTACCCATGCATGCTTCCCCTGCTGTCCTATATGTACCCAGGCACGCTTCCCCTGCTGTCCTATATGTACCCAGGCATGCTTCCCCTGCTGTCCTATATGTACCCAGGCATGCTTCCCCTGCTGTCCTATATGTACCCAGGCATGCTTCCCCTGCTGTCCTATATGTACCCAGGCATGCTTCCCCTGCTGTCCTATATGTACCCAGGCATGCTTCCCCTGCTGTCCTATATGTACCCAGGCATGCTTCCCCTGCTGTCCTATATGTACCCAGGCATGCTTCCCCTGCTGTCCTATATGCACCCAGGCATGCTTCCCCTGCTGTCCCATATGCAGCCAGATGTGTCGCCATCACCAACTGCCTCAACAACCTAACTACTGGGGGGCATTGGCAGGCTGTGCATTTACGGCTTAAACCACCCCCCAAATTATCACCGTGAAATTGCACCTTCCTTTTCTGCAACATGTCCCCCCAAATTGTCATTGCCACCTAAATTGGAAAACTTCCAGCGTGGCCACAGTGCTGATCGGGCCTTCCTGCTGTGCCTCACCAGCACCCGACTGCCTCCTCTCCGGCCTGTCTCCTCCTCCTTCGGCCTGTCTCCTCCTCCTGCCTGTCTCCTCCTCCGGCCTGTCTTCTTCCCGCCTGCTCGGAGCTTAGCAGCACCTGACTCCCTCCTCCTCCGGCCTGTCTCCTCCTCCTCCGGCCTGTCTCCTCCTCTGGCCTGTCTCCTCCTCTGGCCTGTCTCCTCCTCCGGCCTGTCTCGTCCTCCGGCCTGTCTCCTCCTCCTCCGGCCTGTCCCCTCCTCCGGCCTGTCTCCTCCTCCGGCCTGTCCCCTCCTCCAGCCTGTCTCGTCCTCCGGCCTGTCTCCTCCTCCTCCGGCCTGTCCCCTCCTTCGGCCTGTCCCCTCCTCCGGCCCGTCTCCTCCTCTGGCCTGTCCCCTCCTCCGGCCCGTCTCCTCCTCCGGCCCGTCTCCTCCTCTGGCCTGTCTCCTCCTCCGGCCTGTCCCCTCCTTCGGCCTGTCTCCTCCTCCGGCCCGTCTCCTCCTCTGGCCTGTCTCCTCCTCCTCCGGCCTGTCCCCTCCTCCGGCCTGTCTTCTCCTCTGGCCTGTCCCCTCCTCCGGCCTGTCTCGTGCTCCGGCCTGTCTCCTCCTTCTCCGGCCTGTCCCCTCCTTCGGCCTGTCCCCTCCTCCGGCCCGTCTCCTCCTCCGGCCCGTCCCCTCCTCCGGCCCGTCTCCTCCTCCGGCCCGTCTCCTCCTCTGGCCTGTCTCCTCCTCCGGCCTGTCCCCTCCTTCGGCCTGTCTCCTCCTCCGGCCAGTCCCCTCCTCCGGCCCATCTCCTCCTCCGGCCCGTCCCCTCCTCCGGCCCGTCTCCTCCTCCGGCCCGTCTCCTCCTCCGGCCCATCTCCTCCTCCGGCCCGTCTCCTCCTCTGGCCTGTCTCCTCCTCCGGCCTGTCTCCTTCTCTGGCCTGTCTCCTTCCCGCCTGCTCGGAGCCTCAGCAGCAGGGAGGCAGTTCCAGCAGCTGACTCCTGTCGCCACCCAGAGGAGGGGTCCTGATAGACCTCAGCAATGACCTTGCACATCTTTCTCATACACAGTGTAACCTCTTCAGCTCCTATAACACCCTAGTCACGGCTCTATGCTGCACTCTGCCCTGAGGCGCTGTGTGTATGCAGCCCTACTCACACAGCGCCCTGTCACATAAAATGCTGCTGACAGGTGCTGTCTTTGTGGTGTAGGGAGGGATGTCTGGGTAGGACTATAGGCCGTGGGATAGGTACTTGGCCTCCTTCACTTCACACCAGGACCAAGAGCTGACGAGCAGATGCCAAAGAACTACAACTAATGTACAGGGCCACACCGTCCATTATATTTGATTGGGGGGTTGGACACAGTATATTACATCTTACTAATGGGGAAGGGAGGGGCAAGTGTATTACATCTCTCACAGTCCAGGGGCACAGTGCGTTATACCTCATTAATGGGGAGCACAGTGCGTTATACCTCATTAATGGGGAGCACAGTGCGTTATACCTCATTAATCAGGGGCACAGTGCATTATACCTCATTAATGGGGAGCACAGTGCATTATACCTCATTAATGGGGAGCACAGTGCGTTGTACCTCATTAATGGGGAGCACAGTGCATTATACCTCATTAATGGGGGGCACAGTGCGTTATACCTCATTAATGGGGGGCACAGTGCGTTATACCTCATTAATGGGGGGCACAGTGCGTTATACCTCATTAATGGGGAGCACAGTGCATTATACCTCATTAATGGGGGGCACAGTGCGTTATACCTCATTAATGGGGAGCACAGTGCATTATACTTCATTAATGGGGGGCACAGTGCATTATACCTCATTAATGGGGAGCGCAGTGCGTTATACCTCATTAATGGGGAGCACAGTGCGTTATACCTCATTAATGGGGGGCACAAAGCATTATACCTCATTAATGGGGGGCACAGTGCGTTATACCTCATTAATGGGGGGCACAGTGCGTTATACCTCATTAATGGGGAGCACAGTGCATTATACCTCATTAATGGGGAGCACAGTGCGTTATACCTCATTAATGGGGAGCACAGTGCATTATACCTCATTAATGGGGGGCACAAAGCATTATACCTCATTAATGGGGAGCACAGTGCATTATACCTCATTAATGGGGGCACAGTGCGTTATACCTCATTAATGGGGAGCACAGTGCATTATACCTCATTAATGGGGGGCACAGTGCATTATACCTCATTAACAGGGAGCACAGTGCGTTATACCTCATTAATGGGGAGCACAGTGCATTATACCTCATTAATGGGGGCACAGTGCGTTATACCTCATTAATGGGGAGCACAGTGCATTATACCTCATTAATGGGGGGCACTGTGCGTTATACCTCATTAATGGGGGGCACAAAGCATTATACCTCATTAACAGGGAGCACAGTGCGTTATACCTCATTAATGGGGAGCACAGTGCGTTATACCTCATTAATGGGGAGCACAGTGCGTTATACCTCATTAATGGGGAGCACAGTGCATTATACCTCATTAATGGGGAGCACAGTGCGTTATACCTCATTAATGGGGGGCACAGTGCATTATACCCAGGGGCTGGCTGGCAAATTTTAGCCTGGGGGGCAAGCACACAGCACTGGCCCATGAGTAGCCGGCTAGCGGCCCATCCTTCATGGACCACTCTAGGCCCTCACTTATTACGTGCAGTGTCCCAGAACATGCAGACTACTACTCCTATTATGGCCATTTCTCTTGCTGTGTCCATGCCTGTTCTGGTAAGTGTTTGCACTGCAACTGATGCTGGTTTTCCCCTAGTATTCTCTGGTATTGTGCATTTTCATGTGTATTCTCATGTGTTCCTGTGTATTATTACAGTGTACAGTGGTATGCAAGGCTGTTGATCACGTGACCTGTAACCATGGTTCCTCCAATGGCCGACTAGCTCTGGCCAGGAGCAACCATGTGACCTCCCACTTCCTGCTGACAAGGGAGTTGAGCCCCGGCTTCCAAGCAAGGAGGTTGTGTGGTTCTATCCTCTCCCACAGAAGAGTGACTAAGTCTGCTGCTATATACAAGTCTTCGGCTGTATCTGCCTGCTCAAGTGACCGGAGTCTTCTCTCTCATCTGGGTGTCATTCCGTTATTTCTCCTCATCGCTGCAAGGATTCACAGCAAGTATTATTCTCAAGCTAATCCACCCAGCAACGCTATTTCTCTCATACTCCTACTCCCATCATCCGGCACGTATTCTCACAGCCTATGCAGCACCACTCCTGCTTTATTTGTCAAAGCCTGCTATATACCCGGTTGCATCCGGACAGAACTGTTGCTACTAGTTACCTCATCTATAATAAAACCGCTGTTACTGAACCCCGGCATTGGTGTCCACTAACTGGTGCCCTGACTAGGTGCAGCGAAGAATCGCATGCCCATCATCACCCGCAGATTCCACAGACCGGCCCTACAGCTGTGCCGCCCTCAGGCCTATACCGTGACAAGTATAACCCCTGCAGCTGCCCCGGTCATTGCCCGCTCATAACACCAGCACTGCGGAAGTGGCCCCCAGGGGCCAGGGCATCGCATTACGCTCCCCACATCAGTGCAGGGAAGGTAGATGCCACCCACTCCAATACTTCCTCCAGCGGCAATGTTCTCACACTTCGGATAACACATTCAGCCCTTCCAGTCATTTGTAAACAGGGAATTCCTCCTGCTCGCTGTGACGGGGTCGGGGATCTCTTTACTGTATAAGTATATGGGGCGGCTCAGCGCTGACACAGAACCATCCCATAGACTTACATTGACAAGGTGACCTCTGGCCCCTTCACACAGAGCAGTAGGAATTCCCTGTCACAAATGACCAAAAGGGAAGGAGACGTTACCCGAATTGTTGGAACATCGCCGCTGGCAGAAGTACAGGCCCGGGGTGCCATCTACCGTCCCTGCACTGATGTGGGGAGGGTAATAATAGGTAAGGGCTGGAGTGCTCCTTAAAGGGAACCAATTAGCACAATTGTGGTGATATACTATACAGCTCCCCGAGGCTACCAGCCACTGAGTACAAGATGGTGGGAAAGCTGGGTGACCTCCAACATACTGACTACTATATAATATGCTCCAAAATACCCAACAAAATGTGTATATTGTTCTGTATGGGTGTATATTGCACTGTATGGTTCTGTATGGGTGTGTATTGTTCTGTATGGGTGTATATTGTTCTGTATGGGTGTATATTGTTCTGTATGGGTGTATATTGTTCTGTATGAGTGTATATTGTTCTGTATGGGTGTATATTGTTCTGTATGGGTGTGTATTGTTCTGTATGGGTGTATATTGTTCTGTATGGGTGTATATTGTTCTGTATGAATGTATATTGTTCTGTATAGGTGTATATTGTTCTGTATGGGTGTATATTGTTCTGTATGGTTCTGTACAGGTGTTTCTTCACCACACAAGTACAATAAGTACAGACTTTTACGAAGGGTGTATATAACAGTAACACCCGTGGTAGGACACCACATTAGCCATAAAAAGCAGGAGAAGAGTGAAGAAATCAGGCGATACCTTTAAGGGGCTGACTAAGTATATGTGATTGTACGCTCTCAAGAGTCTAGCTGAAGATACCAGCAGTCTGGGTAACCTGGAAGCAACCGGAAGGCAGATTCTACAGCAGATTTCACCAGAAGGACTCCCCTGCCCCCAGAAAATTGTGCCCCCCAAAACATGAAGTGAACATGATTTTATATATTCCGGGAATTAATGGGGTTCACCCCTATGGAGGCCTGTGCTGAAAAACTAAAGGGGTAGTTCACCCAAAAAAAAATTCTTTCAAATCAACTGCTGCCATGAAGTGCCAGAGATTTGTAATTTACTTCTATTAAAAAATCTCAAGCCTTCCAGTACTTATCAGCTGCTGTATGCCCAACAGGAAGTTGTATTATTTCCAGTCTGGACAGCAGGAGAGGTTTTCTATGGGGATTTGCTCCTTTTTTGGACAGTTCCTGACATGGACAGAGGAGGCAACAGAGAGCACTGTGTCAGACAGGAAAGAAAACACCACTTCCTGCTGGACACACAGCAGCTGATAAGTACTGAAAGACTTGAGATTTTTTAATAGAAGTGAATTACAAATCTCTGGCACTTTATGGCACCAATTGATTTGAAAGAAATTTTTTTTGGGTGGACTACCCCTTAAAGAAGGATGGGGTTTTTTTTGCCATCACAACCTTTTTATGCCTGCGAAAAGTCTGAAAGATGTTTTTACGCCCATTGCACGACCTAAAGGGTTTTCATCAACGGTAGAAAAGAGACGAGTGGAGCAAAGTGACTTGTGGTGAAATGTGGAGGAGTAAATGGAGGAGTCGCGGAGCCGCAATCAGAGTGATTAGTAATAATTACCGCCCATTGTTTCTTTTGATCCCGTATTTTTTGTGAATGATTTAATTTTTGTCACAATTATTGTCACATTTATTGCCTCGATTGATTTTTTTTCTTTAAACAATGCGGCTCCGGCCGTGGTTTCAGAAAGAGCAAATACGAGGAGCAGCGGCAATTAGGGGAAGAAATTGTCTGTGCTTCATTCTACCAAATAATCCCCATTGATCCGAGAATTCATTCCGCCAATAAGTCATTTTTACTGCAATGTTTTTGGGTTCGAGATATAAAATAATTTTTTATAACAGAACTTAAAGGGAATCTCTCACCCCCAGACCCCATACGGGTGATGGAAGAGGCGACCCTTATCACAGCTGTACTTTTACTATTATAATGCCCCATTTTTAGGCTGGGTTCACACTACATATATTTCAGTCAGTATTGTGGTCCTCATATTGCAACCAAAACCAGGAGTGGATTGAAAACACAGAAAGGCTCTGTTCACATAATGTTGTAATTGAGTGGATGGCCGCCATTTAATGGCAAATATTTGCTGTTATTTTAAAACAACGGCCGTTATATTGAAATAATGGCCGTTATTTACTGTTATATGACGGCCATCCACTCAATTTCACCATTGTGTGAACAGATCCTTTCTGGGTTTTTAATCCACTCCTGGTTTTGGTTGCAATATGAGGACCACAATACTGACTGAAATATATGTAGTGTGAACATAGCTTAGGCTGTATTGACACATTGAGTTTTTCATGCAGTTTTTTTTTTTTTTTTAAACATGTTTTATTGTTTTATCATTTTTTGCATAGTAAACAGTTTAAAAACAATCCAGGTGGGTAGATACCCCTAGAGATAAGTTATGGTGTGACAAGGAGTATGAGGTACAATTGCATAGAATACACGTAATAAGTAATAAGTAACATATATTACATTTCACAGTGTGCAGGTTATGTAACAAACATATCCGAGTCACTTGGATGTAGAGATGGGAGGGGGGGGGGGTAAAGGGCAAGGGGGGGTGGGAGGATGGTGGGGGGGGGATACCCGGGTGGTGTATCAGGTAGGCAGGGGAGAGGGAGGGGGCAGGAGGGGATGGGTAGGGAAAAGAAGGGACTGAGGGGGGGAAGGAAGGCAATTAAACTGTAACATGAACAACAACCAAATCATAACTATAGGCACGGCAAGTGAACAGTGATGGTGTTAGGCCTACCAGTATGTAGGAGCAGCATATTTCCTGGTTCAAAGGTCTGGAGAGTGTTGAGCGAACAGGAGTGGTGCGTGAAGTTTAGGGGAATGTGGGGTGGAATAGTTTATCCGGTAAGGTGTCTGTGTTTCAGCCAGGGCTGCCAGATATGTAAGTATGTTTCTCTCAATCCTCTCTCCCAACTCACCAACTCCTCTAGTCTGGCCAGTTGATCGCATTTTAATTCCCATTCTGAGATGGGTGGTGCTGTAGTGGAGCGCCAGTGGGACGGTATTAGAAGCTTAGCTGCAGTAAGAAGGTGGGTAGCTAGATCCTGTCTTTTAGGATGAAAAGATTCGCTAGGAAGCCAGAGGAGGATAAGTGTATCGGTGAGTTCTAGGGGTTTACCCAGTACTTTCTTTAAGGTGGCTCCGACGGCGGCCCAGAAGGGCTTTATGACGGGGCAGTCCCACCACAGATGTTTATAGGTGCCTGTTGATTGTTGGCATCCCCAGCAAATGTCTGTTGGCGTAAGCCCTGCCTTAAACAGAAATGAGGGGGTTTTATTCCATCTTGTGAGCAACTTGTAGGAGCTTTCTTGAGTCTTCACGCAGCAGGAGAATCCGTGGGAATTGTTGGTAAGTGCGGCAATTTCCTGGGGCGTGAAGACCCTGTTCAGCTCCCGTTCCCAAGCTAATATGTAGGCTGGCTTATGATTCGGAGCAGCCTCTGCTAAAAAAGAGTAGATTTTGGATAGCAATTTTTTTGGCGGCGTGGGGGCAGAAATTAGTTTGTCCAGCCAATTTGTGGGACGTAGTGGTAGGTGGCGTTTTGCAAATTTGTTACCTAATGCAGAGAGGTCAGCCAGAGCCCTATTATTTTGTGTGCCTGTGAGGCTAGATGATGGCAGTAGGGTCTGTAGGTTTGCGAATATCTGGGGGGTGCATTCAACTATGGCTAGTTTTGGCAACTGCTCCCAAAGCGGAGGGGGTGTGATCGGTTTCCCTAGTAGATAGGCTGGAACTAGTGTCAAAGGTATTTGCGGGGAGGGGGAATGGAACATAATGTGAGTTCTGTACAAAGTGCGCACCGCTACAAAGGTCGCTTTTAGTATAGGGTATTTAGCAATACAAGGGCTCATTGTGGACTGGTGAGTCCACAAGCATATTTTGTCCGTTTTTGGTATTAGGGACCTCTCCAGGTGTAGCCATGGGGTCACTGGCGGCGGAGGCGAGCCAGCACCATCTACATAACAATGAGGCCGTGTGGTATAAGCGGAGGTCTGGTAGGCCGAAGCCACCTTCAGCTTTCTTGAGTGTAAGGTGGCGGTGTGCCAGTCTAGGGGGTTTGGTGGCCCAGATGAACTGGGAGATCAGTCGGCGTGTTTGTACAAAGAAAGGGGCGGGTAATAGTATAGGGAGGGCTTGGAAGAGGTAAAGGAATTGGGGCAGGACATATGTTTTAATATAATTTTTTTTGCCCATCCAGGATATGAAAGGAATGTTAAGTTTTTGTAGGCCTGTTTTAATTTTTGAGAGGAGAGGTGCATAGTTTGATGCATATAGGTGAGCAGGGTCAGGGGTCACTTGTATACCCAGGTAAAGGATAGATGAGGTGGCACAGGAAAAGGGGAGAGAAGTGCGAAGCTTATTAATTATATGGGAGGGGGTATTAATGTTAAGGGCTTCAGATTTTGTGAAGTTGATTTTAAAATCTGATACAGAGCCGAATGCGTCAAACAGGGTGATCAGCCGGGGCATGGTCTTGGAGGGATTTGTGATAAAGAGGAGCAAATCATCAGCGAATGCTGCTGTTTTGTGCTCAAAGTCTCTTATTTTGATGCCAGTTAGCTGATCATCCTGTTGTATATGTTGAATGAGGGTCTCCAGGGTGAGAACAAACAAGGCAGGTGATAGGGGGCATCCTTGTCTAGTCCCGTTTCTAATATGGAAGGTGGGAGATAAGATCCCGTTGACCCTTATGCGGGCATGGGGGTTAGCATATAGTGATAGGATAGCGGAAATGAAGGGTGGGGGGAACTGGGATTTTTGTAAGGCTGCTGACATGAAGGCCCAATTTACGCGATCAAAAGCCTTCTCGGCGTCTGTGCCGAGAAGGACTAGTGATGTGTCTGTAGCTCTAGCGTGGCAGATAGCATTGATAGCAGATGCCGTGTTGTGTTTTCCCTCTCTCATGGGAACAAAGCCTACTTGCTCTGGTCCAATGAGCATGGGCAACAGGACATTTATTCGGTGAGCCAGCAGCTTCGCCCACCATTTGATGTCTGCATTAAGCAGAGAAATTGGCCTGTAGCTGCCGCAGAGTTCAGGCGGTTTACCTTCCTTTGGTAAGACCGTGATGTATGATTCCAATGATTGGTGGGGAAGCTGCTGGCCATCGAGCAAGGAATTACACAAGGCGGTAAAGTGGGGAAGAAGGATTTTTTCGGGGCAAGGAGAACAAGCCGTCAACAAGAAGGGCAGTGAGGTACCAAGAATAAGATGGCAATCGTAGTCAATCAGGTGAAGGACCAGAACAGGCGGCTTCCAAGGCCAGGCAATCTTAGTCGGCAACAGGAGATCAGGGCAGCTGAGGATAGTAGTCCCTCAGCATAGTCATTAGAGATGTCACAAGCGGCTTTGTGGCTTTTGATCCCTGTAGATCCCTTCTTTCATAACCTCATAGCTTTTGTCAATGGGGGTCTGCACAAAGTCTTTAACCCCGGGGTACACTGGTGCTTGTTGTCCGGGGTTCTACCCATGCCCTTGCGGACTAGTGGGGCTTGTAGAGAAGTGCAGACTGATTAGGTAAAAATCTGCTGTCCAAGACCCCCTCTGATTCGGATGACTGGGGTGTGTTCAATGAGAAGACAAGATCCCCTAGAGTAGAGCAGACAGGTGTGATGTGGAAGTGACTAGGCACCAACTTGGTTGTCCAACTCATAGAAGAGTTACTGGCCAGTTCCTTCCTTGGTTTGGGTCTGATCGTGGAAGTAATGGTCCTTTTACACGGAGCGATTATCTGCTCATGTAAATACAGCGAACAATCAAGCAACAAAAAATTGTTAATCCTGATCTTTCAACATGTTCTTAAATCATTGCTGATCTCTCACTTATAATTCGCATTTCGCTTTGTTTAAAGAGAAGTGATGAGCGAGTACTAAAATGCTCGGGTGTTCGTTACTCGAGATGAATATTTCCCGATACTCGAGTGCTCGTTTCGAGTAACGAACCCCATTGAAGTCAATGGGAAACTCGAGCATTTTTGCAGGGGACCCAAGTTCGGTAGATGGAAGGTCGTGTGAAAACCTGTCAACCTCAGAAATATATGGAAACACAACAGAAATGGACAGGAAACAGCAGGGGCAGCATGTACGGACGCCTCTGAGGCTGCCTAATGGCACCATTATGCCAAATTCTGGGCAACAGCTGTGGGATACAATCTGTCGGTGGCTGGCAGGGTCATCTGATCTGGCCAACCAATCGCTGCTATCGACATGTATGGGTCCCACTGCATGTTTATTGGCTGAGAAATAGCGCCCAAACTTACAAAAAACGGATGATGAGATTTTCTTGAGTATCGCGAGATGCTCTTCCGAGTAACGAGTACCATCGAGTACCCTAATACTTGATCGAGTACCAAGCTCGGACCAGCATGCTCGCTCATCACTAGTAAAGAGTCTTTTGCAGATTCACCCTAATGTGTGAAATGGCCTTAAACCATCTTAAAGTGATCATAAAAACTATTTTTTTTTAATAACTTATCTCTTCGTCTAAACTCTGATTGGCATAAAAACCAAATTGTTGCTTCAAAATCATCAAACAATTGATTGAGCGATTTATCGATCTGTGTAAAAGGACCATTAGAAGTCGGGTTAATCTCCACAATCATAGATCGCACACCACACAAACATTCCAGTAATTTAACCCCTATACAAGGTAATTACATAGTCCATAGAAACCTCCAGGGATGGAAACCTCCGGGGATGGAAACCTCCGGGGATGGAAACCTCCGGGGATGGAAACCTCCGGGGATGGAAACCTCCGGGGATGGACACCTCTAGAGATGGAAACCTCCGGGGATGGAAACCTCCAGGGATGGAAACCTCAGGGGATGGAAACCTCCGGGGATGGACACCTCCAGGGATGGAAACCTCCGGGGATGGACACCTCTAGGGATGGACACCTTTTAGGGATGGAAACCTCCGGGGATGGAACACTCCAGGGATGGAAACCTCCAGGGATGGAAACCTCCAGGGATGGAACACTCCAGGGATGGACACCTCTAGGGATGGAAACCTCCAGGGATGGACACCTCCAGGGATGGAAACCTGAAGGGATGGAAACCTCCAGGGATGGACACTTCCGGGGATGAAAACCTCCGGGGATGAAAACCTCCGGGGATGGAACACTCCGGGGATGGAAACCTCCGGGGATGGACACCTCCGGGGATGAAAACCTACGGGGATGGAACACTCCGGGGATGGAACACTCCGGGGATGGAAACCTCCGGGGATGGACACCTCCGGGGATGAAAACCTACGGGGATGGACACCTCCGGGAATGGAATCCTCCAGAAATGGACACATCCGGGAATAGAAACCTCCGGGGTAGGAAACCTCAGGGGATGGAAACCTCCAGGGATGGACACCTCTAGGGATGGAAACCTCTGGGGATGGACACCTACAGGCATGGACACCTAGGGGGATAGAAACCTAAAGGGATGGACATCTATGGGGATGGAAACCTCCGGGGATAGACACCTACGGGGATGTAAGCCTATGGGGATGGACACCTAGGGGGATGAAACCTCCGGGGATGTAAGCCTATGGGGATGGAAACCTCCAGGGATGTACACCTATGGGGATGGAAACCTCCGGGGATGGAAACCTCCGGGGATGGAAACCTCTAGGGATGTACACCTATGGGGATGGAAACCTCTAGTGATGGAAACGTCCAGGGATGGAAACTTCCAGGGATGGAAACCTTTACTCTGAATAATGTGCAGCCCTCAACTAAAAGTACCAAGACCTAAAACAGGTCAGAAAGAAGGGTCTTCTGGGCGACATTGCAGCAGGTTTCCGCTCAATGTACTGTACTTTCTATGTATACAGAGATGGTGCGTATTAGTATCTGCCTGTTATCTGAGGGAATGGTTCGCTGGGACCTTGTTTTCTGGCTTCCAAGATGCTAATTGGAGAGAAGAGAAATTTTCCAAGGATTCTTTGAAGATGGAACAGTTAGCGGGGATAATCTGGGTTGGAATTTGACACAAATTAGCTTCTAGATGGTTCTAACACTAACAGCTTGTCTATTTGTCTTGGGGAGAAAAGAATTGCAGCGTTCTCCGACAACACATGCAAATACTAAACAGCGGGTTCTGGATGTTTCTCCAACAAACTCGGCTCAGGTCGGCAAAGTTCACATTTTTTTTGCAAACAGTTTTTTTTCTTCTCTTTGTAGCTGGTTCAGAATTTCGTATCTGTAAAGATTTAGTATGTGAATAAGTTGCAGGTCAGGAGAGATTCATGATATACACAGCACGGCCACAGGAAACTTCCCTCACCTTCCCTCAAACAACGACCCTCAAACGTCCAGTCCCATTCAGTCCAATGGGTCCTCATCATTACCACTTCCTGCTAAAATAAAAGGTTCACAAAATAATTAAATCATTTCCCAGTAACAGAAACCAGAGAGACGCTGAAGGAAATCCCAGGCCCAGTAGTAAAAGGGTCTCTTGTAGCCGGCTGTCTCCCTCTCTACAGCAGATCTTGTAGCAGGCTGTCTCCCTCTCTACAGCGGATCATAAAGCAGGCTGCCTCCCTCTCTACAGCAGATCATGTAGCAGGCTGCCTCCCTCTCTACAGCAGATCTTGTAGCAGGCTGTCTCCCTCTTTACAGCAGATCTTGTAGCAGGCTGTCTCCCTCTTTACAGCAGATCTTGTAGCAGGCTGTCTCCCTCTCTACAGCAGATCTTGTAGCCGGCTGTCTCCCTCTCTACAGCAGATCATGTAGCAGGCTGCCTCCCTCTCTACAGCGGATCATGTAGCAGGCTGCCTCCCTCTCTACAGCGGATCATGTAGCAGGCTGCCTCCCTCTCTACAGCAGATCTTGTAGCAGGCTGTCTCCCTCTCTACAGCAGATCTTGTAGCAGGCTGTCTCCCTCTCTACAGCAGATCTTGTAACAGGCTGTCTCCTCTCTACAGCGGATCATGTAGCAGGCTGCCTCCCTCTCTACAGCGGATCATGTAGCAGGCTGCCTCCCTCTCTACAGCGGATCATGTAGCAGGCTGTCTCCCTCTCTACAGCAGATCATGTAGCAGGCTGCCTCCCTCTCTACAGCGGATCATGTAGCAGGCTGTCTCCCTCTCTACAGCAGATCATGTAGCAGGCTGTCTCCCTCTCTACAGCGGATCATGTAGCAGGCTGTCTCCCTCTCTACAGCAGATCATGTAGGAGGCTGCCTCCCTCTCTACAGCAGATCTTGTAGCGGGCTGTCTCCTGTCTGTCTCTCTCTCGCAGATATTGTAGCAAGCTGTCTCCGCTCTGTCTCTCTCTCTCTCGCAGATCTTGTAGCGTGCTGTCTCCCTCTCTACAGCAGATCATGTAGCAGGCTGTCTCCCTCTCTACAGCAGATCATGTAGCAGGCTGTCTCCTCTCTGTCTCTCTCTAACAGCTCTTGTAGCGGGCTGTCTCCTCTCTCTCTCTCACAGATCTTGTAGTGTGCTGTCTCCCTCTCTATAGCAGATCATGTAGCAGGCTGCCTCCCTCTCTACAGCAGATCATGTAGCAGGCTGCCTCCCTCTCTACAGCAGATCATGTAGCAGGCTGCCTCCCTCTCTACAGCAGATCATGTAGCGGGCTGCCTCCCTCTCTACAGCAGATCATGTAGTGGGCTGTCTCCCTCTCTACAGCAGATCTTGTAGCAGGCTGTCTCCCTTTCTACAGCAGATCATGTAGCAGGCTGTCTCCCTCTCTACAGCAGATCATGTAGCAGGCTGTCTCCCTCTCTACAGCAGATCATGTAGCAGGCTGTCTCCCTCTCTACAGCAGATCATGTAGCAGCCTGTCTCCCTCTCTACAGCAGATCATGTAGCAGGCTGTCTCCCTCTCTACAGCAGATCATGTAGCAGGCTGTCTCCCTCTCTACAGCAGATCATGTAGCAGGCTGTCTCCCTCTCTACAGCAGATCATGTAGCAGGCTGTCTCCCTCTCTACAGCAGATCATGTAGCAGGCTGTCTCCTCTCTCTCTCTCGCAGATCTTGTAGCAGGCTGTCTCCTCTCTCTCTCGCAGATGTGGTAGCAGGCTGTCTCCTCTCTTTCTCTCTCTCTCTATAGCAGATCTTGTAGCGGGCTGTCTCCTCTCTCTTTGTACTGACCTGCACCGCACAGACCTCCTCCTAAAGCTCGTTATGTACTGCCCTGCACCGCACAGACCTCCTCCTAAAGCTCGTTATGTACTGACCTGCACAGACCTCCTCCTAAAGCTTGTTATTTACTGACCTGCACAGACCTCCTCCTAAAGCTCGTTATGTACTGACCTGCACCGCACAGACCTCCTCCTAAAGCTCCTTATGTACTGACCTGCACTGCACAGACCTCCTCCTAAAGCTCTTTATATACTGACCTGCACTGCACAGACCTCCTCCTAAAGCTTGTTATGTACTGACCTGCACAGACCTCCTCCTAAAGCTTATTTACTGACCTGCGCTGCACAGACCTCCTCCTAAAGCTCGTTATGTACTGACCTGCACAGACCTCCTCCTAAAGCTTGTTATTTACTGACCTGCACTGCACAGACCTCCTCCTAAAGCTCGTTATGTACTAACCTGCACTGCACAGACCTCCTCCTAAAGCTCGTTATGTACTGACCTGCACTGCACAGACCTCCTCCTAAAGCTGGTTATGTACTGACCTGCACAGACCTCCTCCTAAACCTTGTTATGTACCGACCTGCACTGCACAGACCTCCTCCGGAGCCTCATATTTCCCTTCCTCAGCAGTCGCTTTATGTCGGATCCATCATGCGGCCGATGGTCTTTATTGCGGCGGAGCCTTCAGCGCTGAGTGCGTCACTTAATAACGGCTGACATTTCTATAAGACTTGTGATTGTAGTCAGTCCT
The DNA here is from genome assembly GCF_027789765.1 of Dendropsophus ebraccatus. NCBI lineage: Eukaryota > Metazoa > Chordata > Amphibia > Anura > Hylidae > Dendropsophus > Dendropsophus ebraccatus. The sequence goes on from NC_091457.1 coordinate 170,247,398, forward strand.
GGTAATGAGGGCCGTTCTCTGACACGTCTGGATGGAAGAGCTTTGTTTGGGAGAAGCATTAAATAACCATAATTAAGGAGCCTCATCTGCATGTTTGTTGTAAGACTTAAATTCGTGTTGCCGGAACATTCTCTCTTGATGGCTGTATTAAAATATGTTCCTGATTATGATTGAGCGGCTATTCCGGGCGCCCGCGATTCTGGGAGAAATCACTGACTTACATAAAATCCTTCATTTTCTGCCCCCCCCATCACGTTTCGCACATGCGCCGCCCGGATTCCACGGATCTCATTTATACAACATCTTTTATTTTATAATTTATTTCCTTTTTGCAGCTTTGATTTTATGGTCTGAGTTTTATTCTTGCCGCCTTTTATTAGAGCGATGGTGCGGATGAGATATTGTCAATGTGTTTGCGGAGTTTACGCCTATAAATCATTTTCTATGGACAAAAAGATGCAATGAAAAACCTCGGAGTAGTGAGGGCTTAGAGGCCGGATACAGGGGGGGAAGAAGGGGAGGACGCCAGCACTAAGGGTTCTCGGAGGGTCTTTCAGGGTACACGGTATAACATATAACACGTCCCCCCCAGTCACCGGCCCTCTCTGCTTCAGGGACCCCAGTGTTTGTCCAGGATTTATTGTCCACGGACTCTTTTGGGTTTAAACGATGACAAGATGGGCAAAAAACTAAACCCCCATTGTATGTAGAAACTGTAAATCTGATCCCCAGCTCCTGCCAGTCCCGAGCCGCTCAGTCCTGCTGTTTGTCGCTTTTAGGTGATGTCGATGCAAGGAAGTGGCCGCTGTGTCAATCAGCATTGACCCCGCCCCCAGCCTGTGATTGGATGAGCAGGCACCTTCTGAGACCAACACCAGGAAGTGCAGCGGCTCCAGGCACCGTCAGAACAAGCATGAGAACACATAATTTGGGTGCATTAAGACTATGTTCCCACAGTGTCAAAACGACGGACATATATCTGTCCAAGGATCTGGAAAACCTGCACGTGGTTGTCAGAGATAGTCCGGTGGAGCCTCAAAACACAGGAATAGCCAGATTTGAGGAGACCACCAAATCCATCATGATAGTGGCGCTTTAAGTCAATTTCCATCCCGCTTACGAGTCATTTTGGCTGTTTATTCTGTTCTAGTTCAGTCCTTCAGAGTAATCTGGTCTAATTTCCTTAAAAGATGCCTGTCTTTACAAAAAAAAAAACACACTTTTCTCCCCGCCCTTTGTACACTGAGATGGTCCCATAGACTTGAAGGAGAACTCCAGGGGGGGTAAAGGCCCTATTACACTGAATAGCCTTACCTGGACCATTACCGACTGTTCAGGCCGATGACCATTTAGTGTAATAGGACACGTTGAAGGCCACGAAAGTCATGTTCCCACTCAGTATTTTCCAACCAAAGCCAGGAGTGGATTGGAAACACAGAAAGGCTATGCTCACACACTGCTGAAATTTAGCGGATGGCCGCCATTTACTGGTAAATAGCAGGCGTTATTTCTAAATAACTCTAATTATTTATCTTTAAATGGCATCCATCCACTAAATTTCTAAGAATCAGATGACCCCCCCCCTCCCGCTGCTCCCTGCTCGCTGTCTGTGAGAACGGAGAATGAGGGGGAAGTGAGCGCAGACAGGTTGGCACTCTTTTCCCCAGGAGCATTGAACCATGTAATAAGGCCTTAAAGGACAACTCCAGTGGTAGAAAAGAAAAAAACACTGAAAAACACAGATTTTTTACTCACCATTCCTTGATCAGTTGATCACTATTCGAAATTCCTACCGGCCACAGTCCCCGTCAGCCCTGTCCGCGTCTTTGGTTCTTCTGCACTTCTGGGTTACTCTGGCATGAATGGGAGAGAAAAGGCTACGTGTGCCCCGGCAGCCTTTTCATTGGCTGGATCGCATCACATGGCTTCCAGCTTACTTAGCCAATCAGAGCTGAGCAAGCTGAAAGCCATGTGATGCATTCCAGCTAATGAAGAGGCTGCCGGTGCACATGTAGCCTTTTCTCTCCCATTTATTACAAAGGAAGAAGCTGAAGAGGTGAAAGACCAGACTCGCCCTCGTGACAACATCGACACAAAATGGTGGCGGACGTGGTCGACAGTGAATGTGTAAGTATAGCTTTTTTTCCTCTCCCGGAGGGGGGGGGGGTCGTAGAGGCAGAACATCTCTAGACAGCTGATTCAAACACACATTAAAAAGTTATATATATATATATATATCAAGGGGGGGGTCCTATTACACTGAATGGCCACAATATGCTCAGTCTTCTGACAATGATTTTCATAATGGCGGTGCCCAATTAGGATCATAGGCAAAAAGGTCATACATACTCCATACTCATGAACTCCGCAACAATCACCCCACTAACCTGCTGGACCGACTACTCGAATGGCCGCCATGTAATACTACATCTATATACAGATCAGCTGTAATCAGTGGGATGAGGGAGCCGGGAGGACAGATCCTGTATAGAGATGTGGTATTACTGTCTGCACTTGTACCTGTCTTAGGGACCCGGCAATGGACGCCCCCAGTGGGGCCACTTATGCCAATTTGTTCCTGGGCTGGTGGAAGAAGACTCATGTCTTTGGGGACACACTACAACAATACCAAGAGGTGCACCTATTCTGGGGGCCTGGATAGGATCTTACTACAGAAAGAGGGTCTAGCATCTGCAGACAGTGTCCCCTCTGGGTCTTTCCGTTGCCCCCTTTATCGGAGAGACCTAGGGCTCAATAGTAGATAGTATTGTGTTTTTCTATACGTATTGGTGATATCATTTACTACCAAACACCCGGCAACAATTATTTCTATTGTACATAGAATTTACACAGGGAGATGTGCAGATGGTGACCATACATTTTTAAGCATGCTCTAAAGACCTGATCAGCCGAGGATCGGCCATTTTCCAGCCCTCAGTTGATCAGCGCCACTTTTACACCATAATCGGCAGCAGGAGCATTTCTAGCAACCTTCCTGGACCAAAAAGGCCCTTTAGTCTGGGGGCTTCACAGGGATGGTGAGGACCCCCGATGAGCGGCTGTACGCCAGGCACCTCTGCTATAAGCCGCTCACATACAGCCTGACGCTTAGAAATGACGGTGGGTGGAGATTTTTGTTATTTTTTCCTTTGGGGGGGGGGGGGCGGCTTGTGAGTAACTCTGTGGATTCCTCCGTCACTTTGTTGACCTGCAATCTATCTCTACTTTAATATTTCTGGGATAAAGAAAATAATTTACAGCAAATAGTCAGATCATAATTTCCAGTAATTCTCCAGATAGCGATGAATGGAAATTCCTGATGAGGTCCCGGAGGTTGCGACACACATTTCCACCTTGTTGCTCTATGAGTCTTGTGGTTTTATACAATCTCATAATTGGGCAGAATAGTATATAGTATAATACGGACTACTATAGAATATACATATGTACAGGCAATGCTGCATAGATATTAAGCAGAGAAACAATGGGACTTCCAGAGCCCTAAACGTTCTCAGTCTCTTAAAGGCTCGTAAAGCAGTTTATGAAGTGTACAGCATGGCGGCAGAATGGCGACACTCGCCATCAAGTGTAAATGGTTCAAATACAAGGTAACGACGCGTACAAATCACTAATGTTCCTGCCACATTAAATTAATCACTGGATGGGTCATTACTTGCCAAAAAATATCCACGTATCCAATCATCTACCTGGTATCTCGCTCTCTCTGGAAACTGTTCAGACACTTTACAGATACAGGCAGTGAGAGGGCACCGGATCATTCCACTGGCCTGACTATGGTGAGCGGAGAGCCTGACCCTGGTGTGCGGAGAGCCTGACCACGGTGTGGGGAGATCATTGCAGTGTTGTGTGGAGAACCTGACCCTGTTGTGTAGAGAGCCTGACCACAGTGTACGTAGAGCCTGACCACGGTGTGTGGAGAGCCTGACCATGGTGTGGGGAGATCATTGCAGTGTTGTGTGGAGAACCTGGCCATGGTGTGTGGAAAGTCTGGCCATGGTGTGTGGAAAGTCTGGCCATGGTGTGTGGAGAGCCTGACCCTGGTGTGTAGAGAGCCTGACCACAGTATACGGAGAGACTGACCATGGTGTGCGGAGAGCCTGGCCATGGTGTATGGAGAGCCTGACCACATTGTCGGGAGAGCCTGACCCTGGTGTGTAGAGAGCCTGACCACAGTATACATAGAGCCTGACCCCAGTGTGCGGAGAGCCTGGCCAAGGTGTGCGGAGAGCCTGGCCATGGTGTGGGGAGAACCTGCCCCTGATGTGTGCGAGGAGCCTGATCCCGGTGTGTGGAGGGCCTGACCACAGTGTGCGCAGAGCCTGATCCTAGTGTGCTGAGAGCCTTGCCATGTTGTACGGAGAGCCTGGCCACGGTGTGCGGAGAGCCTGACTACGGTGTATGGAGAGTCTGGCCACGGTGTGTGGAGAGCCTGACCACGGTGTGTGGAGAGCCTGACCACGTTGTGTGGAGAGCCTGACCATGGTGTGCGGAGAGCCTGGCCACAGTGTGTGCGGAGAGCCTTACCACGGTGTAGGGAGAGCCTGGCCATGGTGTGCGGAAAGTCTAGCCTCGGTGTGTGGAAAGTCTGGCCTCAGTGTGTGGACAGCCTGACCCCAGTGTGCGGAGAGCCAGGCCAAGGTGTGCGGAAAGTCTGGCCATGGTGTGTGGAGAGCCTGGGCAAGGTATGCGGAGAGCCTTGCCAAGGTGTGCGGAGAGCCTGGCCAAGGTGTGCGGAGAGCCTGGCCAAGGTGTGCGGAGAGCCTGGCCAAGGTGTGCGGAGAGCCTGGCCAAGATGTGGGCAGAGCCTTGCCAAGGTGTGTGGAGAGCCGGGCCACAGTGTGTGGAGAACCTGGCCAAGATGTGCAAAGAGCCTGACCATGGTGTGGGGAGAACCTGCCCCTGATGTGTGCGAGGAGCCTGACACCGGTGTGTGGAGGGCCTGGTCAAAGTATGCTGAGAGCCTGGCCATTGTGTGCGAAGAGCCTGACCTCGGTGTGTGGAGAGCCTAGCCATGGTGTGCGGAGAGCCTAATCCAGCCAACCAAATGGTTCTGTGAAAAGCAACAGGGGTAGGCAAGTAAACATAGACAGCAGTACGGGCAGAGCAGTGAAGAGTAGTGTTAAGCAATCGTGTCAGACTGTTCAGGACCGGCAACATTCTCTAACCGCAAACACTTGGCGTTTAATTCTCTGCAGCTGCAGAAGTTGGATGCCGCCCTACACCTGCCAGGAAACATGGATACAGCCTATGGACTGTGACTGTATCCATGTTTTCCAGGACTCCCTAGGGCGGCATCCCGCTGGAGAGGCCAGATGGGGGGCACAGACTCTGAGTCCGCTTCATTTATCATTTTTTGCGACGAAAAATAAGGAAACCTACGCCATTTCTGAGCTCTGAGCTGGCGCACACTGGTGCAGTGCACCTCTACATAAATCTCTGTACTGTCGGAGCTGCGGGGACATTTTTACACCCGGCCCAGAAAACGCCGTACTTAATAAATGTCCCCCTTAGTCTTCAGGGTCGGGGAATGTTGCCGTACCCGAACAGTTTGACAGGTTTACAATACCATATTGTGCTCTATCGAAGTCAATGGGAAATTGGTCTAGAGTGCACACATCTCGTAGAATAATGGCTGAAATTGAGTACAACCGTCTGAACAGTCTCACTATTGACCACCTGCAATTGCAAAGTACGGCCATTTTTTGACCTAATCAAACACTGTTTTATCTTCACTGCGTTATCTATTTTGGTGTTTTACTCTGTGTGAACATGGCCTTAACATGACACCAAAAATTTGTGCATGTATTCTCAAAGGGGAAAGCCGCTGGCAGATGCCTGTATCTCTCTAAGAGGAAAAGAATTGGGCATGCACAGGCCCAACATGCCCAATCCCCCCCCCCCCCCACATACACGTCAGATAGTCAGCTCTTCCCATGACGCCTTCAGATGACTGTAGTGTGTGCGTCCAGCTTTGTCCATATGAAAATTAACCAAAGATCTACTTCTTTACTCTTCACTGCAGAGTCTACAATGTGGACCCTCTTTACAGAAGAGCTGGCGCTGGTTTGTAGGTCACCGTTCTTTGGTGTCTTACACTTTTCTTGATGGATGTGCCAAGCAGTAGTGTCACCGAGCTGAGAAGACTTCCAGACACCCGTCGCTCTGTGGGCGTCCTATGGGCCGTAATTCAAATGTAATGTGTCTCTCCTTCATGTGGGTCACCAGGAACAAGAGGTTGGGGCTCCTACTGGGCAGGGGAGATTCTGCATCGCACGGTATAGACTTCTCTCCACGACATCCACATTAAACGTCCCTGGAAATGATAATAAAATGTTTCTGGCAATTACACAATAGAAGCCGGTGCAGATGGCGCAGATCGAGGAGGTTTCCATCTGCCCATTGATGAAGATAAGTACAATGAACCTCCAGGTCTGGAGAACAGCTTGGAAGACAAGACCTCAGGACCCAGTCATGGAAAACCACCTGTGGTGCCACGCTCCTCATACGCTGGAGAGGCCAGACAATATGCCACCACAGATCCTGGCCACTCTCTGTACCCGGCCGCGGCAGACAAAGCCAAGGAGCGTCACTGCTGCAACAAGAGCAAATACTGTGTGGAGCGCACAGAACGGCAGATTATAATAAACAATGCTGCAACGTAATAACAACATAAAAACAATAAACATAACGCAGACATAGCAGAGATGAGCTTGGGAAACGAAGCAAACCTGAACTTGTGATGTGGAAAGCTGATTTGTTAAGGAAGAAATGAGACAGAGGATGGGGCACATACTGAATTTTCTTCGAGGGCTTCTAGAGAGGTATATAATCAGAGAGGTAGCGATTAAAAACCAGAACAAAAAAATCATAAACTTCTCCCTCATTACCCTACCACCACTGGTATTGCAGAGCTCCAGAGGATGTGAAGTCATAGGCCCACTTAGCCATTGAGCGGATGCAAAGGCTGCTGTAATCACAGGATTCTACTACTGTGACTGGCATCAGCAAGAAGGAAGTAAAGATCAGCAGAGGCTGCTGTAATCACAGGATTCTACTACTGTGACTGGCATCAGCAAGAAGGAAGTAAAGATCAGCAGAGGCTTCTGTAATCACAGGATTCTACTACTGTGACTGACATCAGCAAGAAGGAAGTAAAGATCAGCAGAGGCTGCTGTAATCACAGGATTCTACTACTGTGACTGGCATCAGCAAGAAGGAAGTAAAGATCTGCAGAGGCTGCTGTAATCACAGGATTCTACTACTGTGACTGACATCAGCAAGAAGGAAGTAATGATCAGCAGAGGCTGCTGTAACCACAGGATTCTACTACTGTGACTGACATCAGCAAGAAGGAAGTAAAGATCTGCAGAGGCTGCTGTAATCACAGGATTCTACTACTGTGACTGACATCAGCAAGAAGGAAGTAAAGATCAGCAGAGGCTGCTGTAATCACAGGATTCTACTACTGTGACTGACATCAGCAAGAAGGAAGTAAAGATCAGCAGAGGCTGCTGTAATCACAGGATTCTACTACTGTGACTAACATCAGAAAGAAGGAAGTAAAGATCTGCAGAGGCTTCTGTAATCACAGGATTCTACTACTGTGACTGACATCAGCAAGAAGGAAGTAAAGATAAACAGAGGCTGCTGTAATCACAGGGTTCTACTACTGTGACTGACATCAGCAAGAAGGAAGTAAAGATCTGCAGAGGCTGCTGTAATCATAGGATTCTACTACTGTGACTGACATCAGCAAGAAGGAAGTAAAGATCAGCAGAGGCTGCTGTATTCACAGGATTCTACTACTGTGACTGACATCAGCAAGAAGGAAGTAAAGATCAGCAGAGGCTGCTGTAATCACAGGATTCTACTACTGTGACTGACATCAGCAAGAAGCAAGTAAAGATCTGCAGAGGCTGCTGTAATCAAAGGATTCTACTACTGTGACTGACATCAGCAAGAAGGAAGTAAAGATCAGCAGAGGCTGCTGTAATCACAGGATTCTACTACTGTGACTGACATCAGAAAAAAGGAAGTAAAGATCAGCAGAGGCTGCTGTAATCACAGGATTCTACTACTGTGACTGACATCAGAAAGAAGGAAGTAAAGATCTGCAGAGGCTGCTGTAATCACAGGATTCTACTACTGTGACTGACATCAGAAAGAAGTAAGTAAAGATCTGCAGAGGCTGCTGTAATCACAGGGTTCTACTACTGTGACTGACATCAGAAAGAAGGAAGTAAAGATCTGCAGAGGCTGCTGTAATCACAGGATTCTACTACTGTGACTGACATCAGAAAGAAGGAAGTAAAGATCTGCAGAGGCTGCTGTAATCACAGGATTCTACTACTGTGACTGACATCAGCAAGAAGGAAGTAAAGATCAGCAGAGGCTGCTGTAATCACAGGATTCTACTACTGTGACTGACATCAGAAAGAAGGAAGTAAAGATCTGCAGAGGCTGCTGTAATCACAGGATTCTACTACTGTGACTGACATCAGAAAGAAGGAAGTAAAGATCTGCAGAGGCTGCTGTAATCACAGGATTCTACTACTGTGACTGACATCAGAAAGAAGGAAGTAAAGATCTGCAGAGGCTGCTGTAATCAAAGGACTGAGTTTGCTTCTGCAGATGACATCAGCAGGAACAAAGTAAATGGCTTTAGTAAGTCTCCTACTTTGTCATGTATAAGTTGATTCTGCCGCCTGAAAGTAAATAAAACTAAATATATAATACATATAAATAACTCCATGGAGCACCTCCTGTGATCTCCTGTGTGTGATGGAGCCTGACAGTGATCTCCTGTGTGTGATGGAGCCTGACAGTGATCTCCTGTGTGTGATGGAGCCTGACAATGATCTCCTGTGTGTGATAGAGCCTGATGGTGATCTCCTGTGTGTGATGGAGCCTGACAGTGATCTCCTGTGTGTGATGGAGCCTAACAGTGATCTCCTGTGTGTGATGGAGCCTGACAGTGATCTCCTGTGTGTGATGGAGCCTGACAGTGATCTCCTGTGTGTGATGGAGCCTGACAGTGATCTCCTGTGTGTGATGGAGCCTGACAGTGATCTCCTGTGTTTGATGGAGCCTGATAGTGATCTCCTGTGTGTGATGGAGCCTGACAGTGATCTCCTGTGTAATGGAGCCTGACAGTGATCTCCTGTGTGTGATGGAGCCTGACAGTGATCTCCTGAGTGATGGAGCCTGACAGTGATCTCCTGTGTGTGATGGAGCTTGACAGTGATCTCTTGTATGTGATGGAGCCTAACAGTGATCTCCAGTGTGTGATGGAGCCTGACGGTGATCTCCTGTGTGTGATGGAGCCTGATGGTGATCTCCTGTGTGTGATGGAGCCTGACAGTGATCTCCTGTGTGTGATGGAGCTTGACAGTGATCTCTTGTATGTGATGGAGCCTAACAGTGATCTCCTGTGTGTGATGGAGCCTGACGGTGATCTCCTGTGTGATGGAGCCTGACAGTGATCTCCTGTGTGTGATGGAGCCTAACAGTGATCTCCTGTGTGTGATGGAGCCTGACAGTGATCTCCTGTGTGTGATGAAGCCTGACAGTGATCTCCTGTGTGTGATGGAGCCTGACAGTGATCTCCTGTATGTGATGGAGCCTGACAGTGATCTCCTGTGTGATGGAGCCTGACAGTGATCTCCTGTGTGATGGAGCCTGACAGTGATCTCCTGTGTGTGATGGAGCCTGACAGTGATCTCCTGTGTGTGATGGAGCCTGACAGTGATCTCCCGTGTGATGGAGCCTGACAGTGATCTCCTGTGTGATGGAGCCTGACAGTGATCTCCTGTGTGTGATGGAGCCTGACGGTGATCTCCTGTGTGTGATGGAGCCTGACAGTGATCTCCTGGGTTTGATGGAGCCTGACGGTGATCTCCTGTGTGTTATAGAGCCTAACAGTGATCTACTATGTGTGATGGAGCCTGACAGTGATCTCCTGTGTGTGATGGAGCCTGACAGTGATCTCCTGTGTGTGATGGAGCCTGACAGTGATCTACTGTGTGTGATGGAGCCTGACAGTGATCTCCTGTGTGTGATGGAGCCTGACAGTGATCTCCTGTGTGTGATGGAGCCTGACAGTGATCTCCTGTGTGTGATGGAGCCTGACAGTGATCTCCTGTGTGTGATGGAGCCTGACAGTGATCTCCTGTGTGTGATGGAGCCTGACAGTGATCTCCTGTGTGTGATAGAGCCTGATGGTGATCTCCTGTGTGTGATGGAGCCTGACAGTGATCTCCTGTGCGAGATGGAGCCTGACAGTGATCTCCTGTGTGTGATGGAGCCTGACAGTGATCTCCTGTGTTTGATGGAGCCTGACAGTGATCTCCTGTGTTTGATGGAGCCTGCCAGTGATCTCCTGTGTGTGATGGAACCTGACAGTGAGCTCCTGTGTGTGATGGAGCCTGACAGTGATCTCCTGTGTGTGATGGAGCCTGACAGTGATCTCCTGTGTGATGGAGCCTGACAGTGATCTCCTGTGTGTGATGGAGCCTGACGGTGATCTCCTGTGTGTGATGGAGCCTGACTGTGATCTCCTCTGTGATGGAGCCTGACGATGATCTCCTGTGTGATGGAGCTTGACAGTGATCTCCTTTGTGTGATGGAGCCTTACGGTGATCTCCTGTGTGTGATGGAGCCTGACGGTGATCTCCTGTGTGATGGAGCCTGACGGTGATCTCCTGTGTGATGGAGCCTGACGGTGATCTCCTGTGTGATGGAGCCTGACAGTGATCTCCTGTGTGATGGAGCCTGACAGTGATCTCCTGTGTGATGGAGCCTGACAGTGATCTCCTGTGTGTGATGGAGCCTGACAGTGATCTCCTGTGTGTGATGGAGTCTGACAGTGATCTCCTGTGTGTGATGGAGCCTGACAGTGATCTCCTGTATGTGATGGAGCCTGACAGTGATCTCCTGTGTGATGGAGCCTGACAGTGATCTCCTGTGTGATGGAGCCTGACAGTGATCTCCTGTGTGTGATGGAGCCTGACAGTGATCTCCTGTGTGTGATGGAGCCTGACAGTGATCTCCTGTGTGATGGAGCTTGACGGTGATCTCCTGTGTGTGATGGAGCCTGACGGTGATCTCCTGTGTGATGGAGCTTGACGGTGATCTCCTGTGTGTGATGGAGCCTGACGGTGATCTCCTGTGTGTGATGGAGCCTGACGGTGATCTCCTGTGTGATGGAGCTTGACGGTGATCTCCTGTGTGTGATGGAGCCTGACAGTGATCTCCTGTGTGTGATGGAGTCTGACAGTGATCTCCTGTGTGATGGAGCCTGACAGTGATCTCCTGTGTGATGGAGCCTGACAGTCTCTACACAATATCAACATCTGGAGAAGTTTGTGCAGAAAGGTTTCTTTTTCTTCACTTTTCTTTGCTTTTTCCTTAGACCCCTGAATTCCCTGATGCGCGTTTCGCCGCTGGTGATTCGTCCCCCTGAAGCGTCTGCACAAACGCTCGGCTCTCTCTGTGCCTGATCTCAGTACGTCCTCCACATGCATTATTACAGCTATAACAGATATCCCCAAGTGCCGGCATATTGATTGCACAACTGCTCATTTGCATATGCCGCCCATCTGCACCGGAGAGGTAGCGGCCAGACGCAGCGACCCCTGTCTCCCTGTCACCCCTGTCTCCACATAAACCCCCGGAGCCCCAGAAGCTGTAGAGTCTCACATATGTGCCGCTCTCTTACCGTTCCTGCTCTGCTGATGATCTCGCAAAGTTTTGTCGCGTCTTCGCCTCTGTCAATAATCACTTGGGGAAATTGCTGCAGACTTTCAGTTTTTGTTTACTCCCTCTTTGTAATATCCCATGTATAATGAATACAGCGCCTAGAACGCGTGGGTAGCCTCTTTCTGCTGCATGTGGCCTCTACTGTTACCAAGATGCAATTTCATTTACAGCAGTTCTGCGGCCATGAACATGTCCTATCTAGCTGGGCTCACAGATGTCCGGAAAGGTCTCTATACACAACCAATGACATCTTTGGACGCCGCTCTGGTATCCATTACCCGGACATTGTCAAACGGAAAGACACTGTATGGACCGCATATAGATAAACATGGCGTCAATGCGGCTGCATCAGATTCCCATAGGAAGCACAGGGTCAGCACCCGGATTAGGTTTGCTGCTGTATTCTTGCACCACACCGGGGGAAACTGATGGCCATAACCACACAGAGACATAATCCTACAAGAGCTATGCAGTGCTAAAGCCTAAAAGTGGGGTAACTAGCTCATAGGGAAAGCCTTGTCTACATCAGGGGTGACTAATCCTTATCTAGTCAGGTTTGTCTGCAGTGGAGCAAAGTGCGACTACGCCGAAGTACTCCATTGATCTTTGCTCAGCCACCTCGGAGAACCTTGAGTGGCTAGCTTCCCTGGCTGAGCAACCCTAGTGCTCGGGCTACAGAAAAATAAAAGCAGCAGATAAAGCAGGAGGAGGCTAAACCACTAGTGCAATTGCGCTGGGGCCTCCCGCTGAGGGTAGTAGTAGGTGGTAGTACAGGGTAGGACCCAGTAGCCAGTTGCCAGATGTTAGGTCGCACGGAAACCTGACCATGCGGGGCCCGGGCAATTCCTCGTTGTCCCTAGTCAAGGCACCAATAACTAGACCAATGCCAGGGTTCAGAAACAACGTTGGTTGTGCGTTTATTATAATGGTGGTAACCAATAGCAACAGTGCCTCTGGATGCAACCAGGATTGAGACAGACTTGAATATAATGAGTATAACTGAGGAATGGGTGATGCTGCAATAGGCTGTGATGGTAGCGTTACTTTAAGTGACTGAATGATGGGAGTAGTAGTGCCGGAGATATGATACTGGGCGGAATGGATTGAACTGAATACTTGCTGTTGATGAGAATAGATGATGAGAAAAGTAATGACTGAAGAACGACACCCAGATCTTTGCTGAAGATGAGAATCTTGGTGAATCTTGAGAGTGAGGAAGGTCCCGACTGGACCAAAATCTGTCTCTAGAACAGGGGAGCAAATCACCCTGAGCTGCGGCCTTGCTTGGAAGCAGCAGAGCACGTTCTCCCTCCTGAAGGTGGAGGAGAGAACAACACAACCTTCTCTCTTGAGGGTAGAGAGAAGACTGAGGTAGACAGGAAGTGACATAGCATCCCCAGCCAAAGCTCGACGGCTATTGGGGTTACTATGGCAGCCGAGGAATAGTCACGTGACACCAAGCCCATTGCATCATCACACCATTAAAATACAGGCAAAATGAATGTGCATAAGGAAATAAATGAAATATTAGACCTGAATACTGAGGGGGGTGACATCATACAAACAGTTTGCAGTGGGACCACTTTTCCAGAACAGGAATAATTAGGAAACATACAAATAAGAACAAATCCTCTGTTCTGGGACACTGAATACCTCCCTACTAAGAATGAGCCGACCTCAACAACAAGACAACAAGACAAAAGGAAGCAATGTGGGTGTGAGTGTGTGTTTCCCACGCTCAAGGCACAGGTGATGAGGAGAGATACAAAAGTGAGAGAAAAACCCTAGTGGCAGGACTTCACCTAGGGGTGCCTAACGTACTCTGGTGACTAGGTACCTAGTGCGTGAACCATCTGACATGGAAGTCAGGACTACTCAACTGCTGACGGGCGACCCTCAATATTCCAGAAAGTTTAGACAGTAGGTTTTCAATTAAATAGGTTGCCCTACTGGAAAAAGAACGTGAAGACCTGTATTATACCTTGGGTGTGTTGTCAACTTGAGCAGGTGTGTGCATGGAGTGATTTGGACACCTGGAAGAGAAAGATTAAAATAATAAACACAAGCATACATTTGGGAACCCTCATACATACCTCACTGTCACCTCCCGGCTCCGCTATCACCTCATTGTCACCTCCCGCCTCCGCTATCACCTCACTGCCACCTCCCGGCTCCGCTATCACCTCACTGCCACCTCCCGGCTCCGCTATCACCTCACTGTCACCTCCCGACTCCGCTATCACCTCACTGTCACCTCCTGGCTCTGCTATCACCTCACTGTTACCTCCCGGCTCCGCTATCACCTCACTGTTACCTCCCGGCTCCGCTATCACCTCACTGTCACCTCCTGGCTCTGCTATCACCTCACTGTTACCTCCCGGCTCCGCTATCACCTCACTGTCACCTCCCGACTCCGCTATCACCTCACTGTCACCTCCCGGCTCCGCTATCACCTCACTGTTACCCCCCGGCTCCGCTATCACCTCACTGTCACCTCCTGGCTCTGCTATCACCTCACTGTTACCTCCCGGCTCCGCTATCACCTCACTGTCACCTCCCGACTCCGCTATCACCTCACTGTTACCTCCCGACTCCACTGTCACCTCCCAGCTCCGCTATCACCTCACTGTGACCTCCCGACTCCGCTATCACCTCACTGTTACCTCCCGGCTCCGCTACCACCTCACTGTTACCTCCTGGCTCCGCTATCACCTCACTGTGACCTCCCGGCTCCGCTATCACCTCACTGTCACCTCCCGACTCCGCTATCACCTCACTGTCACCTCCCGACTCCGCTATCACCTCACTGTCACCTCCTGGCTCCGCTATCACCTCACTGTGACCTCCCGACTCCGCTATCACCTCACTGTCACCTCCTGGCTCCGCTATCACCTCACTGTCACCTCCCGACTCCGCTATCACCTCACTGTCACCTCCCGACTCCGCTATCACCTCACTGTCACCTCCCGACTCCGCTATCACCTCACTGTCACCTCCTGGCTCCGCTATCACCTCACTGTGACCTCCCGACTCCGCTATCACCTCACTGTCACCTCCTGGCTCCGCTATCACCTCACTGTGACCTCCCGACTCCGCTATCACCTCACTGTGACCTCCTGGCTCCGCTACCACCTCACTGTGACCTCCCGGCTCCGCTATCACCTCACTGTCACCCAGGGCCGCCATCAGGAATTTCGGGGCCCCATACAACCAAAGTGTCTGGGCCCCCCACATTAATAAAAAATAAAATAAAATAGTGTGTTCGACCCACGCCTTGCTGGGAGGTATAATTTGGTTCAGATTAATTCTAGAGAACTGGCTCATATTCCCCATTTTCCCCAGTGGCTTAAAATGTAACCTCTGTTATACAGTTATAAAATTGTAGAAACTAAATGTGAACAAGGTGCAATGTAAATGTCCCCATACAGACACTTACTTGTATAGCTGCCTCTTGTGCTCTGTATGCAGTGCATTATATTCACCCCTGCAACGTACAACTTATAGCGTGTCTACAAGCCCAGCGGGGCTCATTATGATGGAGACTAAAACTTATACAAGAGTGGGGTAGGGGTTCCCCTGTATTCAGAATGCTGTTGAGTACTAGGCAATGCCCCGTTTGGGGTTATTGAATTTTGAGGGTCTGGGGGGCTGTTTGATTTGTATATGTTCACCAATATCCCCCCCCCCCCCCCGGTATGCTCACTAACATAGAATGTTGATAAGGCTAATATAATGAGGCTGTTCCATGTTAGTGAGCATATACAAATCCCCCCCCCCCCCAGGCAGACTAGTTTAGCTCACCCAAGCCAGTGATAGCGAATACATGGCGGTGAGCAGGCCTGTATTTAGAGTTCATGCTGCCCTAGGCACTTTGCACGCTGAGGCGCCCCCCCCCCACGTAGCTGTACATGCATGGTATATACCCTGGCACTTGGGTGCCGCTCTGCTTGATGCCCGCTGTTCTCATCAAACAGACGTGATGGAGGAAGGAAGGAGGCCAGGGACGTCTTAGTTTGGGGACTGGTTCTGTCCAGTGTTGGGCTGGGGTACCTGGGGCCCACCAATATAGAACCAGTGAGACATGACATGCTGACCCGCTTCTTTCCTGAATTCATCTGTATCTGTGACAAATCTCAGAACACCCTCCATTTATACAGCTCTCAGGGTATGCTGGGAGTTGTAGTCTCTGAGAGGACAACCCTTTAATAAATCACTGTGTGCAGAGGCTCCTGGTGGCTGCAATCTGTGGGTGACAACCATCAGCCCTGAAGGTCCAGCAATACATCTGTCTACAGCGGCAGCTATCAGAGGATTGTACTACTGTACTACAACTCCCAGCATATCTGAGGGCTGCAGACTGTCAGTACATGCTGGGAGTTGTAGTGCCTGCAGCTGTTGTAGTTGGGTCCTAGGTGCATTATACACTGGATGCTTTGTGGCACATAAGAATACATAGATCTGTGGGGGCTCAGTGCAGGGAAGTGACCCCAGAACATCACTAATAGGGGATAGAACAAAAACATCTCCCCCTATATCTTATTAGTGATGTTTTGGGGTCACTTCCCTGCACTGAGCCCCCACAGATCTATGTATTCTGATATGCCACAAAGCATCCAGTGTATAATGCACCTAGGACCCAACTACAGCAGCTGCAGGCACTACAACTCCCAGCATATCCTGAGGGCTGCAGACTGTTCTGGGAGTTGTAGTGCCTGCAGCTGTTGTAGTTGGGTCCTGGAGGCGTTGTGGGAGATCAGAATACATAGATCTGTGGGGGCTCAGTGCAGGGAGGTGACCCCAGAACATCACTAATAGGGGATAGGGGGAGATGTTTTTGTTCTGTCCCCTATTAGTGATGTTCTGGGGTCACTTCCACACACTGAGCCCCCACAGATCTCTGTATTCTGATCTCCCACAAAGCCTCCAGTGTATAATGCACCTAGGACCCAACTACAACAGCTGCAGGCACTACAACTCCCAGCATGTACTGACAGTCTACAGCCCTCAGGATATGCTGGGAGTTGTAGTGCCTGCAGCTCTTGTAGTTGGGTCCTAGTTTAAAAGTTTGGGGTAGTGTACTGTAGTGACCGCAGGGCTGTGTCAGTACACTACCGCAAACAATACACTGACCCATTGAGACCCCAATGGTGCACAGGCTCTGCACACTATAGAAGTGATTACAGTGCAGTTACTAATGACTCACAGGTGACGTCTTCTCGAATTGCTGTCGCTAACTTTTTGCTTTCTTCTCCATCTGGCGCAGCATCATGAAGACTTCTCTGACCATAACTCGTCTGCAGGCGGGCAGCTGGGGGTGACTGGGGCAGGAGGGCAGCTGGGGGTGACTGGGGAAGGGAGGCAGCGGGGGGTGACTGGGGAAGGGAGGCAGCTGGGGGTGACTGGGGAAGGGAGGCAGCTGGGGGTGACTGGGGAAGGGAGGCAGCTGGGGGTGACTGGGGAAGGGAGGCAGCTGGGGGTGACTGGGGAAGGGAGGCAGCTGGGGGTGACTGGGGAAGGGAGGCAGCTGGGGGTGACTGGGGAAGGGAGGCAGCTGGGGGGAGACTGGGGAAGGGAGGCAGTTGGGGGTGACTGGGGAAGGGAGGCAGCTGGGGTGACTGGGGAAGGGAGGCAGCTGGGGGTGACTGGGGAAGGGAGGCAGCTGAGGGTGACTGGGGAAGGGAGGCAGCTGGGGTGACTGGGGAAGGGAGGCAGCTGGGGGGAGACTGGGGAAGGGAGGCAGCTGGGGGTGACTGGGGAAGGGGGGCAGCTGGGGGTGACTGGGGAAGGGAGGCAGCTGAGGGTGACTGGGGAAGGGAGGCAGCTGGGGGTGACTGGGGAAGGGAGGTAGCTGGGGGTGACTGGGGAAGGGAGGTAGCTGGGGGTGACTGGGGAAGGGAGGCAGCTGGGGGGGACTGGGGAAGGGAGGCAGCTGGGGGTGACTGGGGAAGGGAGGCAGCTGGGGGGGGGACTGAGGAAGGGAGGCAGCTGGGGGTGACTGGGGAAGGGAGGCAGCTGGGGGTGACAGGGAGAGCAGCTGGGGGAAAGGGAGAGCAGCTGGGGGAAAGGGAGAGCAGCTGGGGGAAAGGGAGAGCAGCTGGGGGGCAGGGGAGCAGCAGGGAGGGGCAGCTAGGGTGGCAGGGGAGAAGCTGGGGTTCAGGGGGAGAGGTTGGGGTTCAGGGGGAGCGGTAGGGAGGCAGTGGAGAAGCTGGGATTCAGAGGGAGAAGCTAGGGGTCAGGGGGAGGGGCTGGGAGGCAGGGGAGCAGCTGAGAATGCAGGGGGGAGAGGCTGGGGGCAGGGGGGAGAGGCTGGGGGGGCAGGGGGAGAGGCTGGGGGCAGGGGGAGAGGCTGGGGGCAGGGGAGAGGCTGAGGGTTAGGGGAAGAGGCTGGGGGGAAGGGGAAGAGGCTGGGGGGTCAGGGGAGAGGCTGGGGGGTCAGGGGAGAGGCTGGGGGGTCAGGGTAGAGGCTGGGGGGGCAGGGGAGATGCTGGGGGACAGGGGGAGAGGCTGGGGGGTAGGGGAGAGGCTGGGGGGCAGGGGAGAGGCTGGGGGGCAGGGGAGAGGCTGAGGGTTAGGTGGAGAGGTTGGGGGGGCAGGGGAGACGCTGGGGTCAGGGGAGTTGCTGGGGGGCCGGGGAGAGGCGGGGGGGGCAGGGGGAGAGTCTGGGGGGCAGGGGGAGAGTCTGGGGTCAGGGGAGATGCTGGGGGTTAGGTGGAGAGGTTGGGGGGCAGGGGGAGAGGCTGGGGGGCAGGGGAGAGGCTGGGGGTTAGGGGGAGAGGCTGGGGGGTCAGGGGAGAGGCTGGGGGGTCAGGGGAGAGGCTGGGGGTCAGGGGAGAGGCTGGGGGGTCAGGGGAGAGGCTGGGGGGCAGGGGAGACGCTGGGGGGGGGCAGGGGGAGAGGCTGGGGGGCAGGGAAGAGGCTGGGGGGCAGGGGAGAGGCTGAGGGTTAGGGGGAGAGGCTGGGGGGGCAGGGGAGAGGCTGGGGGGGCAGGGAGGAGAGGCTGGGGGAAGGGGAGAGGCTGGGGGGCAAGGTAGAGGCTGGGGGGCAGGGGAGAAGCTGGGGGGTCAGGGGAGAGGCTGAGAATGCAGGGGGGAGAGGCTGGGGGGGCAGGAGAGAGGCTGAGGTCAGGGGAGACGCTGGGGGGCAGGGGAGAGGCTGAGGGTTAGGGGGAGAGGCTGGGGGGGCAGGGGAGAGGCTGGGGGGGCAGGGGAGAGGCTGAGAATGCAGGGAGGAGAGGCTGGGGGGCAGGGGGAGAGGCTGAGGGATCAGGGGAGACGCTGGGGGGCAGGGGAGAGGCTGGGGGGCAGGGGAGAGGCTGGGGGGGCAGGGGGAGAGGCTGGGGGGCAGGGGGAGAGGCTGGGGGGTTAGGGGGAGAGGCTGGGGGGGCAGGGGGAGAGGCTGGGGGACAAGGGAGATGCTGGGGGGCAGGGGAGAGGCTGAGGGTAAGGTGGAGAGGCTGAGGGATCAGGGGAGACGCTGGGGGGCAGGGGAGAGGCTGGGGGGGGGCAGGGGAGAGGCTGGGGGGCAGGGGAGAGGCTGAGGGTTAGGGGGAGAGGCTGGGGGGGCAGGGGAGAGGCTGGGGGGGCAGGGGAGAGGCTGAGAATGCAGGGAGGAGAGGCTGGGGGGCAGGGGGAGAGGCTGAGGGATCAGGGGAGACGCTGGGGGGCAGGGGAGAGGCTGGGGGGGCAGGGGGAGAGGCTGGGGGGCAGGGGGAGAGGCTGGGGGGTTAGGGGGAGAGGCTGGGGGGGCAGGGGGAGAGGCTGGGGGACAAGGGAGACGCTGGGGGGCAGGGGAGAGGCTGAGGGTAAGGTGGAGAGGCTGAGGGATCAGGGGAGACGCTGGGGGGCAGGGGAGAGGCTGGGGGGGGGGCAGGGGAGAGGCTGGGGGGCAGGGGGAGAGGCTGCCCCCCAGCAGGGGAGCAGCTGAGGATGCAGGGGGGTCGGGGGCAGGCAGAGGGGAGAGGCTGGGGGTGACGGGGCGGGCGGCCGGGAGAAGGATAGGCAGGCAGGCTGGTTCCCTCCCCCCATGCAGCGCCGAGGTCCGGGGTGCGAGGCAGGGGGTGAGCTTCCGGCACACACAGTCTGACAGAGGCCGGAAGCTCCCAGCTGCAGCCCCGCGTTCCCAGATCTTCTCTCCTGCTCGGCGATGACGTCACATCACGTGAGCGCCGTCGAGCAGGAGAGAAGATCCGGGACCGCGGGGCTGCAGCTGGGAGCTTCCGGCCTCTGTCAGACTGTGTGTGCCGGAAGCTCAACACCTGCCCCGGACCCCGGACCTCGGCGCTGCATGGGGGGAGGGAACCAGCCTGTCTGCCTATCCTTCTCCCGGCCGCTCCGTCACCC
The DNA here is from genome assembly GCF_027789765.1 of Dendropsophus ebraccatus. NCBI lineage: Eukaryota > Metazoa > Chordata > Amphibia > Anura > Hylidae > Dendropsophus > Dendropsophus ebraccatus. Next base: position 170,267,515 of record NC_091457.1, read on the forward strand.
CCCCCTCCCGGCGCGGACTAGGCACCCGTGCTCCCCCCCATCAAAAACAGGTGGCAAGGGGGGCCGTGCGGGCCCCCCTAGCGTAGCGGACGGGGGGCAGCGGCCGGCGGGCCCCCCCCCCCCCATGTCTCTTAGGGTCCGGGCCCCAAACGGCAGTACCAGTTGTACTGCCTTATCGGCGGCCCTGCTGTCACCCCCCGACTCCGCTATCACCTCACTGTTACCTCCCGACTCCGCTACCACCTCACTGTTACCTCCCGGCTCCGCTTTCACCTCACTGTCACCTCCCGGCTCCGCTTTCACCTCACTGTCACCTCCCGGCTCCGCTTTCACCTCACTGTCACCTCCCGGCTTCGCTACCACCTCACTGTTACCTCCCGACTCCGCTACCACCTCACTGTGACCTCCCGCCTCCGCTACCACCTCACTGTCACCTCCCGACTCCGCTATCACCTCACTGTTACCTCCCGGCTCCGCTACCACCTCACTGTTACCTCCCGGCTCCGCTATCACCTCACTGTCACCTCCCGGCTCCGCTACCACCTCACTGTTACCTCCCGCCTCCGCTACCACCTCACTGTCACCTCCCGGCTCTGCTATCACCTCACTGTCACCTCCCGGCTCCGCTACCACCTCACTGTGACCTCCCGGCTCCGCTACCACCTCACTGTCACCTCCTGGCTCCGCTATCACCTCACTGTCACCTCCCGGCTCCGCTATCACCTCACTGTGACCTCCCGGCTCCGCTACCACCTCACTGTGACCTCCCGGCTCCGCTACCACCTCACTGTGACCTCCCGGCTCCGCTACCACCTCACTGTCACCTCCCGGCTCCGCTATCGCCTCACTGTCACCTCCCGGCTCCGCTATCACCTTACTGTTACCTCCCCGCTCCGCTATCACCTCATTGTTACCGTGTTATCGGAGCTGACGTGTTTATATAATTACCTATTTTGACATAAATGATGAAGGGAATAGGCAGTGAATGACGAGGATCGCCAATCGGAGCTAATTATCTGCTGAACTCTTCCTTTCTCTTCTCTCTCCCGAATGTTCCGAGACTGAAACCAAAGTCCTTTCTTGTGCTGGAAACCCAGTTGTTTATTCTCATCTATTGACATTCATGGAGCCGACTTGTCTTTGGTGTCAGATGTGAAAATAAATAGATATTAAACTGTCAGTCAGTGAAATTACAAAGTCCAGGGAGCGTTTCTCCCGCTCGCCATGTTTGCTTTGATGGACACAGGTGTTTAAGTGTGATGAAACAGCGCCGGGCTTCAGAGGAGCAAACTATCTCAAGGCAGCTCAGAATTTGTCGAAAAGCATGGATGAGATCCCCCCCCACCGCTGCCTGAACCCCCCCTGCTATCCCCCTCCCCCGCTCCCTGCAAACTCCCTACTCCCTGCAATTCCTTCCCCGCTCCCTGCAATCCCCCGCTCCCTGCAACCCTTACTGCAATTCCCCTGCTCCCTGAAATCTCCTCTGCAACTACCTACTCCCTGCGATACCCCCACGCACCCTGCGATAGCCCCGCTCCCTGCGATCCCCCCCGCTCCCTGCGATCGCCCCCGCTCCCTGCGATCCCCCTCTGCTCCCTGCGATCCCCCTCTGCTCCCTGCGATCCCCCCCGCTCCCTGCGATCCCCCCTCTGCTCCCTGCGATCCCTCTCCGCTCCCTGCAATCCCCCCTCCCTGTGATCCCCCCGCTCCCTGCGACCCCCCCCCCCCGCTCCATGCGATCGCCCCTGCTCCCTGCGATCCCCCCAGCTCCCTGCGATCCACCCGCTTCTTGTGATTCCCCCGCCCCCTGCGACCCCCCCCCGCTCCATGCGATCCCCCCACTCCCTGCGATCCCCCCCGCTTCTTGTGATCCCCCGCTCCCTGCGACTCCCCCCGCTCCCTGCGATCCCCCCCTCTCCCTGCGATCGCCCCCGCTCCCTGCTATCCCCCCTCTCCTTGCGATCCCCCTGCTCCCTGCGATCCCCCCCCCTCTCCCTGCGATCTCCCCCGCTCCCTGCTATCCCACCCGGTCCCTGCGATCCCCCCCGCTCCCTGCGATCCCCCCCGCTCCCTGCGATCCCCCCCGCTCCCTGCAATCCCCCCTCCGCTCCCTGCAATCCCCCCTCCGCCCTTTGCGATCCCCCTCCGCCTCCTGCAATCCCCCCTCCGCTCCCTGCAATCCCCCCTCCGCACTTTGCGATCCCCCTCCGCCCCCTGTGATTCCCCTCCGCCCCCTGCGATCTCCACTTCTTGATAAGCAGAATAAAATCTTCTAGCTGCCTCCATTTTCCGCACGTGCAGAATTCCGGTCCATCCCTGGAGGTCACGTTTCTCATGGCTCCCGGTGAAGCTCCTGGGGATTTTTAGCCAGAGAAACCAGACATCTTTGCAGATTTTCAATAATTCAGAAGTCACTTCCCGCCCGTCATCTGTCACTAATAAACAAACATTGACACCATGAAAAATTAATGGTCATCGGATAGCGGAGCGGGTCTGGAGCTCGCCGCCTTTTGATGAGATCTCATGAAAGCTTCCTCAGGGGCTGCACGCCATGCACCTCGTCTCACCTTCCTGCAGGAATCCTCCATGGTTTTATGTTATGCTTTATCTGTCAAAACACTACAAAAATTAAGATCTTTTACATCATTGTTGTTTAAAGGGCTATTATATGTGATGGAGAGGCTGACAGCTCAAAGACGTCTCCCCAAAGATTCCTCAAGGCATATCCATGTAAAGGTTGACACGGCCACAGTCTTCAGACCATATCTTTCTTCTGTCTCTTTATTCAGGGACGTTCTGGTGGGAATTTTACTCCAAACATCATTTCCAGTCATAAAAACTTTGCTCTTCTGTATGAAATAAACATTGCTGAGGTTCACATCTATTAGAGATGCATTGTGAACACTGAGGAGGGAGCCCCACCTTAGAGAAATACGGCGGACGCATCTATCAACAAGGGAAGATGACATTGTATTCTCTTCTCTATGGACAGGGAGGCCGGGGATGAGCAGGACGGAGGCTCCACATCACGGCCTCACTGTCTATCACTCATGAACTTGGCCTCTCTGTCAGAATCGCTCGTTCTCCATTGATAGATCTGTCCACTCATTTGTTGTCAGTAGTAGTAGTAGTAGCAGTAGTAGTAGTAGTAGCAGCAGCAGCAGTAGTAGTAGTATAGTGTAGTAGTAGCAGCAGTAGTGGTCGTAGTAGTAGTAGTGATAGTAGTAGTAGTATAGTAGTAGTAGTAGTAGTAGTAGTAGTAGTAGTAGTGATAGTAGTAGTAGTAGTATAGTAGTAATAGTAGTAGTGATAGTAGTAATAGTAGTAGTGGTAGTAGTAGTGATGATAGTAGTAGTACTAGTATAGTGTAGTAGTAGTAGTAGTGATAGTAGTAGTAGTAGTATAGTAGTAGTAGTGATAGTAGTAGTAGTAGTAGTGATAGTAGTATAGTGTAGTAGTAGTAGCAGTGATAGTAGTAGTAGTAGTAGTAGTGATAGTAGTAGTGATAGTAGTAGTATAGTGTAGTAGTAGCAGCAGTAGTGGTCGTAGTAGTAGTAGTAGTGATAGTAGTAGTAGTATAGTAGTAGTAGTAATAGTAGTAGTGATAGTAGTAATAGTAGTAGTGGTAGTAGTAGTGATGATAGTAGTAGTAGTAGTGATAGTAGTAGTAGTGATAGTAGTAGTAGTAGTAGTAGTAATATAGTGTAGTAGTAGTAGTAGTAGTAGTATAGTGTAGTAGTAGTGTAGTAGTAGTAGTAGTAATAGTAGTAGTAATAGTAGTAGTAGTAGTGATAGTAGTAGTAGTATAGTGTAGTAGTAGTAGTGATAGTAGTAGTAGTAGTATAATAGTAGTAGTAATAGTAGTAGTAGTAGTGATAGTAGTAGTAGTATAGTGTAGTAGTAGTAGTGATAGTAGTAGTAGTAGTATAATAGTAGTAGTAATAGTAGTAGTAGTAGTGATAGTAGTAGTAGTATAGTGTAGTAGTAGTAGTGATAGTAGTAGTAGTATAGTGTAGTAGTAGTAGCAGTAGTGATAGTAGTAGTAGTAGTAGTGATAGTAGTAGTATAGTAGTAGTAGTGATAGTAGTAGTAGTATAGTGTAGTAGTAGTAGTAATATTAGTAGTAGTAGTGATAGTAGTATAGTGTAGTAGTGATAGTAGTAGTAGTAGTAGTGATAGTAGTAGTGATAGTAGTAGTGATAGTAGTAGTGATAGTAGTAGTATAGTGTAGTAGTAGCAGCAGTAGTGGTCGTAGTAGTAATAGTAGTAGTAGTAGTATAGTGTAGTAGTAGTAGTGATAGTAGTAGTAGTAGTAGTAGTAGTAGTGATAGTAGAAGAAGTAGTAGTAATAGTAGTAGTAATAGTAGTATAGTGTAGTAGTAGCAGTAGTGATAGTAGTAGTAGTAGTGATGATAGTAGTAGTAGTAGTAGAAGTAGTAGTAGTATAGTGTAGTAGTAGTAGTGATAGTAGTAGTAGTATAGTGTAGTAGTAGCAGCAGTAGTAGCAGTAAAATAGTAGCAGCAGCAGAAGTGGTCTTAGTAGTAATAGCAGTAGTAATAGAATAGCAGTAGTAGTATCAGTAGTAGTAGTATAGTGTAGTAGTATTAGTAGTAGCAGTAGTAGTACCAGTAGTAGTAGTATCAGTAGTAGTAGTATAGTGTAGTAGTAGTAGTAGTGATAGTAGTAGTATAGTGTATTAGTAGTAGTAGTGAAGTAGTAGTATAGTGTAGTAGTATAGTGTAGTAGTAGTATAGTAGTAAAATAGTAGTAGCAGTAGTAGTAGAATGGTAGTAGTAACAGTAGTAGTAGTGATAGTAGTAGAAGTAGTAGTATAGTGTAGTAGTAGTATAGTGTAGTAGTAGTAAAAGTAGTAGTAGTATAGTGTAGTAGTAGTATAGTGTAGTAGTAGTAAAAGTAGTAGTAGTAGTATAGTGTAGTAGTAGTAGTGATAGTAGTAGTGATAGTAGTAGTAGTGATAGTAGTAGTAGTAGTAGTGATAGTAGTAGTAGTATAGTGTAGTAGTAGTAGTGATAGTAGTAGTGATAGTAGTAGTATAGTGTAGTAGTAGTAGTGATAGTAGTAGTGATAGTAGTAGTATAGTGTAGTAGTAGCAGCAGTAGTGGTGGTAGTAGTAATAGTAGTAGTAATAGAATAGCAGTAGCAGTAGTAGTAGTAGTAGCAGCAGAAGTAATAGTAGTAGTAGTAACAGTAGTAGTAGTATCAGTAGTAGTAGTTTAGTGTAGTAGTAGTAGTAGTAGCAGCAGTAGTATAGTGTAGTAGTAGTAGTATAGTGTAGTAGTAGCAGTACTAGTAGTAGTAGCAGTAGTATAGTGTAGTAGTAGTATAGTGTAGTAGTAGTATAGTGTAGTAGTAGCAGTACTAGTAGTAGTAGTAGCAGTAGTATAGTGTAGTAGTTGTAGTAGTATAGTGTAGTAGTAATATAGTGTAGTAGTAGTACTAGTATAGTGTAGTACTAGTAGTAGTATAGTGTAGTAGTAGTAGTAGTAGTATAGTGTAGTAGTATAGTGTAGTAGTAGTATAGTAGTAGAATAGTAGTAGCAGTAGTGGTAGAATAGTAGTAGTAACAGTAGTAGTAGTGATAGTAGTAGTAGTAGTGATAGTAGTAGCAGTAGTAGTAGTAGTAGTAGTGATAGTAGTAGCAGTAGTAGTAGTAGTAGTAATAGTAGTGATAGTAGTAGTATAGTGTAGTAGTAGTAGCAGTAGTAATAGTAGTAGTAGTAGTGATAGTAGTAGTAGTAGTATAGTGTAGTAGTAGCAGTAATAGTAGTAGCAGTAGTATAGTGTAGTAGTAGTAGTGTAGTGTAGTAGTATAGTGTAGTAGAAGTATAGTGTAGTAGTAGTAATATAGTGTAGTAGTAGTAGTATAGTGTAGTACTAGTAGTAGTATAGTGTAGTAGTAGTAATATAGTGTAGTAGTAGTATAGTGTAGTAGTAGTAATATAGTGTAGTAGTATAGTGTGTAATAGAGTAGAATAGTAGTAGTAACAGTAGTAGTAGTAGTAGCAGCAGCAGTAGAATAGTAGTAGTAGTAGTAGCAGCAGCAGTAGTAGTAGTGTGTAGTAGTATAGTAGTAGTAGTAGCAGCAGCAGTAGTAGTAGTGTGTAGTAGTATAGTAGTAGTAGTAGTAGTAGCAGCAGCAGTAGTAGTATAGTAGTAGTAGCAGTAGTAGTAGTAGTAGTAGCAGCAGTAGTAGTGTGTAGTAGTCGTATAGTGGTAGCAGCAGTAGTAGTAGTAACAGTAGTAGTAGAAGTAACAGTAGCAGCAGTAGTAGTAGTAACAGTAGTAGTAGAAGTAACAGTAGCAGCAGTAGTAGTAGTAACAGTAGTAGTAGAAGTAGAATTAGCAGTAGTAGTAGCAGGGGCGTAACTAGAAATGGCTGGGCCCCATAGCAAACTTTTGATTGGGGCCCCCCCCTCCTCGACCAACCACTATGCCATCAACACACCCAGCTCTACACAGGTTCTATACACCATATAAATTACACTGCAGTTATATTAAGTGACTCACAGGGGGACGCCGTCATTAGAGTTGTTTCCTTTTCATTTTCTTCTCCATCTGTCCTGGGCCATTATAAGAACTCCGAGCCACGAATCCACAGAATCTGCCAGACAGACAAATTAGGCTCTGTGTAGACAGCTTATAGATTGCCCCTTGTTCAGTCCTCCATATAGATGGCCCCATGTGCATCTACTATAGTAGAGATCCCGCTCTGTGTAATCCATTTATAGTAGATGACACCCTCTGT